>NC_133832.1:12151153-12458461 GCF_047830755.1 Zonotrichia albicollis
ATGCAGGACCATATTGTAGGTGAAGTTCTGTATAAACCCAGGCTAAAAGTATAAATATTTGTAAGAAGAACATTCTTTCATTTTTACATTGTCTCCACTTACCAAGCATGTTTTGTTTGCTGCTTTACTTCTGTGTGAGAGAATTAATATGTGTGATTTACTAGAGGGAAGCTAAGTTGGAAAATGGGATTTTTATGTAAGTACAGAAAGTGCTTATTCCCCTGATCATTTTTATCTGCTAAAGGATTAAATTCCATAGTCTAGATTCAGCTGCTATAAAAAATTTGTCTCTTGCATGTGTGACTGTGCTCTACTAGATGAAGGTTTCACTGCTGCAGGGCGTCACGCAGCCAGTCCCAGAGAGGACTGAATATCAGGGTAGATACCTTAAGTAAAATGCAGAAGGTAAGGTAATAGCATCTATATATAATAGAGATTTTAAAACAGTCTAGCCTTTGGCAGAGAAGTGACAAAATTAAGACTGAATCCTCAAAGTTATTTAGGTGTCTCATTAATGCAATGGAGAACTGGATGTCTGAATATTTAGGGACCTGAAGTTAAATCAGAAAATAATGAACATCTTGAGGAAATTATTATCAAAGATTAAAATAGATCAGAAATGTCTTCCTTTAAGTCTCACCATTTCAAGGACTCCTTACAGGTTTATTTGTGTTTAGATTAAGGGTAAATAAGATGATAAAATTAAATGCTCATTTTGATATGTGAAAAGCAACTGGTTGCATAACTGCTGAGTTATGAAACCTATATTTTTGTCCTCTGCATTCTGAACATCTGTGGCCTATATTTAATTGTAGTTTTCATCTTCAGTTTGAAGAAACAATGTTTAGCCTGAAGACAAAAGTGATCGGTGTAGTGAAATCAGCTAAATGGTGTGGCTGAGTCTCACTTGCTAATGGAAAAGGCATTTTTATACATGTTCTAACTTAAAAATGTTATTCATTTGATAGCTTAAATAGAGTAATGACTTTTATGCTATTCTGAACAATATGAAGAATTAAGGTATTAAGACATGGGGGGATTGTACCTCAAGGGGAACAGGTGCATAAGGACAGAAATATGGGGCCATATTGCACCATCAATTTTTAAGCAGAAATCTGTACTGATTCCAGTAGGAAGTAATTCTGGTTAAATATTGATGAAATGATGTGAATATGACCCATGGGCAGGAAATAAGGAAATGTGCAAAGTACAGCAAGCCAGTAGAATTAGGGAAAATAACATGAAATGAAGAAACAAAAGGAATGAGCAACTTCAGAAGTAATACTCCTGAAAAGTCTGGAGAATGATACAGAAAGAAGGTTTTACATAGGGTGGCAGCATGATAATGTCATCACCTTTCCCTCAGCAGTCCACACAGCCAGAGAGCTTCAGCCCAGATCTGCAGCTGGGATCTGTGTTTTGCAGTTGGTCCAGATCATGAACTGGATGAGGTTTCTGTTTCACTCAGCCTCCTTTTTTGACATGTAATTCAAATCCAAATTCTAATCTGCATTTGTGACTCAGAAATCTCTAAGTGACATCCTTACCAAAGAAAGAAAAGATGGAGCCTTCATGTAGAAATAGAAAGGTGATGTTTGAAGGATGTTTTTAAATTTTTAAAATGCAGGTAGTCAAGAACTTCTGAGGTGTTTGTGTTCAATTTGATTGCACATTATTGTAGCTGTTAAATTTAAGGTCTCCATAGGCTTCTTAGCCCATGTCTGAGTTGCAAATCAAACTGTCTGCAGGTATATACTGCTGAAATCAAAGCAGGTTAGGAAGTTTTAATTTTAAAACAAATTCTGTTGTTAGATGTAAATCTCGGGTTTCCCAGGTGCAATCTTCAGGAAAGATCTTGAGGTAAAACTACGGTTTTCTCCCAACACAGTACGATTTATTTCCACAGAGGTAAGGAATTCTAAACTCCAGTTTCTGCCTGCACATCTCAGGAAATAGATTGTTGGTTTGTCTGGCTGGGGATGGGCTGCTCAGTAATGAGGTCTTGTTCATAGCCATGGCATTGAAGAGCCCTACCAACAAGGTGTCCCAGTTAGCTGAATTGAAGGTGGAAATATTACCCTCTGCTATTAAAATGTAACTTCTCATATTCTGCCAGAGACATAATAAGCATTTTGAGAGTTTTCTAACACATTGCCATTCATTTCCCCACATTGGATCTGTAGATTGAAAAGAACACAAAAAAGGAGCCCTCGAACATACGCCAATAGCACATGCATATTTATGCAGCCAGCAGTTCCCTTGTTTAAGAAGAATACTCAAAGAATTAAATTTCATAATTTTCTGAAATAGCAAGGACATTTAAAGAGCATCTGTGGATTAGTCTGAGTAAGTTTGTTCTGTGAATTGCTTGAAAAGAAAACAGACTCTTCCTAGGTATTGCAACAAATTGTTCCCAGCACTTCAGCTTAACACAGTAAATGAAAATTCAGAGGAAGCAGCACAATATTGGATGAACCTGCTTCAGAACATTGGCTCAGGCCACAAAGCAAGTAATTAACAAGCTGAATGAAGCATTTAAGCCCACGCCTTATCATTTATGTAACTAACCTTTGAGTTTTGGACGCACTGGTATGCTGCAGTGAAGCCTACACAGTGTTTCTTTTATGTGTGTGTATTGAGCAAATGGGAAATGCATACCCTGCCATTTGTTTTTCACATTTTCAGCACTTATCAGAGTTCTCTGGCTGAGTGATCTTATATTGCAAAAATGTACGCCTCTTGGTCCTTTTTTCTGTAGTGCAGTATGAATCTAGACAAGCCTCAGCCTTGTTGTGTGTGGGGGGGATGTATTCTACTTTAAAGGGTGCTTCTGAACTCGTTTAAAGCATCATTAGTAGCAGTAGAAAAGAATTAATTGAATGTCACTTTTCACTAAAGAAGTGAGCAACAAAAAGAGTGATGGGGATTCTGCAAAATCCTTGTTTATGGAGGCAGCCTTCACAAACAGCATTGAAAACAAATCAGGAATGCTGTGAACCAATGAGGTCCCAAAAGATATAGTGTCCATCCTTGTCACACATCTGGTTTTCCCATCCTGAAAAATACTGGGCATGCTAGGAATGCTGAGACTGCTGATGACAACATTAGTTTCCTACAGAGTCGTGAGATAGAAGTGGAGTGTAACATCACCTCTGCTCTTGGGAAATGAGTCACTTTGCTTATTAATGCTCTCACTTTTGTCTCTCCCTCCTGTTCTTTTCTCCATCACTTTATAACCAGACTTATTTGGAACTCTTGTGAGACAAATACCATTTCTCCTTGGCGGGAGGAAAATAAAATAGCATACTTAACATGGTTATATAACACACTGCTACGCATGCCTAAAATGAGGTCATTTTGATTAATATATTTATCTGGTGTGCAGCTGGAACAGGACATGTAATTGTGATTAAAAGACCACCGTTTTCTTTAGTCTCTTTGCAATGGCTTTTGGATTTGGTAACTAATATCCCTGAACCTGATGGGAGTTAGCTGCTGGTTATGTCATAATTTGTGCCCTTGGGCTATGGTCCTAGCTTTCCAAACCTCAGAAAATCATAGTGTGGAAACACAATTTCCTTCCTCTCTTTTTCCTCTGTCAGAAGTTAGGTAAGAATTCTGCACTAATTATGTTTATTAGAAGTAATCCAGCAACATATGCATAGAAGGAAGAAAGAGAACGGGGCAAACTGTGGAATTCCTTAAAGTAGGAAACGTTGCTGGATGATAGAGAAAGTGAAAAGATGAGTGATAAAGCCAGTGACAGTGAGCCAGGAGAAAAAGTGGAGCAGCATGCTGCAAATGTCTCTAGTATCATCTGTGGGAAAGAGAGAACCGGTAGAATCTGCTTTTGGAACACAAGCAGATGTATTTTTCTTTTGGGATGTTGAGCTGCCATTCTTCAAAGTTCTGACGCATCCGGTTCTATTTCGGTGTGATGACTCCTAACGAGACACGTTAGGCGGCTGCTGCTCAGAAGCCAGCATTTAAAAACACTGTTTTTCTGTTCCACTCTTTCTGGCAAAAAGCTCGTTATTCAAGTACTTGCTCTAACCTTTAGTTACCCTGGTTGCATAACTGGAAAGCAGCATCCCACCATGCACTTCTGTGACCCAGTTGTGCCTTTCCAGTAGTGACTTTATGAGTTATGAAAGGTGTGTCTGCCACATTGCTACAGAAGCATTTACTCTACTGACCCTGATTTCCTAAATATTATATAGCCATTGTTCACTAAGGAGTAAAAACAATCTAAAAGCACGTGAAAAAAACCTTAATTCTGCTATGTTGAAAATCCCTGTGTTATGCTCTTTAGCCTTGATAGTGTTTGGACTTCTCATTGATAAAAAAAATACTTGTAGAACCAATTTTAAAATCATTAATGCTTCAGTAATCTTTCAAAATGAATTTTAGATGGTACATTCAGTACTAATAGTCACAGTACAAATCATTGACTCATCCAAGGAAGAGCCTGAATAACAATTGCTTTGTTGAACTGATTTGCAGTCTAAATTGTGATGTGCAGCTTTCACATTTTCTAGACTGTCTGCAGACTTGCTAAAATCCTTCCACATTATCGTATCATCTATCACCCTGTATTCTACTCATGATAAAACCTCCCTGTGGATGAGAATGAATTTCTAATATCTCATAGAGAAAACTGTTTATTGCTAGCATTACTTTCACAAAATCTTTCTGTAGCTCATAGAAAACAAAAAAGAGACATGTGCTTGGTTTTTTTGCCATCACATAATACAGCATAAGTCAGTTATATAAAGTCCCTTACATAAATAGCTTAATTCTACTTTCATTTATATGGAATTATAAATCAAGAGCAGATCTACTGAAACAAAAGATGTTACACCAGCATAAAACAGGTATTGACAGCATGTGCATACTTTCATTATATAGATTCTTCCAGCCAGTGATTTTTGGGCTTTAGCAACTTGAAAATCATCCTGTCCTGAGAAGTAAAGTATTTAGTATGTGTCAGCTGAAGGCTGGTCTCCACAGCAAAGCTTGTCCTTTCCATCAGTTTTCTAGTAGCCTCTGTATATTAATTTTTGGTATCAATACACAATTTATATAAAATATAACATTACTCTTGTCTAGTAAGCATGATGTAACCAGTTCTTCTGTTGTCTAAGTTTTAGAAGCTTGATATTAGTGACTGATGATAAAAACCTGTTTGAAACTCAGGAAAACCTTTAAAAGCCCATCCTAGCCCTACAACAGTTTAGTAAAGCAGTTTCTAGTCTTCTTTTATCTGTGCATATGGCCAAGAGGCTCAGAGATGGCATTCCTTACCTTATCCTTGGTTGTGAGTAGTATGGAGCAAAGACCAGCCAATCTATGGCTCCTACTGTAGAGGCAAAAGAATTGTTGAAATTAAGAAGTCAGCACCTCTTTTAAAGATAAAACTGTTGCCATTATACCTTTCACCCAGTCACACAGAGAACCATGGCACATTAAGACAAGTTCCAGGATTTTGTGGCATCTTTTAGAGTAAAAACATGTTCCTGACAGGCATTTTGAAGCTGGGGCAGGTGACAGCCAGGAGCTGTTCCATGTCCCTTTGCCCAGCATGGCACAGCAAAGTCAGCACAGGGTCCTGTGTCAGGGAACTGGGCAGCAAAGGCTGACTGGAGACAGTGGCTTTCCTTTAACTGCTTCACAGGATAGAAATCATCCAAAATTGCTAATGATCATTTTAATATGAAGCATTATGTAAGTGTGGATGACTTTAGCATATTTCAAATACCATTTGAATCAATCTGTGTAGGTACAGTTATAAAACGAGGACATAGTGAGAAAGTAGTTGGGAAATATTTTGCTATCCTATATTTGGGTTAAATTCTGTTTCATATTGCATCTAAACCCCTCTTTTTTATAACCACTCTTAAAGATTTTAAAACTAAAGTTATTACTTAAAAACAATAGTTTAAATCAACACATTCCCAAGAAAAGGTCCAGTTTTGACTATTTACTATTTCTTGATGAAAATGCACTTCAACCAAAACTTCCTCTGATCAGACACAAATATATTTTGTTATAGATAATAGAGACCTTGACATATTGAGTTGTAGGCTCACCACAGACCTTAGCCTGTGCCCTGGATTCTAAAGCAGATGCAGAGCCTGAACAAGCTTACATAAGAGGCCAGCAAGGCAACCTCTGCCCCCAGCAGGGGCTGGAGCTTAGGCAGCAAGTCACAAGCATGCTACAACTAGATTAAATGACAAGGCAAAGGAAACAGCCCATACATATGTAACTTGTAAAAAAATTTTAAATCTTCATATTTTCTGTAGAACAAACTCTTAATATTAGGTTTATGAATAAAGGTGTTCTTTAGCTTTCTCTGTGGAGTTTGATGGAACTTTTGAAGTGGTCATCACTGACAATAGTCCTTTCATCACCACACAGACACAGCTTAGATGTGGCTGGGATGCACTCCTGCCTCACACAGTACATGAAAGGGTTTCCTGGTCACAGGTTTAAATCACAGCAAGCTGTAAAGCAAACAGTAATGCAGCAGAGGAACCAAAGCCCACAGAAGTGCAGGGCAATGCAGTAAGCCAGGCCTTCTTCAGCTCCCATCCTTTTTACTTTACCACAGCAACAAAGGAAGAGAGGAAGGGAAATAAAACCAAGCCCAAAACCCCCCAAAACACCAGCAGCACCCGCTGCCATCTTTTACAACATTTGAGGTTTGAACAACTTAATTTCTATGGTTTGGCTTCTTGACTTCAAGTTTGTTGCATGACTGCAGGATATAGGAGTTGTTCTTTGCTCCTTTACCTAAAAGATCTGCAAAAAGCAGCTCCCCTATTATATTTGTTTGCCTCTGTAGTTGTTATGCAAGCCAAAGAGTAAAGAAGACAAAAATTTTAATTAGGAAACAACTCTCCACACAGACTTTGTTGGTACAACATAGTTATAAGTACATCTACAAACACATACAGGTTCTTTGGACTATGATTTTTAAAATATATTTTATATGACAATGCAAACAAGTCTGGAAAAAAACAAATTACTTCAAACTTATGTAGAGGTAGCTGAACAGCATTCTGTCCAGTGATATGAGAGTATAACTTAAGTTTCATTTCAAGTTCATTACAGTGCACAAAAGGATGTTTTACAAACAAATGGAATATACAAGTCCACAAAACATTTTATTTAAAATGGCTTGATAGATATATTTCTGGCACTCTTGTAACCACATAGCTTGATGGAATTAAATTGGACAAGTATATGGTTCCAAATTAAGACATCTTACACAGATAGTCTTTTGCTCCTCATTTTTGTACTTCACCTGCTCCTTATCAGGGAATTATAGAAGCTATAACATTGTTTTTGCTACACTTCTGCTCTGTAAACCTTTGTTCTGCAAACTGAATGTAAAGATTAAAAGCTGCATATGTTTTATATTTATAAAATATATGGCTATGACTATTAAAAAGCTCAAGAATGGCAATAACAGAATACAGGCACTTCTATGTGAGGGTTACTTTAGACCTTATGAAAATCCAACATCAGTAAGCACTTCACATGATACCTGGATGAGTAAGTCAATGTAATAGTTCAGGTTTTTATTATCCACCATTTTAATCCTGTCTAAGCAGATTAGTTTCTTTCTTCTTTCAGACAATATTTATTTAGCAAAGTGTTTCAAAAGAGTGACTTTGCTCAAACTACCATTTTGCTATTGCCATAAGACTTCCAGTGATTTGCTGGGCTTTGGAAATAAAGCCCAGCTCCTAAGCTACATGCTGCACTAGTTACAGTTTCAGTTGTGAACTAAATGAGAACTAAGCAGGGGCTGAAAAGAGGGATCCTGTTCATCTGATGTAGGACTTGGGGGAAATGGGGAGCACTACCCTAAGTGCATATAGGTCCATGGGGTTTTTATGCACAAAACCCCTATAGATAATTTTCACTTTCTTTTTTAAACAAGTGTTTGTGAACATGTTCTCCATTCCTAAACACTGACTTTAAATACAACCCCTGTCATTGATTTAAACGCCAGTAAAACTTCAGCACCAAGTAGAAATCATTAAAGAGAAAAATTTTCACAATGAGAACAATCAATCAGCCATTGGAGTAATCTTCCCAGGGAAGTGTTGGATTTCCCAATACTGGACACCTGTAAGATTTGGCTGGATTGCCTGCTGGACCATCTCGTCTAGACCATGCTTTTGCCAAGAAAAGTTGGACCAGGTGGTCCTTCAGGTCCCTTCCAACCTGGGATTCTGATTCTGTGAAAAGTTCTTCTAAACCAGAACTCTTTGAAGCTCTTTCTCTACAGCACAGATTAACACAGACCTGCTACATCCAAATCCACATTTTTTTAAGATTAAAACAATCTTTGGATTAATAAATCCATGGTTGAGGTGTTCTGTCGGTGAGCAGTGGTGCAGGACAGAAGGACGGCGAGCCACATGTCTGACAGCTGGTATCTCTTATTGCTACATTGTCATGGAAGATAGCAGCACTTAAAGTAATGACAGAAAAAAAGCAAGAAGAACTTCTACAACTAACACCAGAATGTCACTCAAGACTTAGCATAAAGACCTGTCACACCACTTTATCATTTATTATTAAAACTACTGAACTACTGTCTAAGCAGCCTATGCATTACCTATGCCCACACAACGATTAATCAATACCTCACACCACACAGGAAATGAACTTTGAATCATGATTTGGTTTGTTGGGTTTTTTGTTCTTAGCAGATGAGCAAGACTGGTTATAAAACTGGGTTTGGTGTCTAGAAAAATGTGAGCAGCTTAAATAAAATATTCCCCCAATTAGTATTTTATCTGATCAATGCTATTTCTATAATTAAACTGAAGGTATTTTTAAATCTGTTCAGCTGTTTATTCATGCCTGTGATAAATGTTGCATTTACATGCTTGTACTTATTTATGCAACTGAAAAAAACAGTGGTAGTGTGGCAAACCTAGATTTTTTTTTTATTTTAAGCATCATTACTGAAACTTTACCATCTCAACATAATGAAGGCTAAGGGTACTCCTTGTCCAGTTTTTCCTGGACAGGTTTGTGTTCATTAGCATAAATCTTTCTCAGTATTGGTTTTCATTTCTGATGGAATTTTCAGACTTAAGCCATTAACCTAGGATGTGTGGCCATAGAGCAGCCCCAGCAAGAATGCTACTGTACCTGTACAGATGGAATTTTGGTTTGTTGTGCATGCATATCACCTGTTTGCATTACATGCAGTAGGTCCGGTGTTTCCAGGCTACAACAAATGCACTGGGTGTGCATGCTCACGATGCAGGGCATGGACACAAGTCTCTGCTTGGAAATTCTGGCTGCTTTACTCAAGGCTAACAGAAAAGACAATATTCATCTTTAAAATCAAGGATTCTTTCCATGACATCTTTTCTAAAACAACAAAATAGGCAGAATGAGTATGTAGAAGACACAGCGTGCAGGATAAAAAAATAATTACATCAGTGAGAAAACAGTTTAAATTAGGTATTTAAGCTCCTTTTCTCACAGATAAGAGTAACAAAAGTGGAAGCTTTTTTTCCTGTGGGAGCAACATGAGACACTTATGTTCTGCAAATGTAATGGTTTGTGGAAGAATTGCATTTAATGCAGCTTCACTTCCAAACAAATAGAAATCGCTTTGCTGACTTATGAACACAAAATGCCATAGCCGGTGTGAGCCACCATCACTTGGTACTGTTCAGAAGATGTAGATGTTTTTATACATTTTTTCAGCATGCCAAATACCACTCATGGAGGGAGTGCAGCAATCCAGCAGTATGGAAGGAAGTTACAGCATTTCTAAAGTAGCTCAATGCAAACAGGACACAGATTCCACGTGCACCACAAGGGTGAAACATGTTTGTCTTCCATTTGTTTCTTTGGTACCCTTATAAAAAAGTTTTACAGAATTTAACAAAAGGGGAACAAAGGTAGCTTTATGAAAACTACTTTTAACTAACAAATATTACTGATGAGATAATGGAAAAACATGCAGAAAAGTTACATTAAATCCTACTCCATTTTTTTCATAAAGGCATGAAATGGCAGTGCTTTCCTGCATAAAAAAACCCAAAGAAATTTATAGCATTCCATAACATTCTCACTTCATTCTAGTTTTTGCCACTGAAAGGGAAAACAGTAGCTTAGAATAAAGGCCCAGTTTTGCTCACATTGAAATTAGTCAAAGTCTAAATCAGATGGAGGTAAGAGCAGTCTCAGAAAGTGGTACACTGTAAGCAATACAAGCAGCAAAACAAGTATATGAACTGTTGATTAAAAAAAAAATCAAAACCAAGATATTTCCTGTTCTCATTTCTGCCCTATTTTTACCTGCTTTATAGCTAGAAGTAATCATGCTAAAATTCACTTGCCTTCCTTGGGAGATAACTATTATTAGCAACACTACCCAATCTCTTAAGAGAAAAGCAATGGCTGGGTAGAGATTTGAAGCTAACAGAAACCTGAAGATTGGGGTGAAATAAATAGCATTTATTACAACATAATCCTTCTTATGTGACACAAACTACCCTCTGAGTCCTACAGTTCAAAATAACTCCCCCCTCCCCCTCCCATACACACACTCCAAAGCCAAACCCCACCAAACAGTTAAAAGAAATAAAACTCATCTTAACAGCAACAGGAGTTGATGAAAAAAAAATAAATCTATGTATTAACCTACAATGAAATGACACCAGTACTTCCAGTTTTCTCTAGAATAAGCCACTTTCCAAATATTGCAGCTCTTTCTTCGCAGTTGTTTGTAGCCATTGTCCATTTTTGCAAGAAAGAGTTCAGATATAAATTCAACTTCAAGTTATTCTGTTCTGTGAAATATTAGGGGTTAGATCCTTCTGTCACCACTATGATCAATTCCCACTGACATCAACCATCAGTACTTGAATTTACCCAAGCACATAAACACATGCTTAAGCAGGTGCTTGACTGTTTGGTTGCATCAGGAACCTCGCCACAAGCATAGGATGAACCTTCAACAGCTGTGCTTGAATTAACTCAGACAATCTGTGTAATCAAAGACTTCAAGGCAGGATGTTCTGGGGGCATTCTTAAGCTACAGCAGAACTGGGGATGAGTAGAAAAACATTCAAAGTATTTGAACACAAATAACTGAAAAATTATCAAAGCAGTTGCTTGTGCACTGCAAGAATCATCATTTTTGTCCCCAGTCATAAATACAGGGTAAAAACACTATAAATAGAGCAGCTCACTTTCCTTTAGTGAATGAACACATAAATAATATACATTTTGAAACAAAAAAATCATAGTGCAAAAATAAATTATCAAACAGAAGTTGTGAACATTATTTTACACAATGCTATATAAAACCTGAACCATTTGAATAAAAGACTTTGCAGTTCACTGAAATAACGCATCAACCTTATTATTTCTGCTTCACATTAAACTGCACAGTTTATCCTTTATCCACTAAAAAATAAAAATAAAATAAATTAAAAAAAAACCCTTAAGATTTTTAAAAGGTTTATGGCAAACAAGATCACTTTTTGTTCTATCACATTTGTTATGAATTTAGCAGTGCAGCGATTGAATACTCGTCTCAGTTCCGAATGGAAACTATTGAAGTATCCATAAACATCCCCTGCTCTTTTTTAAGTCATTCTCTTTGAAACTCAGGGCTTGAAGCATCCTGACACACTCAGATCTGTAAGACATTATTGCAGTTAGCTGGAGTGACAGGGGCAGTGGGAGCTGCCCAGCTCTGGTGCTGGCTGTCACCGCGCCCGGGCGCGCGCCATGAAGGTCAGCACGCGGCGGATGCCGCTCAGGCGCTCCCGCAGCGACTGCATGGCCAGGAAGGGCAGCTGGGCTCTGTTCTCCAGGGGCAGCACAGCCAGGACCCACCAGCACCAGGCTGGCCCATTGGGGTTTGCCTGCAGGCAGGGGGAAAAATAGAAATTAGAAGTCAGGTGCTGACTTTGAGGGTTTAACTCTGAAACGCGGTTGTCGATAGCAATGCAGCAAGTGGGTTATTTCATTGCCAGCCTAATGGCTTGGCCTGAAACAGGTTACAAACCAGTGGCACCTTTCCTAGAAACAGTATGAAAAAATAGAATGTGTTTCTATTACTAGCAACAATTTATGGGGGGGACTTTCTGGATTTTTTTTTTAATTTTTTTTTTTTTTTTTTTTCCCCTGAGCAACTGCTTGGCCAGGAAGGGCAGCTGGGCTCTGCTCTCCAGAGGCAGCACAGCCCACCAGCACCAGGCTGGCCCATTGGGGTTTGCCTGCAGACAGGGGGAAAAATAGAAATTAGAAGTCAGGTGCTGGTATTGAGGGTTTAACTCTGAAACGCGGTTGTCAATAGCAATGCAGCAAGTGGGTTATTTCACTGCCAGCCTAATGGCTTGGCCTGAAACAGGTTACAAACCAGTGGCACCTGTCCTAAAAACACTATGTTAAAATGGGATGCATTTTCTATTACTAGCAACAATTTATAGGGTGGACCTATTTTTAAATCTATTTTTTTTAATTATTTTTTTTCCCCTGAGTGACTGCATGGCCAGGAAGAGCAGCTGGGCTCTGTTCTCCAGGGGAAGCACAGCCAGGACCCACCAGCACCAGGCTGGCCCATTAGGGTTTGCCTGCAGTCGGGGGGCAAAATAATAAATTAGAAGTCAGGATTCATACAGCTGGTAAGGGGCTGGTTTTGAGGATTTAACTCTGAAAATTCAGTTTTTGATAGCAATGTAACAAGTGGATTATTTCATTGCCTGACTAATGGCTTGTGATTACCGGTTGGCCTGAAACACATTACAAACAAGTGGCACCTTTCCTAAAAATAGAATGTTGAAATAGGATGCATTTTCTATTACTAGCAACAATCTATAAGCATGGCCTTCTGGATTTTTAAATTTTTTTTTTTCCGATGTTATTACTGACCCAGATCTTTAGGATTCCTTCTCCATACTTTATTACACTACCTCATATTTAGCCCTTGTTATATTCTGTTATTTTAGGACCCCACCACTTGCAGTTCCCCATTGTTTGCAGTCCTTTATCAAAAGTAAAAGTTTCCAGTTGCCTATTTACTCTCAGTCACTTAACTGGGTAAGTAGAGCAGGCAAAAAAGGCAGTTCAGTCTCCTGGGATTAATGCAGTGAGATAAATAGTCTCAGAAAGTTATCAACATTAAATACAAACTTTTTCTTTGCAACTGTGCTACCACTGGTGTGTGGCAATAAAATTTAGAGGCTCAGCTTATGTGGGGTAAATGCAGAGTATTCATATTTTCATCTTAAAACACAATGCTTGCCAGCTTATCGGATATCGCTGCTATTTCTGTCCCTGAAAGTTACATAAGCCACTGAGTGTGGATACCTGTGGGTCAGGATCCTTAGCTGGCATTGGACCAAAATGACTGAGAATTCGACTTTTGAGTGCTTGCTTGAGGGAGTTAAACCATGTATAGGCCTGATCATAGACAGAGTCATGGAGAACAAGTAATGCAGCATACTCCTGTCCTTGCACCTGCAATGAGAAATGACAGGGGGAAGGTTACTGTTACTTCAGGCTGCATGTTGAGGAAGGCATAGGATTTTCACGATTTTCAAGGTTGGGTAAGGGAAAGGAAAAGGAAAAAAAACATGCCAAAAGAGTTCTGGAATAAATAGTGAGAGCTCATTTGGTGTTTCCTCTTCTGATGATCCTCCACTAACCAAATTCTTCACTTTGCCTGTATTCTAAACCAAAAACATCTATTTGTAGAATTTGCAGTTTCTGGATTTTCATATGAAAAAACCTTTACACAAATAGCACACAAAAACAGGAAAAAAAGATTGTGCAAAGCTTTAAAAAAAAACAGTCAGTAGAACCTCAGAGTAGACATTTTATCTTCCCATTACATACCAAAAGCTCTTATGAATTAATGCAAGCAATTTTGAAGGTTATGGTGCACCCAATTCTGCTGCTTCTTACCTGAATAGGGATTTTTAAATTGGCTTCCATACAAATAGTGTAAGGCTCCCCCTCCACCCTCTTATAAACTGCAGTTATTCTGTCTAGAAGAGCAGTAAGATCTCATTCTGGATACACTTAGTCTGGTCCTCTGATAAATGCCTCCAGGAAACACTCTTCAGTCCTTGGGCAGTGTGTGTGCATGCTTATGCTATTATGTGTCCCACCCTAACCATGAGCAGTTATTAAATACCACAAATTTGTTTTATTGGAAACTTCTACCAAAAAAAAGAACTCCCTAAAAACATACATGCTCAGAATTTCACATGTAATACAGTTTAAATATTTCTGAATTTACCTTTTGATCCTCAATGTACTCAATATCTGCTGTATTATATCCATCACGCTGGCTGTGCTGGATCACCTTAAATCTCCTCTTGCCAATGCTGTCTACAACAGAGCGACCATCAGCAAAGAATTCAACATTTCTTATCTCCAGAATGCAGCCATAATCTGCAAACCTATTGAAATCAGAACAAAAGCAAGTAAACAAATCTTATTCTCTCCACCCTGAGTTCCATAGAGCTGCCATGCAGCCAGTCCCTGCCACAAAGGTATTTACCAATGTCAGCTCATTTCTATTGTTCATAGCACTGACCTGCTCTAGTTCAAATTATTCCACAATTGTTTGCAAAACTATCAGGAAGATTCAGACTGTCTAATCTGATTAATGCTAGCTGGATGTTTTGGAATACAGGAAACATCTTATGAAACAGAAAGATATACAGATCAGAAGCAAACTTTCTTCATAATCCTAATATGTTCAGTCAGTTTGTAGAGAAGGACAAGTGCAATTCAGAATATTACCATTATGGAAGGACAAGGAAATCTATGAAGAAAAAAGTTTTTGCACAATTTCAGCATATTTTACTTTGCAGGTGGGTATTTTCTGCAAATCATACTTTTCACAGAGTATACATACCCAGTAAGTTTACAGCATAAAAAGAAGGAAGGAAAGGTAAATAGAGTCAAACATTGAAGTCAAATTACCTAAGACTGACTGTAAATGGCTCAATGTAAATGCTCAGCCAGTCCTTATGAAGGTCCTGTTACACCTCTACAGCCTCCACTATAAATATATAAAGGATATAAAAACATATCCTATAATTTAAGGAAATTTAGCCCAAGAGCACACCTTGCTGCCATTTTGATTTCCTTTGCCAAAACAGTCAGCAGATTTAAAAGCAGGAGAAAAATACACTTTTTTTCATGTACTACAGAAGATCTGCAGCTCAGTCACATGTGACACACATTCAGTTCTGAGTGTTTTGAGAGAACAGACCATCCTATTAGTCAGAATCCAAGTCCTCAAGAGAAACACTTCTGTCTCCTCAACCTGCATGATTAGGAAGAAAATTTCTCTACTGGAAAGCTACCCCAGATATTACAGCCATGGACCTTTCTGCACCTCTCCACTGGCTCCAGACTGAGAGGGTGCCTCAGATGGTCCAGGCTGTTCACTCACCCCTTGACAGGGTCGCTGATGCACATCCCAAACTGCCTGGTGCCCGTCTCCATGCACCTGCGGATCATCAGCCGGTAGCAGGGCTCGAAGATGTGCAAAGGACAGGGCACTGTGGGATAGGCCATGGTGCACACAAATATGGGAACATTCTTATTTAGGCTGTAAGAAGGAAAGGAAAAATCAGGTATGACGTTTTACCAAACTACTGACACATAAGCCTCATATTCTTTAAGATTATGACATATTTAAATAGAAATGATAGCATCTTTAGAATAGAATTCTTAATGGAATAAACAAAGATAAAATTATTGGTAAAAGCTTAATTTAATTCTTAATGGAATGGTAAAAGCTAAAATTATTTTCCCTTTAACTGACTAAATACTCTAGAAAACTATATACCACTTAATAACAGATAATTTTTTCATTAAGCTTTCTGGGCTTGCTTGTGAAAGCATTATTGGATCTCTAGTATTGCTTTTATTTATTTTATTTCCCTTAATCCCATTTCTTCCCTATCCAGTATATTCCAAACCCCATCCTGTCAGACTGCTTCTCACTCTGTGCCTTTCATAGAGGTCCACTGAAAGCAGACACATTGCTTGGTACTTTGTTTATAAAGAGACTTCTACTTCTCTTTATTCTCTTTCTTTTACTTCTCTTTATTCTTTAGCACAGTGTCTAGTTTTTATGCTCACTCAAGCACAGTTTCCCCTGGACCCTGTTCTCTGAAATCACATGGCACACAGAAAGAAGCTCCATCAGCATCTCAGCTCATGCTCCACAGCAGCCAGAGCCACTCCCAGCCAACAGCAGCAGAATCAGAGATGGGATTTTACATAAATGGATTACGTACTTGGAAAGCTCTGCTATTTCCTCTTCATAAATCTTTCTCCTTTCAGTGAGTTCTTCTGGAAGATATCTGGCTATTAGCTCCTCCATTAGCACTGTTTTACAATATTTCCTCATAGCCAAGCACTGCAGTAAGAACACACACAAGCAGTTAGAACACCCAGCACTTCACAGAGCATGGTGCCTGTGCAAAGGACATCACCCATTACACCTCCATTTTCTGATGTCTGTGAGTCTATCATCTGTCAAACTTGCCACTGAAGAGTTGATTTTTTTTAACTATTCCCTGTGTTACAGACATTCACTTCAGAAATCTGGAAAGCAAAAATCACCTACAAATGTTTCAACTACAGGCCTGGTCCTAAGGTTTGAATAGAGACTAACCATGTATGGCAACTCACAAGAGCATTTTAAAATTCACATTCTTCCTGAGTTATGCAAGATTTCTTTTGTGTTGGGAAATATCAAGGCTGTCTGAAGGTG
Source organism: Zonotrichia albicollis (assembly GCF_047830755.1). Taxonomy (NCBI): domain Eukaryota; kingdom Metazoa; phylum Chordata; class Aves; order Passeriformes; family Passerellidae; genus Zonotrichia; species Zonotrichia albicollis. The sequence continues at coordinate 12,167,952 of NC_133832.1, forward strand.
AAGTGGTTCCTATCACTTGAACTTATGCTGAAAAAATTCGAGTGTTACCTCTGAGAGCCCTTCCTTGCACAGGGGACATTTTGGGTTGTGATCCAGGCATCTCTCCAGACATTTGAGACAGAAGGTGTGTCCACAAGGTGTAGTGACAGGTTCATAGAAGAGCCTGGATTGGAAAATCCAAGAGCAAAAAGACAACAATATCGTGTACTAAAGTAAAAGAAAAAAGTTGCTACCAAAAAAAGCTGAATTTATTCACTAACTTAACTACTGACTACTACAGGGACAAAGTCTCTTCTTGCTTTTAATTTCTTCAACTAACTTTTGTATTTATTCAGCCTACAGACTTTGTTATTGCCATCCAACATGAAAGGCAGCCCATGAGCTCTGACTTCAGTGAATGTGAGGGACAATATTATCATGAACTTCCAACAAGCCAGCATTTAATTTTCCTCTGTGTGAGCAATAAACAGACCCAGAAGTTGGACCATCTGACTTCACTAATGAAATTGAGCAATACTTCCACAACTATTGATGAAATTTTGTGATTACTTGTATGTGTGGAGCTAAGAACAAAATACCTATTTGCAGTAATAGCCCACAAGAATAACTACAATAAACTGGGACTTGGCATGATTCTATTATTGCCAGCTCTAATGGGTATTTTTTTAATAGAGTTTTTAACCTTCAAGGGATGCTTTTCTGGAAAATGAGTGACAGAAGGTTCATATTTTATCAGGAAGAATATTTAAATATATAAGTCCAGTTACTCAAATTATCATGGTACCTATTCTTTACCCATTTCAAGCACCTCTATGACACTTAATTTCATGTAAAGATTTTTTCCTTATTATGATTATGCAATACTGCAAAGTCATATTTCCTTGTCAATAAAGACCTTAAGGAGATGTAAATAACACAGAAGTTTTTTTAAAAATAGAAACAATTCAAATCTAGAAACTAAATTGTCTGGAATGTACTGTATTTTATAACATACTGTCTGAACATTTTAAGGTCTTAAATACTAGTCCCATTATAATTTAAGTGAATTAATAGTTTTTCTTAAAAGTATTAGTTTATCAAAACAGTACACTATGTTCTGTTAAACATGTGTAAATTAAAATAAGTAAACCCACATTTATTAGCATCTTTGACAAGATGAGTGTATTTAAGAATGCAATTGGCTTTTAACAAGACTGCTATAGAGAGCTCATTAAATGTCATTAGTTACTAAAAACACTGACATTTAAGCAATGGAACACATGAAATAGTATCTAAAATGCCACACCTATCTTATTGCAACTTGATGGTGTAATTGAAAACACTTGTTAACTGTTTCATGAGCAGAAACCTCATTTAAACCATGTGAAACACTGAATTCTACCCCGTGTTCCAGTAAGCACTGCATTGTATATGTAATTATTTGGTAGGGACTGACTTCATCTGAAACACAGCATAAAGACAAAATACTCCTCTTAAGATTCCTGAGCTCTCACAAAAACCAGCAGCAGCTTTTCCTAACAACTCTAAGAGGACCTGGACAAGCTTCATGACTTGCAGAAAGAAATACTACACACCAAGGCTTGCCATGACATTATTTTGAGCTACTGCAACACAGAAACTAAGATGCTGTGGAAGAACACTCCTTTTCTCATTAGTTCCTTGCTTTGAGTACTTTGTATTTTCTGCTTGCTGCTGGAGCAAAGGTAGATCAATAACATTTTTGCCACTCCATCAGACAAACAGGTTAATAACAGCTCCTGCAGTTAATTGTGAGCAGGTCAGTAGGTTACTGGGTAATTAGACCAAAGCACTCAGGAACCAAAACCCCAAAAGGCTTCTGAAGAACATGGCAGGAAGTAATTACAATGGGTCTGCATAAATAACCAGGAAGGTCTGAGGAGAGCTTTCCTGAGCACAAGCCCTCCTTGTGCAGTGATGTTACAAAGCCAACATCCTTCTGAAGGCAAAGTCTGCATTTGGCACTACAATTCCAGGCACAGCACCTATACATCCTCTATTCTATAAGGGAAACAGTAATCCCTGGGTTAATTCTTTTACAAATGCATTGTAGTCTGGCTGTTTCTGATTTAACATAGAGGATGAGAAAGTAGGATTAATTAATTTTATTTAAAACATCTGAAAAATGGTTTGTGGACACGATGATAAACAAGCAGAATCACCAAACCATCTAAGACTAATTGTGTGGCTTCCTGTTAGAGGAAAGTTTTGCTCTTTGCACTATTGAGTGTTTTGACAGCTGCACAAACTTTTGGAACATATTTCAGCTGTAGACAGGCAGAGGGAGAGGGGGCAGATCTGATTTATTGCAAGCAGAAGCAAATCAGACAATACAGCAGTTGGCCCTCAAAGCTTTCAGTTTGTCTGAAACAAATTGAAGCCTCCTTCTCTGCATATAAACAACAAAATCCAAATTTCTCAAAACACAAGCCTTCAGAAGTAAATCCCTAAAGAGGCTATTTGCTATTTAAGAATTTTAAAATATTGTGCAAAACCAACCCCAGCATGAATTATACATAAAGGTGGGTAATTAAAAAAACCAAACAACTTAAGCAACACCCACTGCAGCAAGTGAAACACCTTCCCAATATTTCTAAGGCACTAAAACCCCCCCACATAATGTATTTGCCAAAGTGAAAATGTTTTGTACAAAACAAGTAGTAAAATAGGTGCAGTTGACAACTCCTACTTGATTTACTAAGCCATTGCTGTTCCCAAGAATAACTGCTGTTCTATTAACAACAATTTTCTTTACTGGAAGAAGAAATCTTCAAGCAAATGGAGTGACTGCCTCAGTAAAGCGAGGAACACATCCCTAAAGCAAGAGTTAAAGCACACTCTTGCTTACTCACAAGATCCTCCTATGGCAATAGCAACAACCCAGTATTTCACATGCAAACTCAGAATATTCACTGGATGTGGTCTCTTTAGGTATTTTATGCTTTTCTGACAAACAGCTCCACAAATTCCCAGGTGACAACTGTGGGTTTGCGCACTGTGTCAGTGGTGAGAGCAAATCTTTCAGACACCTTCTCTAACATGCTGAACCCCCACGTGACTGTGTGCCCTTTCCAAAGCAATCACCAGCCCAGAGAAGATCAAAGAGTGCCCATTCATCAACAGTGCTCAGAACCAAAGGTCTAGAAATGCATCACTGGAGTGAAAATCACAGCCAAAGCTAATTTCATGTCACAGGTAAAAATAAGTACCAAGCAAGCTAGAAAATCTCTAGGTCATAAAAGGGAGGAAGATACAGCTGGAAAGCTAGAGATATCTGTGAGAAAAGAACACACCTCATACACAGGGAGCAGTCCAAATCTGATGGATCCACAACTTCAAATGGAATATGTTGTCCAGTACTATTTTCCCTAATATCAACTATGTCTATCAATAAGAAAAAAAAAAAAAGCAGTTGAACAGAACCATGCAAGCACAATGCCATCTCATGTATTTACACCAGCATCTGATATTTGCAACTTATTGAACCATGAAGCATCATCACAGTAATTTCTAATCAAAGCTTCAAATTCAAAAGCCTTGGCACAAATCAGCACATCTCCCCTTAATTTTGGTCACATTATAGCCACTAACAGACGGATCAATCTGGCCTTGCATTGGCAAAGTCCAAACACTTTGTTAGTGCTGAAAGTCTAAAGTGAGACAAGTTCTTCTCCTATACCATTGTAAATACATTGCACAGCATGAAAACAAGGCCAGATACCAAGAACAAATAGTTTGTACTTTTAAACTATTAGAATTATTACAGAAAGTGCTAAGACCATGTGCAACACTGATGTTCTTTAAAAGATTCAGAGCTCTGCTGAGAAAAGCACATGACCCAACCTTCTTTGCCCCTATTTACTTTTTCTCTCTCTGCACACAGTAAAGCTTCCACAACATGCATCCCTTGATTAGACAAAAGAGAAAATATAAAAGGCAAAGTGGAATTTGGTCCCTCTTTGTCTGAATCTTACAGAAGAAAAGTTTCCATGGGTGGCCTGCCATGGAACCTGTCCTGTAATTAAACATACCTTTCTTCATCAGCTTGCAGGGCACCTCAGCATTTCTCATCTCCTCTGAGCAGCACTTCCTTTTCAGGAGGCTGCATTTCTCAGAGAGGAGAAAAGTAGACTCTGGCATGGAGGTGAATTTATTCTCCTCCTCTGAGCAGTCCTTTTTGCTCTCTGTAATTTGTATAGGTTTCCTCAAACTACCAGAAGTAGTTACATTTGGTTCCTCTTGAATGGAAAAACCCTTTTTCTGTTCCACATTGACCTGTGTGAAGAGAGGACTGACATTAGACCAATTTTCCAACAACCTGGTAGGGAGAAAACTCAACCTGTCAAAAATCTTTAATATTATAGATCACCAGGAAGGACTTTGTGGGTCAAGAAGCAAGAGTTTGAGAACTGCTAATACTAATTTTAAAAAATTAAACCCCAAAAAGCAAGCAACCAACAAACTTGATTTCCCCTCCCCACCATTGAGGGTTTTCAGCCCTTTTGTGTGGCTTTAAATCTCAAAGGTTGTGAAACTGGATTCAGTCAGAAAGATGGCTAAATCTCATGTTAAATATATTGTTATCACTGAACCTATGGGAAAATGCATATTGTTTACATCATGGTGATGGTATCAACCAACAGAAACACCAAAACAATTCAGTTCATTTTAAGGAAGCAGTAAAAACACACAAAATTTATAAGAGAGAAAATGCCCAGAGCTTCCTCTTGCAAGGCAGATTCCTTTCTCAGAGGATAAACCATTCAGGGTTTATCTGCCATGGCCACAGGACATCCTGTGAGCAGCCCCTGCACTGACATCACCTGTCAGCTTTGTAACATCACCTCCCTGGATGGACCCAAACCAGACACTGGATTGTGATGTGAGACATGCAGGAAGATGAGTGAACTGTCCCCTGAATGGCTTTGTGGAAGTCATGCAAAAGGGTTTCTTGGCAGAATATCCTAACAGCCTTTCCATGGGGCAGTGTCACTGATTGTTTCTTATCAGTCTCAACAAGGCAGCTAAAACCTCCACCTCCATCTGTAAGGACTAGCCAAGTTTTCTCCTGAATATACAATATATGCAAACCCCATCCCAAAGTTCAGGTCTCAGTGAAGCAGAAGTGATCCTTACAAACCTATGAACATAAACTTCTGCAGACCTTTACACAACTACAGCTGCAAAACCAAAGTTATGAAGTAGCTCACATATCTTATGTGGCTCTACAACAGCCTGTAAGTATTGTACAGAGTATAGAACGACTTCATTACTGGCACACCAGATATAGCCCAAGTTGAAGCTCTAGATTTTAGCATTTCACAGCATTTGAGAGTATCTAAATCCAATCTACAGAGGCCCCTTTCCACTACCAACTACTTGGAAGACAAAGACAATTACAGGAGTAGAACCCACTCAATTCTGATATAAAATTTATCAGAACAGAGGACTTCCATTAAAGAAAAAAAGTCAAATAAGGAGACTTCAGTAAGTTAACACTGCTTTGTAGGTTCTGAAATTCAGTAAAAATTTGAGAAAATGTATCCTCCTATCTCCCAGAGGCATAAAGGAGAGAAGGCTTCCCAATGTGAACACAAAACACACAACAAATTAAGAACCACACATCAGACTTGATCTTTACCTTGAGCAACCTTTGTAGGTTATGGCTGGTGCCTCCAGATCCCACTGAATTTAGGAGATTCCCCTTTAATCTAGAGTGATGTGACAACAGCTGCAGGATATCGGGTAAGTGTTCCTGAGCATTTCCCGGGATCAGTGAAAACAAACTAAGTAGAAGCTGTGATATAAAACAGAACACTTCACTGCTTAGTTCCTTCCTTGCAACCTCTAAATGAAAAAGCAAGTAAGGGAACAGCTGAAAGAAGCATCCAGGATTTTGTTAAAACCATTTAAAGAGCCCTTTAAAGGAGGGTAGGAACAAAAAGTGCAAGAGCTAATGCAGTACAGGCCAAACAGACAGCAAGAAACATTTTCAGAGTTAAACAAGCCCACAGAGTCATTAACCATTCTCTGTGATGTGACACACACATGCCTTTGTACTCCTTGTCCTGCAGTTCAGGGCTCACCAGAAATTGCTAACATCTTTCTTGAATGTTTTTGGGTCGTTGTTTTGGTTTTTTTCTTGTTTTTGCTGCACATCATCTTTCAGTGGAGTTTACTAGTACAGAAAGCACTCATCTCACAGGCTTAATCCAAGATCAGTTGGGTAAATGTGTCTGATATTGTAAACTGTAGCTATTTTTAATTCACTTATGTGAGAACACAAAAAAGGTAGGCAGTAGAAAAATGCCATTTTTTCATTTTTCTATAAGAAAATAAGTGAATCTATTTCAAGTAGCAGCCTGAAGCCTCTTGTAAGGCATAGATTATCAGATGAATATTTAAGGAAAGAAACAGACATGAATAGAAGATTCACACTTCAAAAACTAATTTCAACATACTACTGAGGTGATCCTGCTGATGCCTGAGGAAGCCACATGACAGCTGAGATTTCTATTTAAAGCCAAAAAGGATTTCACAGGATCACACTATGTCCAAGCTAACACAGGCAGACAGTTAATACAGGCAGAACATCACAACTGCACCCAAAGAATTTGGTAAAATGTAGTATGTCACTGTTATGTGACCAGCCTTGGAAATGACCCAGTAAAATATTGCATCATGGATGAACTCTGTGTCTGATGAGTGCACAAGTAATTCTTTCAGTCATAAGAAGCCTAGTTTTTCTCAGAGCCCCGCTGCTCAGAAATTAAATGTCTTGGAAACGGCTATTTGGAGTCAGAATTTAGAAACATATCTGTTTGTTTCTGGTCTTTTTGCTCTAGTGCACAGAAAGTCTTCCAGCATGACTGTGAGCACAAATCATGACATAATGACAATGAAAGACTGCATGGAAGCCACTGGGGAAAAAAGCAAACAAAACCCTCAAACATCAGTGACAAAAAAACCCTCAGAGGCTGAAATCTGAAATCTCAACCATATATAAAATGAGAGAGAAATTTGATTTCACTACAACCATTCAGGTTATACTCTGTTACCTCTGTGAATAGAGTTTTACTGTAAGAATTCTACTGTGCTTAGAAAGCCTGATGTGCTACAGAACATAGAAACCCTAATGTTCCCATCCCACCAGGGATTGAGAATGGCATAAATACACTGTAATGAAGGAAAATAAAACTATTATATTCTTATTGCCATAAGTAATCATCGCAACATCGAGCCCTTTAACTATGACAAAAACAACAGCAAAAAATTATCAAATGTCAAAATACTTATTTTACAGGATACCAGAGATTTGAGGGGTGGGCAAAACAGCAGTATTCAAAAAAGTCATATAAGAATTCCCACACATTGTAAATTGCATCTGAAAAAAGCCTCACTGCAGATCAATTTTTTTGCTTATTTAGCATTAATTATTAGCCCTAAAAAATTGTTTTAAAACTGCTCTTCCTTTGTTGACTGCTTCCTCTTCCACACCTCCTGCACACTGACATGGGGCAGCATGACTGGGAGTAGCAAGAAAGCTGCTGCTCCCAAGTGGAGTTTGATGAGTGCTGCGTGTTGTGCTCTGCCAGTCACTGGCCTGATACATCATTCAATAGCAACTCCCCCTCTTCTGCACTCCAGCTTTGGGAATAGATTGCCAGGATAAGAATCAATTAGAAATTTGAGAATCACAATAGTCTGTGGGTGGCAATTATTAACAATTCAGTTTTCCTTCAAATTTTTTGATGCTAGCACTGTAACTGTTTCCACTGAATGGCTGCTGATTATATTTTCTTGCTACCTTCCTATCTTCAGATCAGCAATACATGACTCAAATGTGAACAACAGTCTGGATTTGTATCTCCATCCAGCTCTCTGCAGTAATGAAAGAGGGGAAAAGAAAAAAATTGTATCCTCCTTTATGAGAGGCTCCTGAAAACAATTGTGCAGATCCAGATGATTTAGGGAACTCACCTTTTGTGCCTCAGACTTGGCTGTCTTGTTCCCAGTATCTAGAGCAAGGCAGAATAGAAACTCCCTTAAAGCTTCTTCTGTTTTCCCCAGATTAGCTAATGCTTGTCCTTTCCTTAGGTGACCCTGCAAGGAAACACATCCACAGCTGCAGCTTTTGTCCAGAGAATATACAATAAAACCACAGTGAAAGTACAAAAGATCTTTCTGAAGAAATAAAAGTTGGCCAGGAAAAATCACTATAACCGTGTCTTACACCTAGACACCACCAGTGCTTGGGATTCTAAACACAACAGTCAAGCATAAACAGGATATTCTCCCACTCATGCAAACATGATTTTCCCAGCACCTGAGCTCACCTGATATTGGAAACATCTACCTCCCCTACATCCATCTTCTAAAACAGCAATTTTGTCCTTAGCATTCAATTTTTAGAGAGATCACAAAATTGATATTTATCCAAGTCAAGGAAAATAGCCATGGCTCATTCTCCAGGACTAGCACTGTCTTTCTTCACCCCAGGAAGCTCAATAATGGTTAAATGTCTGTAAATTGCAGGAGTCCAAGAAGTTACAGAACTTAAAGCCTCCCTCAGATTCCACTGTCTGACCATTCCAACTGTTTTCTATCAGGGCACAATCAAGGCTTAAAGAAAGTAAAACTGGAGTCAGAACTTACTTTCAACCAGTATGGCTGGAGCCTGCACGCTGTTTCTGCGTCGTGCAATGCATCTTCACAAGCTTTCAAAGTGGAGTTAATCTGGGACCGGTTGCTATATAGTAAGTGGTCATTTGGAGCTGTAGGAAATAGAAAAAGTGGTTGATTAGGTAAAAAGAAATTAGTTACATAAGCTTTATTCCTTAATTTTTAATTTCTTTTAAACACGTGTTGGTGCTTCCAAGTTGCACAAGCCCACAAAACATCCATGCACTAAATTAAATCTGGAAACCTCTTTGGGCAACTCCAGACAAAATGCCAGCTATGTCTTATATAACTGCAGAGAACATTGCATAAATAAATGCTGAGACACTCACACAATAAATTACCAGCACCGACTGAAGATCAGATCGTTGGTAGAGACACACAGGAGACATTTAAGACAGCAGGAGGGATGCTGTCATACTGTAGGGAGGAGTTTCAAAATTGGTAGCATCAAAGTTTTTAAGTGATAAATTAGGGTCTTTTCATGCCAGAGCTCAAAACACAGGAAAAGAAGAATCAGGTAGGGTTACAATGATCATTGAGTTACACCCACTGCAGCTTCGGGACACAGCCTGTGCTGGGGGAAGGCTGGGCACTTTTCTTGGGAACATTTTCGTTTCAGTGAAACGCTTCCCTATAATACCGCGCCTTTAACTACTACTTTGTACTTGCAGCGTAAGTCACTTTTTCTCGGGAAGAACTGCATGAAAAGGACCACAACAAAAGTTCTCCCTGCGCAGCCCCGCAGGCGCTCCCCGGCGCTGGGGCGGGAGCGCGGGACCCGCCCGCGGCCCGGACACGCATCCCCGGCTGCGAGCGGCTGCTCGGCGGGGCCCCCGCGCCCGGAGCCCTTCCCGGGGCGCGGCGGGATGCCCAGGGCGCGGCGCTCCGCTCCCCCCGGCTCCGCCGGTTACACAACGGCGCCGGCCGGGGGGAGCCCAGCCGGACCGCAGGCTCGGGCTTACGCAACCGCTGCTCTCCTGACCCAGTTTCACCGCGGGCCGAAGAGCCGAGACCCCTCCCTGGGGCTCCCCTCCGGACACCGGCCCCAGGACCCGGCCCGCGGAGCCGGCGGCACGCTCCGGGACCCCGGGGTATCCCCGGCCGAGCCCGGGGCTCGGTGGGACGAGAGGCGCCGAGAGGCCGCTAGCGAGCCTCGGCCGGTGGAAAGTTATCCCAGCCCCGACGCGGAGCCGCGGACCAGCACCGGGGAGAGGGAGCCCTTACCTAGGCTGACCGCTTCGTTATACTTCTGCAGGGCGGCTTGGAGCTTCTTCTCCTTGTAGAGGAGGTTCCCTTCGTGCCGGAGCTGCGAAGCCTTCACTTGGCAGGGGAACCACTTGGTCAGCAGGTTGCTGAGGATGACATTGACCCGCAGGAGCTGCCCGGCCGCCGCGCCGCCCGCCTCCTTGCACAGGACGCAGCGGGGCTCGGGCGCCCGGTCCCTCTCCAGGCACTTTTTGCAGAACGTGTGTCCGCAAGGCAAGGAAACGGGCTCGAAGAGGAAGCCCTGGCATTTGCGGCACCTGAAGACGTCCCACTCGCGGGGCGCCGCGGGCTGCCCGGCGGCGGGCAGTCCCTCTTTGATCCGGACGCTCTGCGCCAGGCACTCCACCAGCTTCTCCAGCTGCTCGGCGCGCAGCTGCTGGTGGCGGGACGCCAGCTGGTACAGCGGCAGCGCCTCGTGCAGCCGCCCGCCGAAGGCCAGCGCGTCCGCCCGCCCGAGCAGCACCTGCCACTCGGGCCCCAGGCCGCCGCCGGGCGCCTCCAAGTTCTGCGCCTGCAGAGCGCCGGCCGCCAGCTGCAGCACCAGCTGGGGCTCGGGGCGCGGCGGCAGGTGCGAGCCCATGGCGGCGGCGGCGGCGGCTCCTCTAGCGCGGCGGGCGGCGCGGGACGCCGTGAGGCGCGGGCGCGGCGCGGCCCCGCCGGGCCATGGTGCTGCTGCTGCCGCCCCGCGCCGGGAGCGCCCCGCGCCGCCGCCGCCGCTTATATAAACCCGGGCACGTGACGGCGGCGGCGGCGCTCATTGGCCGCGCCCGCAGGTTGTTACAAAACCAGGCGGTTTTGTAACGCGCCGGGCCCGGCCCGCACCGGGAGGGGCCGCCCCGAACCGGGCCCGGGGCTCGCTGCCCCTCTCCGCCCCCTCGGACACCCCGTCCCGGCGGGGTCTGAGCGTACGGAGAGCCTGGGGCGCCGGGCTGCAGAGCGCTACCCACCCGGCACACCGGGCGCGGAGTTGGGTTGGACCCGCTGGGCTGCACCGGCGCCCCGGTGAGACGCGGAATTCGTTCCAGGGTCCGGTGTTTTGGTACCTCCGGTAACGCGAAAGAAACATCGGCTCGGAGTGATTTTGAAAAGCGAGAATGCCGTTTCCTGCTAGAGCTGGAATCGCGAAGCTTTGTAGCTGCACAGTTAATCATTCTCTTTAAGGGAATCTACGGAGTAGTGAAGCTATTTTAATGTCAGGTACTCCTGGTTTTAGAACAACTAAGGAAAACATTGTTCTGTTTATTTAGTTTTGCAGTGTGGCATGTTGCACAGCTCTACCTATCCGTGCCAGATTCTCGAAGAAGAAGCACATGCCTTGTGATGTATCTTTGTTTTATTTAAGAGCAGCTCTGTTGACCGTTTCAATCTGCGTGTTCCCACCAATTCTTGTTAGATGAGACAGTTGCACTAGTTGTGTAACTGTCTGTGCTAAATGTAGTCTAGGGAGAAAATCACCTGTGCTACTACAGAAAAGAAGCTGTTCCAAAAGAAGTTGTGTAATGCTTTTTGTTTGCAGCTTTATGCATATTTACAGTTACCAGAAATGCCCATGTTATGTATACATACACTTACGCTCTAAAAATACAGAGCACTTTTCACACTGTCTTAAAATCCACTGCAGAATTTGAAATTTCTGATGATGTCCTATTACTGATATAGTCAGCCTCCTCATGAAGCTCAAGAGAGGGGTTGAAGGAATTAATTTCCATTTTCTTGCTTGCAGAAGTGTTTGGACTCCCCAGTTTAGACTGCATGAGCTAAGTAGGTATTAAGGGACAAGCCCTGCCTGTGGAACTTGGATGGACAGGAGAAAAGATGTAAGGAAGGAGAGGCAACCTTAGTTTTGCAAGACCTTGCTTAGGGAGGATACTTAAGAAAATTCAGATTACCTTAGATTAAAAAAAAAATAGTTTAAAGCTGCTTAAAATCTGGATTTTAACTTTTAATTATACACACTAATTCTGTGATGATTGTGTCCATGTGTAGGCAACATTATGCTCATATAGAAAATCAGATCTGTACCTGGGAACAGAAGCTAGCCATCAGACCCTTCAATTGTCTTTTGATTCTTGTGATATAAGGACAATTTGCATCTGCCAAAAATTTGGCCCTTGTCTCTAGGGTTCTTGAATCTTTAAAAAAAAAGAAAGAAAAAGTTTAACATCTAACTGCTGTTCTCAAGCCAGTCCTTTAATTAGAAAAAGAATTGAATAAGCACTGGTTTCAGTACTTCTTTCTGCCATCATTTAAATCAGACAATAATCCAAAGTATGGCACAGGCTGCCAGCAAGTAAACCAAAGAAAGATGGGACATGTGAAACACTTAAAATTTCAGTTAAGCAGTGCTTCAGAAGAGTTAGAAAGAATGAGCATTTGTGCTCAGGAGTGTGGGGTTTTCCCTCCAGGCTCCAGCTTGCTAACATAGACTTCTTGTTTTCCAAACTTCCATGCAAGAAAATCTCATGCTATTAAAGAATAAAACCCTTAAGAAAAAGAAGAAAAATGCTTTCTTGTAGCCTTGAGGTCAGCAGTTGTCTCTATTGCAAAACTATAGTCTCGGCAACCCCTCAGTGTGTTATTTTATAACCATTGTCCTGAAAACCACTATGAGTCAAAGCCTATTCAAGCGAGGGAAAGTGACATAACCACTGGTTACCAGTAGCAATGCAGTGACAATCTCTATCAGAGAAACGCCACCAGTATTTACATAGTTACATAGCAGACACTTAAAGAGATAAGTCATGGTATAAAAGGAGGGTTTCTAGCAGAACATGAATTCAAGCTAGGAAGGGGAATAGATTTATCATAGGAAATGCAATCAGCATTTGTGCTCTGCAAGGAACTTGCACAGTTCCTATTCTCCATGTATGAAAGCAGCTGCAGAGCTGGCTGGCAGTCTGCGCACTCTGGGCTGAAAGGAGTCTCAGAAAGGCACTGGGAAATGCACTTCTGGGAATTCTTCTCTACCAGCAGGACATGGCTGAAACATTTCAAGGGAAAAGAGCAGCTGTGCTTATAAGCTACTCCCTGTGGTGGGAGCTGTGTGCTGAGGAGGGTTCAGAACACAGAGCTTTATCCAAGCCTGCAAATAGTTAAGAGCTTATGACAGATGGCCCATGGGCAACAACTCTGTGACCCTTTTTTCAGAGGAGAAAGCAGCTGGCTGTGCCTCTCCTAGTTCCTGGTATGTGTGGTGTTTGGTAAATGTTGGTACTTGGTGGGGTGTGACAGGTACAGAGTGAGCCGTACAGTCACTAACAGCAAAATACTTTAAAGCCAAGATACTAATTTACTGTTCACTAGAAGTCAAACAACTACTAAATATTTGATTCTGATATCAGGCCTGGCTCTGCAGAGACTTTTTTAGCAAAAACATCTGGGTGAATTGATCATACATAATCTAGATATGCTGGGATGTTTTTATATAACACATCCTGAAAGCATAGAGTTTTCATACATTCATGCATATATTCATGGACTTGGAGCAGCAGTAGGTCATGAGGTATACTTGATTAGAAGGCAAAAGAAAAAAAAGAAAGAGGCAAAAAAGCACCCTCCTGCCTACCTGCATTGTTCATGAGATCAAGAACGGATTTATCCTTTACTTAAACAGAAAAAGTTAAAGTGAGGAGGTGACTCACTCTGCAAAAGCACATCTCCCTTGTATGATTTCTCTGCAAAGGGAGGTTTAATTTCTTCCTTTTAATGACAATGAGCACAATACTGATCTTCTTCCAGCAGTTAATGGCTGGCATAACAAGCAGCATGAGAGCATGACTACATTCTTCAGCTTTCTTCTGAATCCATAAACTGCATCAGGCTTTGCGTCCACAAAAGCCACCAATAAACCTGCATTGCTCCCCTCTCAAGCACAGCTAACTCAAGTGTGAAATTCCAAACCAGTCACACGGACTGAGCTCCTTCTCCAGTGGAAGAAGGGATGTGAAAAGTCCCATCACAAATACAGATGGCTTTTCATTTCCATGTGTTCTGCACGTGCTGCAATAGTCCATAGCAAGAACAGATTTTGACTGATGGCCCTTGCAGTTGAGGCAATTTCCAAAAAGCACCAAGCAGGAAGCCTGACCATTATGTCAGGAAGCTGCACTAACATATGCACAGGGAACAAGAGGAGAAGATGTGTGTGTTCTTCTGTGTTATTTTGCCACTGAACCTCTGAATGACTTTTGGCAACTATCTTTACCTATTATTTTGCATTCTGCCTATTCTGACTCCTCCTTCAGGTACTGGACATCCTTGCTATCATACACACATGATTTACATTGAGAAACTATCAAGTCCAAGTTTTACTTTAAATCTGTTTAAAATTAATTAATCTTGAAAGAAAAGACATAATGTTCTGCCTCTATAAAGGAAATGAAAGAAAAGGCTTAGTAGAGAAGTTTATGTTCATATGCCATGGTTAGAAAATCACTACAATTAAGACACAAATACATGATCCAGTTTAAATGAATGCAAGGCGCCAATAGAGAGAGCAATGCTATCTCAGGGTGTTGTTTCTCAAGGAAAAATACCAACAGAGCCTGCAAAAGGTTCTTGTTGCTTACTGGTCCATGAACTGTGGAATAAGAAAAAATCCCCAGTGCCCTTCCCACACAAACCCCTGCCTGCCTAATTGATGACTGGCTGGTGATCAGCTTGACAAGACCTCAGGACTGGCAAAGCAAGCATCCCACTCAGGCTGTGTCTCTCACTGTGTGACACTGAAAGGGGGATTCACAATGTGCCCTTGAAGCATAACCAAACCTGCAGTGACTGGGATAAAATAATTTCTGTTCAGACGTACCCAGATTCTTAGAATGTTACTTTTGTTCTGCATTGGAATGAAAGGGCTACAGACAGAAATTCAGTGAAATTCAAATTCCAGGGTGTTTCAGTTGTGAAGAAAGAAGATATTTCAGCATTGAACAAATATTCAACAAGTAATTCATTATTGAATTCTGAAAAACCTAACAATGTTTTGAAGACTCTCATTTTAGCAAAACTGAGGAGTTATCTGCTATGCACTCCCACTAGCCATTTTGGTGACAACTTCTGCTTTATTAATCTCTCAGGAGGAAAGGCCAAATTAATTCTTAAGTACAGAGGAGTGAGCTCCCCAAGTTTTCAAGCACCCATCAGCATACATGGTAACCCTCCAATTACAGTAAACTGCTGCTTAATGTGTGGCAAGACAAATTCAAGACTAAGTGGTCCAGAGAACATGACAAATCCAGTCAAGAAGTCTTTCCAGTTCTGAAGAACATGAACAATTGCTGTTAGAGAACCACCAAATGAATATATTCTAGAAGGTATTCATGGATTCCTCTGCTCTGAGCAGTAAGAAATGACTGTGCAAATGCCTTTAGCAACAGGTCATTTTACCTCCATGCAGCAAAATTCCCTTTGTCTGAAATGACTTCACTTAGGTTTAGCTGGGATTCATTTTCAGTTTGCAACAATGCAAATCTGAGCAGCCAGAAGGGAAATGTAACAAAGAACACAAGGATGTATGTTTTGTTTCACAGTCTGTGGTAAGAACAAGGAAGATGAACAAGCTTTATAGAGGAATTAATGCAGTCTGCAGTCCACTTGGAAGTTAAAAGACTAAGAAGCAGAGTATGGATCAAAGCTGGAAGTTATTGATGAGTCCACTACAAAGCAAATGGAACAGGAAGCTTCTGAACAATTTGAAATCCTGCTGATGGTTTATTTGAAACTACAGGACACATTCTTGCACAGGTTTTAAAAGCTTTCTGGACCACAGCTATTCAGCTATCTTTAGATTGGTATGGACTGCTGTCAAAGAAGTCTCCTCTTTAGAAGTATGACAAATAAGTCTTACTATGTTTGTTGTAATTTTTTAAATCCAAAAGGCAAGTCATCCTTTCCTACACAAACATCTGTGGGAGTGTAAAAGGCCTCCTTAACCCACAATTTTAATTTCAGTAATTTTCTGCAGGGAGTGAGGAAGATAAAGGCAAGTTCTACAACCATAAAACATGAAAGAGACAAATATGGGTGGTATTTCTGTGATAGAAACCCTGCAATTAGCTGGAATAAGCCAGTGCTTAACAGCAGCAGTGGCATGTGCTTTCTGAAGTACATCTGACTTCTGAGAAACCGAGTTCCAGAGCCACAGCCTGCTGTCTTTGGGCAATTGCTCACAGCCTCCCTGTCTGTCTTTGCTGCTGGGGAAAATTCATTCAGCCAAGAAGTGAGGAACTCATCAGTTTTTTGGCTAAGCTCTTAGGGACATACATGTGGTCCCACAGCATTTAAATGAGACTTGAAACATGTTTCACATTAAGGGAGTCCTTCCAAGGTAAATTCACCAAAGGAATTCACTCACAACAGACTATTCTACTGCAAAGGGAGGGACCTACAATGACCATCCAGTCCAACTGCCTGAGCAGCTCAGGACACTTCAGCCTGTGCTGAACTGCATTCTCAGCCTGGCAGCTTGGATATCTCCCTGCCTGTGACTTCCACCCCAGCTGTAGGCAGCCCTTCATCCTGGGGTCTGGCCTGCAGGACTGATGAGCTGGGGTGGGTTACAAGATCCCTGCCTCCTGCTGCTCACCACCACTGCAGGGCCAGAGGCTTCTGCCTGTTCATGGCAGCTGATTCCATGGAATCAAACACACAGGCAGCACATGAAACAAGAGGCAGGCATTCCAGTCACAAAACTAGGAGATTACAGCTATTTAGTCCATTCTGATCAACCAGATAAAGAAACAGATTTCACCTCTCCACTGCTGTAATTCCATGGAATTAGTCCTGGAATCCCAGATGATACTTCTTTCTTGATCCAGTCTTCCAGATTTGCCTTTAACTACCCATAGCTAAACTATAGTCACTTAATAAGAAATGAGGCAACAATTTTATGAAAAACTCAAGATCACATTTGTCATACTAGAAGGCAGGAGTGGGTTTGTTATTTTATTTTTTATTTGAAATATTGCAGAGCTTTCTTATGATACATACACATTGATAGGGCTTCCGTAGCACACTATCAAAAAAATTAGAATTATGAATCATAATCAGAGATAAATGACTCTAACATCTATTAAGATGGTTATTTAAAAAATGTTTTGATGAATCATGCAAAAATGTTCACAAAAGCATTATACTTTTTTTCATAGATAAATGTTTTGTTTTTCCTAAGTCTTACAAAAAGAGCTTGTGCTTTAAACACTTGAATTGAAAAAAAAATATTTACAGCAGACATCATAAATGCCACATTTAAGTTCATAGAGGCAAAGTGGTGATGGTCCCCTGTTTTGCATTCACTGAACATGCTGAGGGTTTCAGATCTCTTCCATAAACTCCCAATTTAAAAGTGTTCAGTCTTGGATCTTCAGTATGCTCCTCTTCTCCAAATCATTCATTTCCTTTAGTATAAGGGCAACATTGTATCTCAGTTCTTGAAACTTTGCAACTGGCACCTGAAACAGAATGCTCAGGTTAGAAAACACAAGACATGGCAGGAACTTGACGAGGGCGTGCCTATGGATATGGAATATTCTGCAGTGTAAGGCAAATTTCTCTTAAAATACTTAATTTTTCCAGACTTAAGACAAAGGATTTAAGGTTAATAAAATTCAGGTAATTCAACTAAATCCCCATGGAAAAGAAGAGTGGGAAAAAAACAGAAATAACACCTAGATTGTACATTTTCTGTACTGCCTGATGAGAGAAAAGAAATACTCAAGGATGTAAATTGAGAGCTGCTGGGGTGATATAAAAGTCACGGACTGGAAGGAAAAACATCTGGAAGGTCGTGGAGACTACAGAATTCTCAAGAAACAAATTCAAGATATTCTGCTTGCCCAAACTTGCAAGACAAAGAAATTGAGACTCAAGGCCAGACACTTGGCAGCAACCTCAAGAGCAAATGGCACTTCCACTATGTGTGGAAGGCAAAAGATTTAGGGTTAAACACACAAAGCATTTTCAACTGTGCAGGAGACTCATGGCCTCACCATTTCAAGCCTGAGAAACCCAGTGGATGGAAATTTTATCTATGAGACAGAGACCCCCATCTGGGTGCAGGCACAGCCTGGTGACACCAGTGCAGTGCACAAACACACACTCACACGAGTGCCCAGTGCAGTCTGCCTGGTCCCACACAGTCTGCACAGCACTGCCTAGAACTGCACTGAAGACAGCAGTTCTTTTGGCAGAGCCCCTTGTCATCCTCCTGCCCACTCTGGCACAGATACCAATTATATGAGAGGAATCCAACACCTGATTTGCATTTTCCACATATATCAGAAATGCATAAAAAGGCACCATGTCCTTTTCACTTTTGACATATATACAACAAGACTCAAAATGCTGCAATTCCCACTGCTTAAAAAAAACAACTTCAGTCAGAAGCCACACTGTGATTAAAATACCAAATGGAGACCAAAGAGTGTAACTTCTCCCTGTGCTATACACATTTTAAAACTGTTCACAACAGAATTATTCTCTGGACTTACCATCTTACATAAGCCCTGTTAGTTAGCACAACATTCTGAATGTGTTCAAATAAAGGAAAACTGAACATCTGAGGACTATGTTTACTTGCATAAACTTGCTTACTCAAACCAGAACACAAGTTTATTCCAAAGAGCTAACTGTGGGAAGACCTCTCATCAGATCTAGAAATCCTGTCTGAAGTCACACCCTTGGCATTCAGATCCAAGAGGCAGCAACAGCAAAGAGCTGATTCTAGGAGAAGCACACTGTTTGTTATCAGATCTCTGCACTCCTGCATGTGCTGGACAAACACATCTTCACTGCAGAATAACTAAAGGTTTTCCACATTGAGGAAAAAGCCCACAAAAAACAAACCCTAAAATCAAACCAAAACAGTCAGAAAAAATGGCAACAGGACCAACACTGGACATGATATGCCAGGAACTAAAGTGGGAATAAACTAGATTTTATCCTCACAAGTGAAACTTACCCTTTTGTAAAGGGTTAACCTGGAGTGCATGGCATCATTTAAGTTCCATGGAAGCCCTCAAACACAGTGTATGGGATGCTCTGAGCTGGACAGTCCAGAGGGGTAAATTTGATCTCCTGTGATGTCACACCCCCAACAGTTTGCAATGTAGCACAGAATTTATGCCCTTCTCTACAGATGCTTTCTTGCAAAACAATTCAACAGCAAAATCAGTCCACCTCTTTCAACCCAGAGGGCTTTGGTGCTTCTTCTAGACTACTACTAATGAGAGAACTGAAGCCAAAATCTGTACAGAGTTCAAATGTAACAATGCCTGCTGTGCATTGAATTCCTGTACGCACCACCATGCTATTTATAGAACAAATAGCATTCCTTTCCAAAGGTTAAAATTATGGAAGAGTTTATGCCATCTTCTGGCAAGCCTTTAGGTACAGTGTCATAAATACTGCCACTGACTAATCCTGTAACAAGCAAAGAGGGCTTTTTTTACTTTCTAGCAGCCAGAACAGTTCTGAAGAAAAAGAATAAAATTACCTCTGCCACAGAAAAGAATGTTACCATTCTCTGCCAAATGCAGAAGGTTTACAAGTGTCTCATACATTATATAAACTATCCCAGTAATTTTTCTGCCCTCAAGAGACAACATCAGGTCTGAAGGTTACAGTTCATAACAACCTCATAACTTTTAATCAAACCAGACATTATGTAATAGTGCTTTCCAGTAATTAATGTTCTTCTAATACATTGCAGGTCAGCAGAACATGTACAGGAACAAGGTATGAAAATATTTTGATTGGTATTTCATTAAATACTTTATGTAGCTACACTGAACATGAAGGATTCCAAAGCAAACCAACCAATGGTAACACACCATTTACAAAAGCTTTAGTTTTCTAAGTAATAATTCAACTTTCTAAATAAAACTAGAAGTGGTTTCCTTACTATTTATTATGGCAATCAGACTTACTTCAAAGCGATGAGCTGTCCCATCTGAAAGCTTCATCATCATCAGAATGGATGGCTGGAGTGCACGGGCCAGTGAACTGAAATTATTTACATCATTAGGATTACAGCAGTACAGATCAGCACTGTGATCAGCATTGCACATTAACAATTTTAGATGTTCATGTAGGCTTTACACAGAACATGAGTAATTTCAGTCACAGAGTCTGGCTGGAAACTCATGAACACAACAGCTCTGTCCAATTTACCTCAGTATTGAGACTTAACATTTAGTTAATAGTTTAGTAACTGCAAGTTTAGGAGCATTTTCATTTTTACATAATTGGTTTAGTGGGACTCTGATAGGGATAAGAGCTGGCCAAGTACTGCTAATAATACTGCACAGTTTTCTTATGCAGTTTACCATGCTGCATTAATCATTTCCATCCCTTCATACGTTCAACTGCCACCTCATTCGGGGAATCAGCCTCTTCCAGGCTTCATCCTAAATTTGTGTGTTATTTTATTTGATGACCCAAAGAAGGGAAGTGAGTCATTCTTGTGCAGCTTCCATCAACTGACACTGCCAAAGCCTGCTCAGGTACAGACAGGCACTACAGCCCAAAGCTGCCATACCTCCCTGCAGAGGCTGTTGCTGGATGATAAACAAGAAATCCCAGGGGGAAGATTAACTGAAAACAAAATTAAAAGGAAGGAAAACAAAAACTGGTAATGTATTGCTCCTCCTGCGTAGTTTGGAAAACAAATCATAGGATTTGCTTTCAGCTTGCAAGCACTGTGCCTGAGGATGTTTACCTGGACATTTTGCTCTCCTATCAGTATAGACTCTTTTTCTACAGAGCGATACCTGTGTGGTGCTTACAGCACTGCTCATCAGAAAGTCACCTGAACTAGCAGCTTGTGGCCATTCCAATTTTCTCTTAGGAGTTTTTTTTCTTGATTTCAGGAAGACAGTTCCTGATCAGCCATGGGCATCCCTGGCACCAAAGAGACAGCACTCTCTCCCAGATGCAGGTATTCAGACACACAACATGAAGTCACTCATGCTAACAAATTACACTACTAACAAAGACTGGATCATCTAATTTCTTTCAGCTTGGTCTGTCCTGGTTAGGACTAGACAGAGAGCAAACAGCACAGACAACAGGTTTCTGTTTCCTTCTGGGTCTAGCCAAAGATCCATCCCCCACATGCCTCTGTTGTGGCAGATGGTAAGAAGCTGTTCACTGCAGGCACAGGCAGGATGATCTCAAAGGCTTTTACTCCTGCTGTGAAAGAAACTAGGAGGTAGTTCAGTGACCAGTTACATAACTATGGCAGTGTAAAGGTGCTGGCCTGAAACTTCTCTCTGTAGAAGCAGAGTACAAGAGATGGAAATTCATTTAACGTGCAAAAAACGATGATCTGCTTGAGAAGTTGAATACCCTCGCCTGTTCCAGTAAAACTAAGAGCTTGTCTAGCTGCTTGAGGCTCAGTCTGACTAATTGCCATTATCACCAGGATCTATTGATTTGTACCAGCTCTGTTAAGTTTTAAAAAAAGAGACTTAAACTTTGAAATGTTACCAGCAGTAAAGTCTACATACACCGACTTCTACACTGTTCAGAAACTTCCGCCTGTATCTTACTGTTTAAGGCTACCTGCCAATCCCTAGTAGCAAGGCACATTTTGACCCCATTAAAATGTTTCAGCAGCACAAGAAATCAGTTTAATCTTAGGTAATTCCAGGGATGTGCACGATTCTCTTTTGTACCTTGTGGATATAGCTACATCCACTCTCCACTTGAAGTCCTGGATACTTGGCAGACGACTTCTTTGTACCAGAGCTGTGCCTTCAGAAGGGGGACGCCTGGAGAGTGGATCAGAAATAGGAGACTGAAATGTAAATCCATAAAAGAAGAAACAATCTAAAGAGAAAATAGAATTCATCAATACAAACCTGTCCAGAATTTGTTTCTCTCCTCCACTTGTCCTCACTTAAAGAGTTCGGAATAAGCAGAGTTTTTGTGGATTTAAGATAGTTGTGCTCAGATTATCCCCTTTTTCTATGCTTAACTATGGTCCATGTTGAAAAAAGAGACCAAGTGACTGTATAATTCTAGTAAACTGATGTCACTACAAAGATTAGTAAGAGTCATTGTGGTGGCTGGCATACCTATTATTTCAATTATATGCAACTGTGAGGCATAGAAAGGGATCTGCAAACATATCCTTACCTTCATGCAAATCCAACAGGAACAAGCAAGCAGAGACAAGACAGATGACTTAGGCAAAACAGTTGCATAAGATCACTGTTCTTCCTCAGCAAAAACCATTAGTATTTGCAAGCAGCAATGTTTTAAAATATAATATTAGTGTATTGAGTGTATTTTGAAGCATATTTAAAAAACCCCACAGTAGTTCTTGTTGATCCAATATAATTTACAAACTGTAAGTTCCTTACAGAATGTTCACTGCCAACCCCAGCTCAGCCATTAAGATTTTTGCCTAGTCTAATGTGTAAGAAGCCAAGCACTTCATTTGTTACTCATATTGCAGGAAGAATCAGGCTGACCAAGCCCTAGTTTATTTCTGTGGGGGAATTAAGAGCAATTAAACTTCAGATGGTTGACAACTTTCAAAATTTTAACAACATGCTAAGTTCTGGATAACTAAACAGCAAATCTGATACAAATACATAATAACCATTAGATATACATGCAGAAATAATTTCAGAATGAGGTCACTGTGCTGGTCCATTCAGGAGGTGGATTCTGGACTTTGTGTTACTCTTTTTTTTCTCTCTAAGCATCTCATGTCCATGGAATTTATTTGCAGTACATTTCAAGGCTACTCCAGTACTTCCACTAAGGGCAGGATAAAAAACATTACATCCTTTATCCATGGTGCTAGACATAATCTAATTACAGACTTTGCATCAGAAAGGAATCCTCTCTGAGCAAACCAAGGAATGGCAGTCTCACATCACCGATGAGATTCTTGTGAGCAAGTTAGCTGGGCCTTTAGAAACTGCCCAGGAAGATTAATGTTCTGATAAGGTACAGGGACTCACAGGCTGAGATCCTCCAAGTGTCCTGCATTTTGCAAAGGCGATATAAGAAAGAATTTATCTCTTTGTTGAGGGGAGGCTGGGTGGTGTTGGAAGTGAGACACATTCCTAATAGCATGGTAAAGAAATGAGCAAAAAAGTAGATCAGCTGGTTCTTACTCATTTACTCATTGTCAGCCCCTGGATAGGAAGTAGGTCAGCACAGCTGGGTGCAGCCATGAGGAGCTGGAGTCCAGAACAGTCATTAGCAGGATTAAACAGTAAGAACAGGCCTTTCCCTCAGAGGAGAGCTGCTGCCAGAGTATTGCTTAAGTTGAAGACTCCCTAAAAATAGCCACACTGCTACTGTTTCCTTAAGACATGTTAACTCACATCAATGGAAGTCAGTCCATTCAGTGCAGCACCTGCAACCTGGGGGAAGAAAGGAGTTTTAAAAACAGAAAGATATTCTACTTAGCAGTGGTGGGAAAGAGCAGAAATGGTAACCTCCCAAACAGAGGGGAAGCTTTGAATACTGTTGAGAGATGGCATTTCTGTGGTCAAACACAAAGCTTTATTTCTGGTCAGGACTGCACTTCTGTGCCATTCTCCTAGGAAGAGTCACAGCTTCTATAGCTTAGTTTAAGCTTCTGTCAGGACCTTCCCAGCTTGGACAAGACCACAATGGGAACTGCAAGAATCCTGCAAAGATGACAGAATGTGCCTAGTGGCCAACATGCATACAGAAATTACACAGGCTGCTAATCAAGCCATTGATTTCTGAGAGGAATAGCAAAATGGAGCAGAAAAGACTCAATGAATCTTACATCTAAAATCTATAGCCTATAATTACATTTTGTAAACACTCTGTGCCAGCAACTGCAATATCCTGTCAGCACATTGTGCAGAGGGCAGAACAAGCAAAAGACCAAGGATCAGGTAAAGGCCATCCTAGAGACCACAAGCTGTGGTGGAAAGGATAATACACCTGGTGACAAGAACATCACCTCCTAAAGGATGCAACTCAAAAATGAAAGATTAGAGAACTTGGAGCAGCAGCTGACCGACCAGTACCAAAACTAAAGACAAGTTCTGGAGGGTTCCCTATGCACATAACAAGACATGCCTAGCAGGCCACTGAGTTGGAAGGTTGAACAAACTTGTATGTGTGCAATGCTGACAAATGGCACATAGAATGCACCCTCCTGGTAGAAACTAAAGGTACACCATTAGGAAAAAAAAAAAACAAAGCAGTGCATTTATTATAAATATTCAGAGAGGGTGAAGTTAGTGTTATCCTTCCCCTTAAAAGACAGTTTAAATTTCATGTAGTTATTTGCTGTGGCAAGTTTTTCTTTCAGTCTACATAGCTTGGTGGAACTGTGGGGACACAAATACAAATGCCAAATACTTCAGAGTTGTTGTTTAGTGAAAAGAAGTCCAAAAATAAGATAAGATGCCAGGAAAAGTATTAAAAATGGATTTTTCTGGGTTATCTAGCTCATACTGAATTACTGAATTTTTGATCTCATGCTAATGCACCTCTTACCATCACAAATATATATATATTTACAACTCAATAAGCATATGTATGATTCAGTGTTACATTTAAGATTGTAGAAGCAGATCTGTCTAAAAATCAAACCTGAGGTGTTCATCTCTGGTCTCAAAACACAGAGGAAGATTACACTGGATAATCACAGCTTTCAAAATGAGAAAAAGCTAAATTTTCCAGCATCGTGATTTCACAGTAGAAAACAGACAATCATGCATGCTTCAAATTACATCTAAATTTATCTTCCTTCCCTACTGCAAGCAGTATTTCCACTTTGCAACCATGAATTTTGCATTCTTAACACCTATAATTCAAACAGAAGAGCAAAGAAAAGACTAGATGACTGAATTTATTTTTACTCCAAGAACCTTTATCTGTAAGCCAAGATCTTAATCAAAGAAATGAGAAATATTTTTAGCTTTGGTAGCAGCACTCAGACCCTTGAGGGTAACTGAAAAACCACAACTATGATTATTGGGATTCCAGGCAGAGCATCTGGAGCAGCATTGGGTTAGTGATGTCACATGCTGAGTGACCTCAAGTTTCAAGAAGGAGAGTTGGCCCACAATGATCATCTGAGTCCAACTCCTCATCCTGTACAAGTTTGCATATTCAAAATATTCAAGATTTTTAATTTCTAGATGTAGAATAGGCTAAACATGGTTGAGCAGAGAAACTTCTAGAAAAAGGGAATCCCAAGAAGTGATAAAAGAGACAGGCTGTTCAAAAAGCTCTCAATTTAGAACTTACTCTAGAGTTACTGAGGAATGTTGCTTAAAAAGTGAATTTCAGCAGGCAGAGCACTTGATATCTCATATGTGTTGTCATCAAGTCACTCAGTGTGAATTCCCAACTGAACTGTACATTAAGACTTGAGAAATGCTATCTGAGAGAGCTGCCATGAACCAGAGCAGGTAGGGGGCTTATGTAGCCTGCCTAGCAATGATAATGATGGTAAAAATGAGTAATTCTGCACTGCATTTTTCATCTGTAGGTATTGATCAACCTCACAGTCTATAGAACATTAGAAAAACTGATGAACACAGAAAAACTGAGAATTGGCAAGAAAGCTACTTAATGCATGTATTGCCATGCATGATGGACATGACACTGTGCTGAATCAAGATAATGGGACAAGTCTTGTTCTCATTAACTTGGAAAATATTGCTGTTCCTTCAATGCACCAAGGATTTGTGTCAGCAGAGCTCTGTGCAGCCCTGCTGTCTGCACAATGAAGACACTAACCTGTTACCAAAGACTACACTGGAAAAGTCCACAATGAAATCTTCTGGTATTCTGAAAGAGAAGAGCAAGAAAAAACAGTTAGGGATTTTTTGTAACCATAGTTATACGGCCTTACCTGAAAAAAATCTCAATCTCTTACAGAACACAAAAGATGTGTCAACATTTTCCATCTTCCAATGCTTAAAACTGCCAGCTCTTATGTAAGCACTTCAGTATTGATTCAGTCAGGACTCTCAAAAGGACAACCTGTGTTTATATATCAAGAGCCCTAAAAACTGCTACATCTGCCCATCCTACCTTGTATGGCAATGGTGCATTTCAAAAGAATCCAGTATTGGCTGAACTTTTCTCAGTAAAGTCAAGTAAAAATTTACTGATGGCTCTGACAAGTGCAGAAGGCAGGCCAGCAATGCATGCTTTCAAAAATCCCAAACGACATGTTTCATTTCACTTTCACCTCCAGTGTAATGAACACAGAAGGAATTGCCTCTCAACATTCAAACAGAGGCCCTACTTACAAAGGAGCATATGTGGAGACTGGCTGAAGAGACTAACACATTCCATCTACCCCCACCTTTCCACTCCTTCACCATTCCTTTGACACTGCTGTTGCCTTACAAACAAGCCACTGTTGATTTTCAGTTCAATAGATCAGGCTGTGAATTGCAAAGAGCACAGAGCAAACACCATCCATTGAGCTGCCTGTGCCACAGGGACAGTAACCTCCTACAGAGAGGCAGGTTGGACAAGTGGGAGAAGCCACTACAGCTGCTGCCACAGTTAAATCCAGCACTCACCATGAATCAGTGCCCAGAGACATTACTCACCAGTGGCTTGAGACACACAGCAGTGTATCAAAGGAAAATCAAAGCAAACAAGGAAGTTGTATGTCCTAAAGAGCTTACAGTGTCTAATGACCAGAGAAAAAACAACTCATCAGCTCACACAGTGGGATGATGAAACAGCAGTTACTACAGCTTCAATTCAGAAGGGGAGAAGTGGGGTTAAACCACATTTTAAAATAGTGCTTGGATAAAAAGAAATTCATTTTAGCAAGCACTGGAACAGTGTTTTTTGGCTGCAAGAGTCTGACTTTCAGAAGAGACAAGACTATTTCTGCAAACATTACTCACACTTTTGTGCAAGTGTATCATTTAGCCCATCCTGACACCGACTGGATACCCTGACTATGTAGTGGAATAGCTGGAGACAGGGCTGTAATATGATTATGATGACACCTACCACAACACTTGATTGACTCAAGAGCATTACTAAAACAGAAACATTAACACCACCTTTGAGTTTGCATTATTTTTGCTGCGCAATGATCTCACTGGAAATTCTGTTCCTGGCTCCTCAGCACACTTGAGGCCAGTCAGACATGACACAGATAAGATAGAACATGGCACAGTTCAGTCTGAACTACAGATAGCTATCACTTGTCATTGGAACATGCTGAGGAAGGGACTCAAAGGGCAAGAAATGTGTGAAGATGTCTCAGTCCCATGTTATTCGCCTGAGTCATGAAGTTATTAAATAATCTGTGAGAGGAGGGAAAAAAAAGCACCCACAATTTATTGTGAATTTATTCCCACTGGCTCAACCACTCAGGCTAAGAAATAGGGAATTGCAACTTTTTTAAACTAGTAATATTGATGTAGTTAATCAGAATTGGGCATGTATTTGAGCCTCTCTCTTCATCAAAACTAGAAGGCAAGATCAGGTACCTCACCAGAAAATTGAGAATTACAGGATATTGTATGGGCAAAATTATGTGTCAGAGGTAGAAGTTAGGAAGAGTCCCAATACTGTGAGAATAATGGGGGCATAGCAGCAACTAGCAGCCCATAAAACACTCAAGTCTGCAAGCAGCACAAATGCAGTTACCTAACTATTGCTGCTAGATAAGCCCTATTAACCAGAACAATAAGACAAAAAGATGTACCAAGATATAAAATATATAAAAAAGGTCATCAAGACTGAAAAGTATCTGAGTAAAATGTATGAATAAATCATTAAGTGAGAAAAAAACTCCCAAATGCAACTACAACAGTATAAGCCATTGAAGTGTGGTCAAATGGCAAGGACAGGGACCTGGGAGTCTGCATTTCTGACACAGCCAGCCCAGACAGTGACCTCTGACACTCCTATACCAACTTTCTCCACTGCTCAGAAGAGGAATATTCACCCAGCCCCAGAAAATTTGGCATAGAACTTTAGTATTCTTCATTATTCCATAATCAAGCTTGGCACATTCTGTGTGCACCTCAAAAGACACCAGCTCCCACTGGGCCAAAAGCAATTCATCAGCTTCTTACTGACCTACTTTAACCTGGGTGTGAACTCCATGATGTGGCAGAGGCAGCAGCTTGCATTTGAGCTCTCAAGACAAAAGGCAGGCCAAACTCCAGCACTGAGCCACAGACAAAACTGTATCAACTTGCAAGGCACCTTTCACTATGGCCCAAATGCCACCTTTCATTGATTACACCCCAATTACATCTGCAGCTTTAGCTTGCCTGAAGTTGCTTATAAAGTAAATTGTGCTTATGATTTAACTGCTTATGTGGAGAAAGCCATTATTGTACAGGTTAATGGACAAATAAGGAGGAAAAAAGACAGAATTAGAAACATCTATTTCTCCTAGGCAGCAATCAGAATGTTAAAGAAAAGTACAAAAATAGTGTTTTAAAATAATTAAGCCTTGGTGCAGAGGTTCCACTACAGAAGAAAACATCAACTGCTGTTATTCTCCCATTGGTACTGAATATAGAAATAAGGGAAATCCTATAAATATTACTAGCATCTGACCTCTAGCTTTTAGGATATGATCCCTTCAGATATACTCATGGAAGACTGATATAGATTTTGTCAAAGGCTGTAACAAAGGTCATGATTTCTTGGGTAATGGGCACGAGAAATCATAGCTGAACATGGTGGTCGGGTTTCATGAACGTTATATCATTGACCTTTCAAAGAAGGAAAGAAGTAGGGCAGTTCTTAGCTTCTGAAATGCTACCACTGTCTTACCAAACACTTAAAAAAATATTGCAGGGCAAGATGGGGATGGCAGAGAGAAGGTCACTCATATTTGCATAACCTACATTACAGAATAAATCAGACCATTCTACCCAGCAGAGAAATAAAACTGCTCATGCTCACTGCTAAATCAAGTCTTACACAACATCTGTTTTTTCCCTCTGCCTTTACATGATGTTTGGCAACAGATGGATTAATAGGTATTTACAGGTAATTTTCATATCAACTTTTTAGTGTAAAAAAGTTAATTTGGGCAAGTAGTTACATAAAAGCCATGAAAAAAACAAACATTTAATGAACTGGTGTATACAGGCATACCTGAGCTCCTTCAAGTCTTCTTTAAAAACCTGAAAAGACAAGGAAGATGAAATTTTACATGATATAGCCTCAAATTATAATTTCTTACCTACTGACACAATAGTGGTTATTTATTTGGTATCTCTCCCCAAAAATTTTAAATTTGAGTGCCAGTAGTTTTGAAGTGACTGGTAATACATTGAAAAGAATTTTCAGAAGTGTTCAATCAAGTTGTGATTTAAAGACCTAAATATCTTGGAAGCCCTTATTTTTCAAAATAACATTTCTGTCACTTCTTTTATGTAACTATTCAGAAACATTTTTCTTTTAGAGTCACTATATGCCCTTATTCTCAAATACATTTTGCAGTAACTTGTTTAAACTATGACAAGAAAAAGGAAATGGCAGAAGATAAGGTCTGAATATTAAAAGCATACTTCCACTATGTTTCCTGCAATATGGGAGCTTTCCCAGTATGTCTGGGTAAATATGAAGCTGCATCTTAAACAACTGGTAAACTGGAAACCCTGAAGTGGCTCACTCACATAAAAATGAGAAAAGAAAATTGTAAGGTAAGGGAAAATGAAAAATTAAGAAAATAGCCATGAAGATGGGATAGGGGTTGGGAACATGGTGCGTGTGTGCATATTCACACCAGACATCCACAGCATAAATGGAAACTGCACTTTCTTCCAAATTCCACTATATTGTTCTGGTCTTAATACCTTCCTTCCTCTATGGAAGAAATGTGAACAAAGGAGGCAAACAAATATGAGAAATTGAAAGCATGGGCAAAAATGAGTGGTATGTGTGAACACGCAGTAAGAGAGAGTGTTGATGCCTGTGAAATAACATTTTGCTATGATTTCTTTGGTGGTTTTAATTTATGAGTGAAAACAAACATGCACAGTGAACAAGATACTGAAGTAGAAATAGATATAGGAATCTTTTTCCTGAAGCTTAAATATGTTTTCAAAAAGCTCACTCTAAATCTACCCAAAAAGTGAAATAATGAGTTCCAGATTTTAACAGTTTCTTCCAACAACCTTAACTTGGAGAATCATTTTTATGTGCATTTTCCCACCCAGGCAAATGAGATTGAGATGGTGACTTGTGTCTGATGCAGCTTTTACCTTATCAAGGCTCCAAGTACTCCCAGAACTTACTTCTTGTTTGAAAGTTGATAAGGGGAGTCTCAATGCTTCTCGGAGGAGGGTGTACATGCCAGAGATGAGGAAAGCAAGTTGCTCTTCTGAGAGGTTAGCACTTTCTGCAATCAGCCTGACAGATTCTCTGCAGTCTTTTCCTTCCAATGCATTAACAGTGACTGTGAATAAGAAAAAAAAGCAAAATCCTTGATTTACTCAACGGTGTAGCTCTTGACTTTGATGGTCAAAGGTGCATTAAGGAAACTTTCATCACAGGGAGAAGCCTCACAGACAAAAATTAAATCAATCATTGAGACAGTGTAGCAGAGCCTGCAACACCACTGGCTGGATAACCTTCAGATACTGTTACATGCAGTTTTTACATGTGAACTGACCAGGTACATGAAACTGCATCTCATTTTTTACATTAGTCTTTGTTTAGCAATAGAGTAACAGCAACAGCCTCTAAAAACAAACCTGGTGCAAGTGCAAGAGCGATGTAGATAAACGGTGTTGAAATCCATCACATCTTCAAAGATTACAAAACCTTCAGAGGAAAAACTGCAGCCCTGCAAACAGTGAGTCACAGGCCAGCAGGAGCAGACAGTGATGGGGGATTTGTGCCAGCTCTGCATAAGCAGAGGGAAGCTGTGCCCACCCACTGCAGGGGGACCGGCACTGGGGTCACTGCCCTGGCTCCAGGCACTTGGTTTGGGAGGACTGTCTGCCCCTGCTATGGTAGGAAGCACTTATTGCACTCCTGAAAGCAGGTGATAGCTTACACCAAAATCAAACCCATACAGTCAGGCTGCCTGGCACTGAAAAGGCTTTTCAGTCTCTATGTTCCTGCACTAGACAGCAAATGTAGTTCAACATGTGTACTTACTTCTGTCCCAAATGCCTCTGCCTGTACACAGCTTTATTATTTCAAGTATTACAAGGAACCCCTGAATACATTGCTTGTTTCTGCTACTGTGCAGCAACACTTTTAGAGACAAACCAGCTACCAGATGTTTTGAGTCCTTCAAATCAGAAAGGAAATCTCTGACAAGATGTTAGCTGAGAGAACATCCCCATGCTGAGCAGCAGCTACCCTCCAGCAAGCTGTGCTTTCACTCCACTAATCAACTCTTCCATTATTCCATGATTGTTTTACATACCGTAATTTACTCAACTGTGTAAGTCTTGATTTTGATGGTCAAAGGTGCCTTGAGAAAATTCTCACTAAAGGGAGAAGCCTCACAGACAAAAATGAAATCAGTCATTGCAAATCTTACAGCCTCAACCTGAACAGGACACCTGCACCTTGGGGTTGCTGTATTGTCTCCTGCACGTTCTGTAGATGCCCAGGGGTCTCTGACTGCCACACACAGCCTGACAGGGACTGGGCTGCTGGCTCTGGGACACAGGGATGGAAGAGGAATGACTTTAACAGCACTCAGCTGATTCTGAGGCCCATCCACAGCTGCAGAAATCCGTTCCTCATTATTTCAGAGTTGTAGAATACAATGAATCAAGCCCCTCATTTTATTTAAAGCTCAGCTCTAGCTTCCTGTTGGGAAAAGCAAAGGGAAGTGCTCCAGGAAGCTGCAGTCTTGCAGCTGCAGCCCTCCAGCTGTCACATAATCACAGAATGTTCTGAGTTGTAATGGACCCAGAAGGATCCTTGAGTCCAGCTCAGCCCTGCACAGGATACCCCAAGAATCCCATCATGTGCCTGAGGGAATTGTCCCAACACCCCCTGAGGTCTGTCAGGCTGTGATCACTTTCCTGGGGAGCCCGTTCCAGGGCCCAGCACCTGCCAGGGAAAGAATCTATTCCTCATAGCTAAGCTGAAGTGCCCTGACCCAGCACTACGCTGTTCCCTCGTGTCCTGTCACTGGTCACCAGAGCGGGCATCAGTGTCCGTCTGTCCGCAGCCTGTCGAGAGGAGGCTGGAGCCGGCTTTGCGGTGTCCCTTCAGCCCCCTCCAGACCGAACGGAGCAGGTGACCTTAGTCCAGGCGGTTTCCCCGCTATGGCCTTTCACCACACCCTTGGGTGTCCTTTGGAAGCTCTCTAAGAGCTGTCCTTGCCCTTCCGAGAGGACCCACGGCTTCCTCGGGGAACGCGGCTGCTGCCCACGGGCTCCGCCTGGAATCCCGCGCGTCCCTGTGCGCCGGGGCAGAGCCCCGCGGGCCCCGCACGGGCCCTACCTTTGAGGAGCCGCCGGAATGTCTCCTTGCCCACGTCCTGCACGCCCCTGGCCATGGCCTCGACCTCGGCTGGCACTCGCGGGCCCAGGAACCCGCGGCCGCCGCCGCCCTCGCCGAGCCCCTGCGCCGCGCCGGCAGCCATGGCCGCGCCTGCCGCCCGCCAGCGCGCCCTCCCCGCGGCAGGGGGCGCTGTGGGGGCGCTGCGCCGGAAGGAGCGGCCGCGACAGCGCGGCGCGTCCCGGGACCGGCCGCTGATGGCGGCGCCGCCGACGCCGTGTGCCCGAGGCGCTCCCGCCGCCGCCTGAGGCGCTCCCGCCGCCCCCGCGCCCGCCGCCATGACCGAGGAGCCGTACGAGAAGTTCCTGACCCCCGAGGAGCCGTGCCCGCTGCTCTCGCACCAGCACCCGCCGCGGGGCGGCAGCTTGAGCCTGAGCGAGGAGGGCTGCCTGGACGTCAGCGATTTCGGCTGCCAGCTCTCGTCCTGCCACCGCACCGACCCTCTGCACCGCTTCCACTCCAACAGGTCCGCTCGGGGCGGCCGGGCCGGGTGATGCTGAGGGCCGGGCCGAGGTGCGGGGGTCGCGGCGGGGTCGGGGCCGCTCCTGGCAGGGCCGCGCATCCATCCCCGGCTCCTGCCCGGGGCGGGCCGGGCACGGCCAGGCTGCAGGTGCCCCCCGTGTCCGCCCCACGCCCTGCCGGGTTACCCTTCCCTGGCTTCGGCTCATCGCGTTACGGTTGATAGTGTGAGATGGGTGGCTTTTTAAAGATGTGCTTTTTTCATAGAATCACAGAATGGTTGGAAGGGACCCTAAAGGTCATGTAGTTTCAACTCCCCTGCCCTGGCAGGCACACCATCCACTTGGATCAGGATGCTCCCACCCTCAGTCTGAGTTTCTTAATTGATGAGATTTTGAATTATTGAGCGCTGCAGACAGCTACAGAATGGTGTGTTTATAAGACTTAAAGGCAGGCCTTGCATGATCACCAGGCAGACCTGTAGAGATTCAGAATGAGTTAGGCGGCGTGGTGACTCCACTGACTCCTGCAGAAACATTTCCACCCCATGCTGCTAATTAAGGGCAAATTATTCTGCCTGTAATTCGTAGAAGTGCTGATACAGCTCTGCAAAGAAATTGCAGTTGTGTTCATAAAATCAAAATCACAGTCTTGCTTTCCTAAAAACCTAGTTCTGCTAATACGTAATATTAAGCTTGAATATAGCAATAGCTTTCTTTGAGAATACTCTATGAGATTTCAATCTCCAACATACATGTCTCCAACATTCCTGTTCTAGTCTTGCAAGATTCTTTTATGGGTTATTAGTATTTCTGTGGCACAATTATGAAGAGTGAGTTTGTATCAACTCTTGAAAATTGCACTTTAAAAGTGTCATTCACAAGGGCAAACTTTTAATTATACATTTCTAAATGATTCAGCATCAAGAGCCTTGATCAAACATGATACACTCTCATAGTATAGTTCTTGAGTCATAAGACACGAGCAGTAAGATATATTCTTAGAATATCTGTAAATAAATGTGTGATAGTCACCAAATTTGCATTTAATTAATTTTGTACATTTCTCTGTGTTGTCTTCCCAAGTGTGTTGCTCAGGTTTGCTCTGTTTACAAGCCCAGGTCTGCAACCCAGGCATCTCAAGGGGTTGTTTGACTTCTCTGGAAAAGGACATGCCCTGTCTTGCACTGATTAAGCCATTGCAGATGTGCAGCTCAATCTCTGGTGTTCACATAAGACTTTCTATTTTTTGAAGTTAGAAGTAATTTTAATGCAGTTCCCCTTTGTTGTTAATCCAGTTCACCCCAGGGAGCACAGCAGCCCCCCAGCCATGAGAAGGTGAGGCTGGCTGCCTGCACCTGGAGTATCTGTGTAGTTTGTTGGTGCTAGAGCCCCTGTACCTCATCCTTTGTTTTGATATGTCTGGGAACTTTGTCCACTCTATCTCTCATTTCATTATTATTTCATGGATTCTGAAGGTGTATTCATGTTGAGTACTGTGCTGTGTCACCACAGTTTTGTTTTGCTCATTGCCAGTGGATTGCCTTGCCCACAAGAGTCTGTACCACCAAAGCTTTGCACATCCATGGGGGATGCAGAAAGGGAGGCAGGGCAAGAACTCCTGAATCTGCTACGAGGAAAGTTTTGGAAATGTCTTTAACATTGGATAAATTCACATCTGGCCAAGTAGGTGTGGGAGTGGATCCATCAAAAACATATTTAGCCAGCCTGGTATGTGGTTTAATGAGATTGAGGACCAGCCTTTCTGGTGATAGGATTGCTCAGTGTGATAGAAGAGTGTTTTCTAGTTAGCCAGGCTGAAGTGGGCAGGCTGATGGAACAGGAGTTGATTGTGTGGGTTTGTGTGGTGCATTTTAGAAGCCCTTTTCAAATTGTTTTGGCCATATTGCAGTGCTGTGCTGACTCATATTTGTCTCGACCTACTTTTCTCCAATATGTAAAATAAGTTCCAGATATGGAGACTGATTTCATGAGCTTGTTACATTCTGGCTTACTCTCATTAGAGTAAAAAATCTGTTCTGTGAAAATTGAGTTCTCAATAGCTTTCCTTTAGCAACAACTTCAGCTAGCTTTGTAATGAGGCAAAAAAGTGTTTAGTTTTGGCATGGTATCATTTTCACACAGGTCACTCCCCCACCCTACACTGTGCCATGTCCAATAGTTTTGACATTCAGAGTTGTGAATAATAGATCCATAATGTGTTTTCTTATCAAGCCTTAATTTTCTGGGGGACTGTCAACCTGGAATTTTTTCTTGGCTTCTATTTGTCTTGAAGTCAAATTGATTAATTACTTACTTCTCTTTATTCCGGTTTATATGGAAGTTTAAATATTCCAATACATGGAAAATTTTATTTTTAGATCAGTGTGTTTTAAAAACCCAACCAGCAGCAAAACAGGGTCAATTTCCATATTACAGGAGCCATAGTTCTGGGGTAGAAACTGACAATAAAGGTGTAATTATACTAACTGTATATGGAATTTTGCCTTGATGTATGTTACACTGTGTTCCCTTTGATGTTGTTGATGTACTTTATACTTAGAATACTGTACAATTCAATTTACACAATTATAACTTATTTCAATAAGATCAGTGTATGATATCTCTGACTAGCAAAATGGAGATAGTTTTATAAGGCTTAAATTTCTTAGCACACATGATGCCAAGGTTTGCTGCTGTCTAATTGTGTTGTCCTGTTTTGCAGGTGGAACTTGACATCTTGTGGGACGAGCGTGGCCAGCTCGGAGTGCAGCGAGGAGCTCTTCTCATCCGTGTCTGTAGGGGACCAGGATGATTGCTACTCTCTGCTGGATGACCAGGAGTTCACCTCTTTTGATCTGTTCCCTGAGGGCAGTGTCTGCAGTGATGTCTCCTCTTCTATCAGCACTTACTGGGATTGGTCAGACAGTGAGTTTGAGTGGCAGGTAAACTGGTTCCACTGGAAATGCAAAATTTTTGTTGACTATTGCATGCTGGATTTAGCTGTAGTTAAAAAGTGATAGAATAGAATGTCCTGAGTTGGAAGGGACCCACAAGGATCATTGAAGTCCAGCTCCTGGTCCTGCACAGGACAAGCCCAGGAGTTACACCCTGTGTCTGAGAGTGTTGCCCAAACTCCTTGAGCTCTGTCAGGCTTGGTGCTGTGATCACTGCCCTGGGGAGCCTGTTCCACTTCCCCAGCAGCCTCTGGGGGAAGAACCCTTTCCTGATACCTGACTTTAACTTCCCCTGACCTGGCATCCTGCTGTTCTCTTGTGTCCTGTCACTGGTCACCAGAGAGGACAGATTGCTCTCTCCCACTCCTCTTCCCCTCTTGAGGAAGCTGTAGACAGCTAGGAAGTCTCCCCTCAAGTCTCCTCTTCTTCTGAACAAACCAAGTGACCTTCAGCACTTGTTTCTTTGTAACTAGGAGCACATATCTGAATCTTGAATGATAGAAAACATGCTTTGTTTCCCTTTATTCCAACCTGCTTAATCAGGAGGGGAGACTGAAGGTCAGCTCTCCAAAGAAGGTTGCTTATGGTTGTTTGGTTTTAGGCACCCCAGTGTGTGTTTCTTGTAGCCATGAGCTTAGACTCTGTGTACTGAGGATCTGCCCTGCTAATGAAATCTGGTTATAGATATCTGGTCCTACTGATACTTTCTAGGTAAAGTGTACAAACTCTTGCCATAGCTTATTCCTATAGTATTTTTTCTACCCCAATAAGAGTACAGAGCTCCTTTTGTCTCACCAGAATGAGAAGGTGAATCACATCCTTTTCCCAAGTCTGTGCTGGATGCAGTTCCTTGTTGGGTATTTCTAGTTTGTGATAGTCTTCCCTGTTCAGCAGTTTTTCAAACATGATATGCATTTCTAGTACATTATAGACCTAAATTGACTTTTTATATTAAAGATTTAAGTCAGCTATGAATGTATACATGATTTTGAAATAGGCAAAATAGGGTTTCAGAATTTATTGGGGAATACTTGAAAATTTTGTCATAAAGCTCAGTCAGAGCATGTAGAGAGTCTTGTAAGGACAGTACAGGAACTGAAAACTGATTTCAAGAAAGCTCAAATCCTGTTCCAGAAGATGCAAGTGAACTTGAGACGTGTACTGAGATCAGCTTTGAATTTCTGACTGGTTTAGTCCAGCTGCTGGTCTCAACAATGTTATATCACTGCAGTTACAAGTGTGTGTGTATAATGCAGTCTGTAGGAACAGCTCAGGTTGGATCCCAAAGATTCAGAGCTGTATTGAGTTGTGAGATTTCAATTGCCTGATAAATATGGCAATTGTTTTGAAAAGATGCCATTTCCTATGCCTTAGCTAGCTGACAGAATGTTTGATTGGTAACCAGCTTTTTTGTTACTCTTTGTTTTTTAAAACAAGCTTTTCTCAAGGACTTACTTGATTGGATTGGTAGGATTTTGGAAAGACTTTTTTGTAGCTCTTTCTGGTGTTATCTGTCAGAATCTGAGCACAAATAATCCAGCTGTCCCACTTTAACTAGAAGTGCATCCAGAAATCACATATCAGTTGTATAAATGAAGCTAGCTGAAGTTCTCAGTTGCTTCCAGGCAAATGGCAGTGATTTTAATTGAATTTTCTTGTGTAATTATGGAGTTTGGTAGGAATTACAGACCTACTTTAAAATTATCTTCCTTAAACTAGACTTATGCTCCAAAATGGGAGGTTTAGATGTAGGTTTGGATTGTAATGGACAGTTTCCACTGATGGAGAAGGGAAACAGTTGAAGTGCAACTTCAGTCTGTGTTTTCTTAAACACAAATTTTTAAAGAGGATTGATGAGTACAGAACAGTGTGAATTGAGTTTGCTGCACTTGGTGTTTATGGGAAGATTCAAGGGAGTATTGCAGGTTTATGAGTAATTAGAAAGAGTTTGTTAAAGTACAGAGATAATCAATGCTTTGCTAATTTGATGGTATGTTTTGAATTGTTAATAGTGTTAGAATAATTTACAATCTGCCTACTCTATTCTAAAGCTTTGTTCTTGCTTTTGCATGTTACAAGTTGCCTGGCAGCGACATTGCAAGTGGGAGTGATGTGCTCTCTGATGTTATACCGAGTATTCCAAGCTCTCCCTGTCTGCTTCCCAAAAAGAAAAACAAGCACAGGAATCTTGATGAGCTTCCATGGAGTGCAATGACAAATGATGAACAGGTGACTTTTTTCCTATGTGAGAACAGAAGAACTTCCAATTAAAAGACACAAAGGCCATCCTGTTTGCTGTAGTGTAAATGCAGACCTGTGCAGTACTATTTGATTCTTAAAACTAAACCTTGTCCTTTGGATCTATAGGAGCCAGTTTAATGCCTACTCAAGTTTTCACCCTAAGTTTTTAAGGATGCCCAAGGCTAGAACCATGATATTTGAGCATGTTTTATTCTGTCAATTCTTTATTTCTTCTGTCTCTCATTTAGAAACAGTAATACTTCAGAATGACCTGCCTTTCTTTGGGTCCTAGGTTGAATATATTGAATATTTGAGTCGCAAAGTCAGTACAGAGATGGGTCTTCGAGAGCAACTTGATATTATTAAAATTATTGATCCTACTGCTCAGATCTCACCTACAGATAGTGAATTCATTATTGAATTGAACTGTCTCACAGATGAAAAAC
Organism: Zonotrichia albicollis; assembly: GCF_047830755.1. NCBI lineage: Eukaryota > Metazoa > Chordata > Aves > Passeriformes > Passerellidae > Zonotrichia > Zonotrichia albicollis. Next base: position 12,206,502 of record NC_133832.1, read on the forward strand.
TGAAACAGGTGAGTTAAGATTTGTACATTTGACTTCAGAGTTTCAGCACCGGATTATATCTTGCAAAATCTTATGGACTTGTGATCAATTTTTATGCATAAACATTAGATGTTGAGAGAGACACTACAGCACAATACTGTCAGTGACAGAAAATAGAGTTCTAAAGCATATTTGTATGTATTAAACCTTGACATAAGACTGGTTGTATATTCTCATTGTGTGTTAAGCCAGAGCTGGGGAGTGTGTAATGGGTTATGTTGTAGACCTGGTGCTGCTTATGGCACCGTACTCCACTTCATGACCATCAGCTAGCTGACAGTCTGCATTTGCTCAATTAATGTAAACTAGCATTTAAAACTTAAAAAAATTGGAATTTATTGGGGAAGACCATAAATTTCATGTAGAAAGGGATAGAAAATAAAGCATTTTAAAGATATTACAAGACGCAAATTATAACCAAGAAGGGTGCCTGGCTGATAGAGTAGATACATTCTGTTGTTTTCTCAGTCATTCAATTATTGAGATGTGTTGTTAGGAAGAGATGCAGTGTCCATACAAGCCAAACTCCTCAGTGTTGCACTGATAATGATGAAGATTGAGTTGAAAATGGAAAACATTCACTGCTTTTATGGGCTTGGTCCTTTTCATATTTCAAACATTTTGTGTCATCTTAAAGTAGATAAGAGCTTCTTTATTTACTCACACATTTGTGTGAGTGTACCTAGCAAAATAAAGGGATTTGATACATTAAGTAAACAACTTAATTCAGTTGAACTTAACTGATATTCCTGTTTGTTGTTGAAATAATAACATATTGTTACATAGTCACAAACCTGACAGGCCGAGGAGAAAAGAAGCCCCCAGCCCTTGCTACATATTTTTCTTCTTTCCATAGTGAAATGCCACAAATGTTAACATAGTTAAGTTCTCTGGGTCACTCCAGATTGCTTGTGACTTAAGCAGCCACAAGAAAATGTTTTAAAAGCCTAACTGAGCTGACCCAATAACTTCATCATTATTAGATTGTGGTTTTTTCCATGAAAAGAAGTATCTCAGTGCAGCATTCATCAAACTGCAGTAATTTTGCTGCCTCTGTTCTAAAGGTAAGAAACTATATCAAGGAACACGGACCTCGGCAGCGGTCTGCAAGGGAGAGCTGGAAAAGGAGCAGCTACAGCTGTGCAAGCACCAGTGGTGTGAGTGGTGCCAGTGGCAGCAGCAGCAGTGCCAGCATGGTCAGCTCCGCCAGCAGCAGCGGCTCCAGCGTTGCCAACTCCGCCTCCAACTCCAGTGCCAACATGAGTCGAGCGCACAGCGACAGCAATTTGTCCACGAGTGCTGCAGAGAGAATCCGGGATTCCAAAGTAAAGTTTTTAGTTATGGGTGTCTGTGTTGATTAAGCTGTCTTAACTCCTGAAGCCTGCTCATGGGATCTTACCTGGGATGTTTGTCCTGAAGGAGCAGAGTAGCTGAGTTGTCTGTCTAAGCCAATGATCATAAGGAGTTTAAACTTGTGCTCTTGCCATCACTTCTAACCAGAAACCTGGTGGTTGTAGTAGTAGATATTCTAATTTCTTTTGTTTAGGATAAGTTGAGCAAGTTTGAGTAAGGGCTTATGTATCTAATTTAAGAAAAAATTTATTTAAGAATGATCACCCTTATTAAGGCATAATTTCTGGACAGCAGAGACACCTGTGATGGTTTTTGATTTTTTTCTCAACTAGAAATTTCATCAGGCTTTTTTAATGTTATTTTTTGAGCATGTCTCATGAGATTCCTTGGTGAGAAGGGACCCTCTGAAGTCTGTCTCATTTAAAGTAGAACTGTGGCACTCCTTGTGTCCCCATAATTTAAATTTCAAGTGTGTAGGAGAGGAGCAATTCTTTCTTGTTCTTCAACATCTTGGGTTTGTTAATGTAAGACTGTAACATTTCTCCAGCAATAAAGATCCCTTCAAAGACTTAACTATGCAACATCACAGGTTAGTGATGTGCCTCAGAATTCAGTTCTGGTAAATGGTCTTGACATTTTAATATTAGGTATGATTTTGGATGAATGTTTACACCACTGCTGAGAATTCGTATTTGTTATCTTTCAGAGCAGATGTTATTTTAGAGGTTAATTTATATTTGCCAGCTTTAGAGGTGTTTTTTTCTAATTTACAGAACAAAATCTTATGTTTTGTCTCTTCTGTATTTTGACAGAAACGTTCCAAGCAGCGGAAACTCCAGCAAAAGGCCTTACGGAAGAGACAGCTGAAAGAGCAAAGACAGGCTCGTAAGGAAAGACTGAGTGGATTATTTCTTAATGAAGAAGTGCTGTCTTTGAAAGTGACTGAGGAGGACCATGAAGGAGATGTGGATGTTTTAATGTGACAGGGGTGAATTTATCAGTGTTCTTTCTAAGCCTTAAGTGTATTATCCTTATTGTTTACATATATTTCTTGACCAAATTTTGATTAGTATTAACAATACAAACCGGATCTTTTCTCAAGTGTAATTTTGCTAAGAAGGTCTAAGTATTGAGTAACTTCAGCTTTTTGAGACTAATTTTGCAACAAAGAATTCAGAAACTTACCTGTCTTCTGAAAAGTTGCTGAATAGATGTGATTTTAAAGAAATTTGAACTTGGCTAACATGCTAACTTACTTGCACGTAAGTCTAGGGGTACTTTTGGATGACACAAAGCATGCATTACTATGCTTCAGCTTTTTTAGGTTTTTTTTCAGCTTTGAGTTAGTATTACACTTGGCACGTAAGTCTAGGGGTACTTTTGGATGACACAAAGCATGCATTACTATGCTTCAGCTTTTTTAGGTTTTTTTTCAGCTTTGAGTTAGTATTACACTTGACTTTTTCTGTCCTCCTTTCCCATTATTAGGGAGATTGTTTAGCATGAGGAAAAATCTTTTGCTCTCTGGGGCTTTCTTCAGCCTTGCTCTTGGTTTGTACAAAATCCAAGTGCTGTTGATACTTTTCTAAAAGTTTTGATTTAAATTAAACTACACAGAAAACAAGAAGCAGGACATCTAATGCAGAGAATCTGTAATACAAATACTGCCTAAATAATGTAGTTCTTAGGAACCAACTAAAAATTAAAAAAAACCGTCATAGTAATTGCAGACTTAGTCTTCAGAAGGTTATTTTGTTGCTCAGTATCTTAGGATTGTTACTAATGGTTCACAATACATCCCTAGTATTTCTGTGAAAAGATTCCAATAAAAACACATTTATGAATTGAAAATACACTAACCTGCAATTAAGTTGTCGAGGACACTACTTAAAATAGTTAAAAACACTACTGGAAACAGAAGTGCAAACAAGTGGCACACAACTTCAGAGGTTTTCTTCTCCAGAAGCATATCTAAATATATTTAATTCATATTGTTGACAGGAGAACTTAATTCATGCAGCTGTACTTTTTAAATTGTATGTTTAGCTGAGGTTGTCTTCTGTGTGGGTCGTTGCACCATGACATGTATCAGAATTCTCCTTTTGTTGTCTATCAGCTTTTGAAATTTCTCATGATAAGAAAATTAGGTAAAATTGTGGCTTTCAGGTAGGGAAGTAGTAGTAGTTTCAACCTTTTTCTTAACTCTGACAATCTTTAAGCTGATTTTAGTTTTTATCTTGGAACTACTTTTATAGAACTCCTTCCCCCATGGCTGAGATAAAAATGATAGTTCTAAATTTTCATGTGAAATTTAACAGTGTATAAAAGTGTTTTTGAGTTCTGAGTTCAGGAAATAATTTTTTTATTATGTTGATGCTTCCTTACTTTAATTTGGCTCTTGAATTAAGGAGTTTGACAGTTTAGTGTGGCCACAGGTGTCTGTAATTGCAGGATGTAGCCCAGTCCTGCAGAATGCATGGTCAGCTTTAGGACTACTGGCATTAATGTTCCATGTCCTGCACAGACTTATTAGCCCTGACAGCTGAAATATTTTTCTTTCAGAAGTGGCATTCCTTTTAGCCTCAAAATAAACTGACCAGCAAATTATCTGAACACTGGCCTCTGAAAGGGTTTTGATAAGAAATAAATGGGGTCCATAGTCAAACTAATATGTTTGAACTTAGTGCTGCTCTACAACAGGTCCCCAGGCTTGGCCAGTGACTGACTAAAAGCCAGGTAATGTCATTTTAAGCTCAAGTTAGCTGTCCCATATGGCCAGTTCTCTGTCCAATAACCACAAGTGTCTGTGACATGTCAGTATTTGCTTGTACTGTGCTGTTGCTGATTGATGCCTCCCTCCTGTATAATCAATACTGAAAACTTCTTAACAGTATACACTTTACTGAGAATTTAGATTGACTTAAATCTGCAGCTTCATTTAAATATCTTATATGGAAGATAAGATTCAATTGCTGTCAATCTGGTTAATTTCAGGGTGTGGTTGTTAAACTCTTCCATGGTAATGGATGAATTCATCATGAAATACTTTACCATATGTACACTGTCACAGTTCAGTACAACCTTTATTTTCTGCAGTGACTTTGAAATGTGATTGATTTTTTTTTGTGAAGAAAAATGCACACTTTGTACTGTAGAGAATTGAAGCTCTGAAGTGAATTGTAAGGAAGGTGCAATATCTCAGTGTGGTGGAGCATGAAAGTGTGTTCACTTTATTCTGTTTCAGCAGTTATTCAGAGTTTAAAATGCCTCAGGGTTTTGTTGAGAGAAGACCCCATCATTTTGATGAGGTACAGTTCATTCTGGCCACCTGTCTCCTAGCTTCCAGAGATCCTGAAGTGAGGGAGGATAGTATTTCCATCATAGTGTGAGCATGTAAGTATAAATTATTCTAAGTGATTAGATGGGTCCAGTTGCTCATGTGTTACATGGACAAAAAGGTCCTGGGTGCCAGAATAGCTGATTGTGCTGTGTTGTCTCTAGCAGGTACTTCAGTCATGTGAGTGACAGTTAAAATGATAGAAGAGAGTGGATTTCCAGGGATTCCATGCTAATAATTTATAGCTCTGTGATCTCATAGATCCAGGATGTCATAAGAATACAAAGAATACAAAACTCTAAATGTTCTGGTAAGAATGCAGAGTAACATCTTGCTTACCTTGAATGTTCTTTGCCAAGTACTCAGAGATACAGTGTTGTCTCTCCCTGATCTCAGAGAATCGGGCCTGAAGTCACTGTGGCATTCAGGAGTTCTCATATTCTCGTATCCTTCTACACATTTGGGTTTTTTTCCTTTTGCTTTCTCATCCTCTGTAGTTGCAGTGACACACTCATTTTGTGGTGGGGGAAGGTTTTTTGTCAGATTCATGGTTTTCCCTGCAGCATGCTCAACATTTACTCAGGAAGACTCTGTCCATGGTGGTTTTAAAAGACGTGTAGATGTGGCACCTAGACATGGTTTAGTGGTGGGCTTGGCAGTGTTAGATTTAGGGTTGATGATCCTAAAAGGACTTTTCCAATCTAAATCTGTTAATTTCTGTGAAATACCTGTGGTAGTAGTCAAACAGTTGCAATGTCAGTGAAATCTGATCTTGCTGATACAAGTTATGGCCTTTGTGGCTACAGGTGAACTGCTGGGTTCTGATGAAGAGTAACAGACTGCTAAAATAATGCATCCTTATTGAGTTTTTGTCTTAAAAAAATAAATCAAAACTCTTCTTTTTATTAATGGAGAAAAAATGTGAAGCTTAAAAGCAATACAGAGACACACAGGAAAAAGCTCATGGTTACTTGGCTTCATGGTACTGAAACTGTGTCTGTAGGAACTTTGTACCCACTGCAGTGTGGATATAAACATTTTACACTCTGTAATGATAACAGTTTGCTTCCATGGTAACTTTTTCTCTAAAAAGGCTTAGAAGGAGCACTGAAAGTCTGACTGCAATAGGACTGTAAACAAGAGAGAACATTATTTTCTAATATGATTTTAAATATGAGGAAGAAAGCTGCCTGACAAACTTGGCTGATTTCTGTGTATCTAATGTCATCTTTTGTTAAAATGCCTATTTTTTTTTAAATCTGGGAAGCTGATTAAAAAATGGTTACAATGTGCTCAGTATGAGGTGCTTACTCAGAAGAGCAGGAAAAGTCTTTACAAGACTTTCCTGGGCTCAAATTTTAGTTCTCATATTGTGGTTTGAAACCTGTGAAGATCATTCTCTGGGGAGAAAACAAACCAACAAACCTGCTTGAACTTACATGCATTTACATCAGAGTGCATATACAACACAAAAAAAAAAAAATGGCAATATTTCCTGTTTATCTATGCTGAATGGCCTGAAGCCATTTCTTTTCTCCTAACACTCCTTCAACTTTGAAATCAGTTGATGCATTGGTCTATAAATATTAATAAACCTGACTGTTTTGGGAGCTTTTAAAGTTCATTCATATAAGCCAGATTTTCATGGCAAATGTTGTTAGATTTATTGGTTTAATTTTCTTAAGTGTATTGATCTTGCAATTCTTGGGCACAGAAAAGTCAACAGTTGTCCATTTAAGGATTGCAAAGATTAGATTATTAATCTATCAAGAGCAAATCTATGTAATATTCAAAGTTTGTCTATTTTGACTGTTAACTCTGATGAATCATATTTGCATTCTCTCTCATCTGGCTAACTTTAAAACATTTCCAAATTACAAATAAATAGTCCAGTGTAAAAAAAAATAAAATTGTAATATGAAAGCCTTGAATATAGTTAATAACCAAAGCAAGGGAAAGGTGGGGGGGTTGATTTTTTTTTTCTTTCTTTTTGCAGGGGGAGAGAGGAGGGTATAGATTAGAGTATATGGTATTGCTTAAATTGAGTTTTTTTTTTTCTCCCAGGTTCTCTGCTAATTGTATTGCTAAAATGCACTTTTGTATAGAAAACCATTCTCTGTACATTCTGTATCTACTTTACACAATGTTTATAGAGATTTTTCTGAAGTTGTGAAGGATTTACTGAAAGCTCTGATGCTGTTGAATTTAAGTTTTCATTGTATTTGAAAATAGTTATGTGCATATTGAAGTACAGGTTGGAATTAAAATTAATGATATAGCAAAGATATTCTTATGAAATGATGTGGTGTCTTCTTCAGAGAAGGGGGATTCTTATACAGGACCTGTGAAGTCACTCTTCAGGCAGAAAATACAAATTTTCTGTCACTGCACAGGCAGAAAATAAAAATAAAGTGGCACATCGTAATTGTTCTTGATGGCAGAAAGCAAACTGGTCCCCCTCAGCTAAAGGGGTTTGTTAACTGCAAAATCTGACAAGAGTGGTTTCATAGGGAAGCAATTAATTGTTGTGAATTGTATAACACAAGGTCATGTACTTAAAGCTGTCTGTCCTTTGTTTTGATTCCTGTGCCAGAGGTATTTTTTATATCTATGCTCAGCACCAGCAAGAACATGGCAGTCTTTGAACGGGCAAGAATGAGCACACTTGCCAGCTTGTAGAAGTTGTGTCCCTGAACAAAATTTGCCTTCTGCAATACTGAAGTTTGAAGTAATATTGCAAAACCTATTTTTTGCCCTTTGGAATCCAGTAAAAAAATCCTGAAAACCTGAGAAGAGGATAGCTGGCATAGGGATGTATTCCTCAGCCTGCAGAAAGTTTCCTGCAGCAGCTCAGGGATCTAAAACTGCCTTCTTTGTCTTGGCTATGGCTCATCAGACACTTCTGGGAGTTGATTCTCATCAAACACCAACAGAAGTTAAAACTGACCAAGTGTTGCTATCCCAGTTTCTGTAGATGTCAGGGGATGGAGAAGGACAGGGTGAAAATGCTGCATATCACAGCAAGTCTTGTCAATCTGTGAGAGATCTTTACTTTTTGTGAACAGAACTGTGGAAGCTCTTGCTCTTGTGGTGCTGTGCCTCCACCTGAGCAGCCTGCTTGTGTGCTTTTTCTGTTTTCACCCAAAGGTGAGTGACAGTGTGGAATGTTTTGCAACAAAAACCAAATTGAAATGTTTCCAAGGACCTTGACCTACTGGGATGTTGGCTTGTTGTGAGGGCTGATGTTTCCTTGGACAGCACCCAGGAGCTGCAGGGAAGCTGATGCTCACACTGACTCCCAGAACCTTCCCAGTCTGGCCTCTTGCAGCAGGTCATTATCAGGTACCAGCTGATCTCCTGGCAAACCCTGCCTGTCACCAGGGTTACATGGGCACAGCCAATGGTGTTAGGAATCTCTTATCAGCCATGCTTAAGCATTTCTCCATTTTTCTCTCAAGTGTAGCCAGTTTCACTGCATTGAGAAAGTCTCATTTGATGGCCAAACAAGGCACAAGCTGAATGAAGATTCCCACACTGACAAAACCAATTGAAAAGTTTGCTTTACCTAATTGACAGGGGTATTGGCTATGGGCTTGCCATCCTTAACCCATTCTTACTACACTGGCCTGGACTGTACACTTCACCCAAACATTTTCCTGTGCAAAATTAGTTACACTTTGGTTTCCTGAGATTCTTTGTATGTGTTCCTAAAGATCTCGTGCCCTACTGGGTAGAAAACTTCCTTTTTTTCACCTCCTTCTGGAACATTCATCCATTGCAAATCATTTCTTTAGTGTTGAAATCAAATATAAATATAAATCCAAATCTACATTTCTGTTCTGAAATCTCATTTCATGCTCTTTCCTTCATGCTGCAGTGACTTACACCTGGCAGCATCACTGGTGTTAGAACTTATTTCTGATAATGTAGAACACATTCCTGAAGCTAAAGCATGGTAATTCATGAGAGTCTTTCTGATCCTACTTCAGTGGGAGTAGTATTGCTGCTAAGTTTTTTGAAGCAGGAGGATTTATTGCAGTGGCTGATTCTCACCGCAGGTACCTCAGCCTGTTTGTTGTCACCAGGGGGAGCACCGTGGTCATTTACTGGATTTTAAACTACAGATGCCAACGTTGCTTTGCTACAAATGCTTTCCTTTATTTTCTGTTACATTCTGGTGAAAGATGTTTTCTTCTCCTCTTATGCTGTTTTTGGAGTAGGGATCTGTCTCTTAAGGGTCAGCTTTACAACAACAACATTTCCAGTGACTAAGGGAAAAGTTAGCTTTTTCTATTCAGGATGATTGCTAATTCTTGTTTGATCTTGCTTATTGCAACTGAAAGGTGGAAGTACACTCCTGTTTAGTGTTATGTATGCACTGCTTTGCTGTTTAAATTCCCTGATTTCTGTTCTGAGTTCAGACTTCCTCACTGGGGGCTGAGCATTTTGCAGTTGAAAATATTAGGTGATGATAGAAAACAAGCAGCCAGCTTGTGATGTGCTGAGTCTCATAAAGTACATAGCTGTCAGTCCCTGGGAGGCACTGCAGAAAAGATGTACCTTGACTAGCTTTATTTTTTTAAAATAACCTCTGAATTGGGCTTCCTTTGGAGCAAAGGAAAGTACTGCTTCAAAGGGAGCTGTTCTGCAGTGTTTCTTTTTCTCTCTTTGCTCATCTGACAGTTATTGCTACCTTTCAAAAAGCTTACTAACACATGTAACTGCAGAGAACATGTGAGGAGTTCTCCCTGGTATCTTGGGTTCATTCTTGGAAGTCAAGCTTTTAATGGTTCTGTGCAGAACTAGGAGGGCTTTGAGCACTTCTGTGTGATTGCACAGCCTTCCTCTGTTGTGTCATAAAACAGCAGCAGACTCTAAAGTCTTCAACTGTAGGATATTTCCCTTAGGGAAGATGTGTTCTCAAATAATCTTGAAAGATGGGAATAAAGTTTTAAATCATAATCACAGAGTAAAGAGATTTAAAATGTGGCAGATAGCTGTTTATATCTACATAGCTTGTTTTTCTTGACACCTAGTTCCTGTCTACACCTCCTGAGAACAGTAAGCTGTGAGTACAGCATGGCAGTTCATTGCAAGAATTGCTGAAATAGTTTTCATTAATTACAGACCATCCTTGTTATTTAGGTAGTTCTCATTTCATGGTATTTGTTTCCTTTCTTAGTCATTTAAAAGTTGATTTAGTCCTTGCTTTCTTTGTTCAGTGTAGAAATAAATGATTAGTCACAGGGTTTTGGTTTACTTTCCATTGTGCCTAGTAGGAGCAAATGAAGAAATTAGTTCACTTTAATAGCTGGTCAATTTTCAGCTATGGACAGCACCTAAATATAGTTTAGATAATTTTGTAGGTTTCATGTCTCCTGTGTTGCAGATGTATTTAAAGATGCAGTGCAGTAGTTGTGATCTTGAGCACTGAAGGAGTACAAGAACTGTTATGATGGGCTCATGCTTTGAGCAATAAATGCTCCTCATGCAGGGCAGGTTTGTGCATGTCCAGAGATTTTGTTCTGGATTTTGTTCCAAAGCCAGGCACAATGGTGTGTTCAGTACCTGGCTGGTACTTTTTGGCAAGAGCAGTGTCAGTGCTTAGCAGTTACTGCACATTCTTTTTGCTTAGGATCTCACAATTCCTGGGTGATTCCACTTGGCAACTCCTCTCTGCTCTTCTAGAGCACAGACCACCTCTGTATCCCATCTCTTTGTTACTGAACAAAGCAAAACCATTGTGTGTTGGGAGGGTCTAAAATCTTGAGATTATGGTGCTGAGTGACTTTCACTACAGATTCAGAAGTATTTTTATTATATTCAATTAATTGCTTCCTGCTGCAAGTATAACTGAACATTAAAGTTCATCAGGTTGTCATGTATTTATTTCATGTTCTTTAAAGCATGTTTGATATTCAGCCAGCTCTGATTTGGAATAGTCTCTCTCTAGGGTAGTTCAGAGGACCAGGGCCTATCATGTCTAAGATTGGTGCAACCTTTTGCTCTTGGTACATGGAAATGATCACTTCAATGACAATTTGTATTGACAAATTTGATAGGCAGATAAAAAAATACATGAGTTTAGGTGAGTATTTAATTTTATTAAACTCAAGGTGCTAGCAAGCCTTTATGAAGTTGGAAAGAAATTTTTTTTCTGCTTAATTTTTAAATAAGGTGAGTTTATTTACCAAATAGAAAGTATTCACAATGTGTGTTTGACTTATAAACATGTTATTCCACAAATGCATGCACTTCCTCCTGAAACAATTTAGGTCGTAAAACTGTTTGTAGAAGTTACAAATGTTAGCCAAGCAAAAATGAAGCAGTCTGAAATCTTAGCACAAACCCATTTGTGGACTGATAAACCCATTTGCAGACTGATAAAATGAGTGTAATTTATGGTCCAGATACCTTACTGGCATATGTATTAAAGTTTGGGGATATGTCTATTTTTCTTAGTATTGCATTAGCTGTAATTTCTATGTAATGCTTCAATTCATTTATATATTTGCACAACAGACTGTCAGATAAAAAAGTGCCAAAATGTGTATAAGGGGGTCATCACTTTAGCTTAATTGCACACAAATTTCCTGCAGACTCTGATGCTTAAGACCAATAATGAGACTGCTACAGCTAGAATAAACGCATTAGCCTATAAATTTAGAGCTTCTACCTGCTTTGTGAAGGGAGAATCATCTCTAAATGAGCCTAGTAACATGGATTTGTGATTAATCATTTTACTTGGTGACTCATCTATGATCACAGTACAACAAAAATGTCATGTTTGCTTAGTGGCATTAGCACAATTTATCTTCTCTACATTCAGAGAATTGCCTTGTTGTCAATGTGGGACTGGTAATACAGCTGAGGAGTACTTTTGTTAAAGGACTTCTGATGTCCCTTTATCTAAAGCAGAGTATAAACAAACAAACAAAAATTTTACAACTGCTCCTTTCCTTGAAATGTAATTATTCTACTTGGTCAGACCAAATCATTTGCAGTAATTATCTTGAATCTGTAAAACAAAACTAATTTAACCTTGAAAACTGGTATTATTCAAGTTGTCTCTGAATTTTTCTTTTTAAGGCCATCCCTGCAAGTTATCTCAGTTTTTGAGACAGCTTTGCTTTCCTTGTTGCAGAGTAAACCCTGCTCATTACTAGAATGCTCAGGGCAGTGGATTTGTGGATGTCAGGATTGCATAGGTGTTCTCCAACCCAGTCTTTCTTGACTAAGGGAAAGTCTTCCTTCCAACATTCCTCCACCCTGGTTTCCTGAGTCAGAGATTCCTGAGGGTTGGTCTGGTCAGTGAAGACAATGCAAAGGTGATAAAATGATTCACTGTGAGTATCAAAACCCAACACCCTGAGAGGAAACTTTGGTTTAAAGAGGAGAATGTACAAGCAGAAGCTTTGGTGAGAATGAAGAATTCACTCCTGCCCTGTATTGCCTACTCAGTGTCTAAAAAGTCAAATCTCTGCACTAGGAATTAAATTTAAAAAAATCATTAATACTTGAATGATGTATCCTGACATCCACAAATCCACAGCCCTGCATAAATATAGCTGATCTCTGGTTATGCATTTTACAGCTTCAGGGTTTCTTGTGAGCATGGAAGCTGAAAGTTATCTTTACAGGAGGAGACACAGTCCTGCAATTTCATAATGGCATCGGTGAAGCTTTAATAAAACTACTACCTACAGTGAATGCTTGCAAGCTTGGAAAATACATCTGGATAAGGGCATAGCTGTGTGATAAAATCTGAACTTAAAGAGGAGCCAGGGGCTTGGTGCTTCTCCCATGAGAGTGTTGGTTTTTTCCCTCACCTTTACAACAGAGCCTGCTGCCCCTGTGCTGTTCAGTGGTGATCGATGTGAACATGCAGGAACTGTTTGCATGGAGGGATCTGAATCATTCAACCCAATATTCATTTGTTTGACTAAAGCCTCTTTAGAGCCACTTGTGATCTGATGACTAACGTGGCACAAAGATGCTAATGCTCAGTGTATACATAAATCATTAACTACTTAATTTGGATTTGGAAACCTGAGGCAACAGAATGCTCCATGGAGAAACAGCTATATTTATCTCTCCATCCTGAACCACCTGTCTCCAGAGACTTGGAATGCATTAGAAAAATTAATGTAGTGACTGAACTAAATCTAGATCCTCTGTTCCAGAAGAAAGCAGCATTTTTTGCAACTAGAAATGCATGGAAATCTAGGATCTGTTCTGCTGAGACAAGAAAAATTAACTTGAGCAGTACTGCCAGAAAAAAGTAAGAATTGAGAAGAATCTGAGCCCAGCTATAATATTTTAAAAAGTATTTTTGGAGGTGGTCTAGGTAAGAGTATTTGTGTAAGAGAAAAAGGAGTTTTGGTCCCTCTTTAACTCCACAGAATAGAATTTGAAGTCTTACTTTAAAGTGAGACCTGAAAGTGCCACTTCAGCAGTATTTTAGGCCATTCCTGAAGGCATATTTAACTACATTTCTTTGGTGAAGGGGTTTGGCACTGACAGGGAAAGTGTATCTTCCAAACTGATAGACTCTCATGCTGGATGCACGTGATGTGAACAATTTTCTGCCATTGAGGTTCCTCTTGTCACTCTTGTCTTGTTCCTTCCTCCTGGTTAGTTAATGAGCTGTGTGCCCCTGACTAAAATACCATGAAGAATATTATTGATAATGGAGCCTAATGGAACATGAGACTCTGTACTGCTGCAAGGCACTAAGCTCCAAACTTCATAGAGGGAAATTTTGAGACTAGTTATATTTTTACATATAAATTGGTAGTGAGAGACATTTCATAGTACCAGTGAAAGAATTCCATTCTCTGAAGCTTTTGTTTATCTTGTGTTATTTAAACAGGTTAGATGCTTGTATCTAAGTATGCATAGAGCAGCAAAGCTGCTTCTGTACCAAAGCAAGTTGATCCTGTGTTCGTTCCTGTAGGTCCAAGACATGTTACTGCCCAGTTCTTAGAGAGGAAAACACAATGCTCTGAGCCAACCTGGATTCTGACACATGTTGAAAGGGAAGCAGGACCTTCCAACATTCTTCCTGACTTAATAATTTTGCTCCTTTAATGATTTTACTCCTTCTTTATTACTACACTGCTACCAGATTGGACCTTTTTTCTTCATTTGAGTTGTAATTTGATCCTCTCGATCCTCCTTTTTGTGTAAAAGTATGGTAAATGAGAATCTACTGGCATGTTGGTTTTTTTGAATTTGAGCCATGTTGTCACTCTGTTTTGTTAATGCTGAGTGTGTTTTCAGAAACAAGGATTTTGTTTGCTATTTCAATAGAATGTTGTTTACCTGAGTGGAAAGCTTAGCCCCCCAAATCTAAATGTTAGACATGTATTTTATGTAGTAAAGCAGACATTAAAATAATTATTTTGTTTTTAATATCAGGTGGCCTGCCTTATTCCTAGAGAATCATTACTTAAATATTTAAGGCAGATTCTCTCAAAGGGTTTGATATGTCCTAGATAAAATGTTTGCTTCAACTTTAAATATATAACATCTAAACTCTACTCCTCTAGAAACTTAGGGTACTATAAATTTGGAAAAGTAATATGCAAATAAAAAAAGTGTTGAAGGGCAAACAGGAATTATCACATGCTTTAGAGAAATCAAAGTCCCTTCAATATAAGGATTTACCAATATGCTTTTATTTAGCTTAAAATCTGGAAAGTCAAGCTTAAGGAGCAAGTCAATGTTCTCACAAGGACTTGTTTTACTTTATGATATAAAACTTGGAGATCACTTGTCAGCTACATTAGTTTATAATGTCTGTTTTTACAGTGAATGGCATATACACTTTAGAAGAAATAGTTCTTTTCCAGGGACAGCATTTTAATTCTATTTCAAATATTTAGTGAAGAAAGCTCCAAAGAACATAGTACAATAAACCTTTGATATGTTCAGGACTGTAATATAAGGGTTGGGTATTTTTGGTTTTTTTTTTTAGAGTTGCTAATAGCAACTTATGTGGCGAACATAAGTACAGCAATTTAAAAGGACACTGTGGTAATGTGAATTTCTTCAAGTAGTTAAATACTAATGTCTTTCACCACATGAATGTCAGCTCTGCTCCCAGTCAAAAAGCTAAGGACAAATGAACTTACCATTTCCATTTGCTTTTTTGAATTGAAAGGTTTTCAGAAAACTGACAATAGCCAGTCTAGTCTGTAATTTTAACTTGATTTATTTGAATTAGTGAAATCTTCAGTAAATACATCTGGGTACACTTCTTAAATATTTCCCCAGAGAGATTAAACATCTATTTACTTTAACTCCACAAGTGCTCACAGACTTTTAATTGCAGTACTTGACAAACTCTTCAAGAAAGGAGAAGTGAAGAAAGAGGAAGAGAAGGTCACTGCTGTGGAGAGCTGCTGCCCTGAGTGGGAGCACTGGCTGCCATGCTCCACCTGCTCATCTGAATGCCAGGCAAGTGTGTTTGTGTGGTAGGAAGTGTAGCTGAATTATTTACACTACAGGTTTCTTTTGTACCTATTGATCAGGAGGATCAATAGGTTCTGAAGAACTTGCCTTTTTCTGTGTGGTGTTCCTAGCTGCTTGCTGCATCTGTGTGCACCTGAGGGTGGCTGCACTCATGTTCTCCTCCTTAATCTGTATTTGAGATGACTGGTTAATAGAAAAATGTTTAAAGCAAAATATTAAATGGGAGTCCCATGTGTAGTGTCAACACAGATCAGACCTGTCAGAAGAGCTTGGCAATAAAATTGAGTAATTGCAATGTACATCCTTGAGGTGGAGTTCTACCCATGTTAAAATCAATGTCAACAGTTTAGTTGATTTTAGCCTTGGGTTTATTTGCTCTTTGCTGCTGGTAACCATGGTATGGCATGCATGGTTCTTAAAGAAGAATATGTGCTGTTGTCTTAGCTTGAGGCTTTATTGCAAAGGCTGTGGAAGTTGACAACAAGATTTTTCCTACCTACAGCAAAGTTTGGACTTGGTGATGTTGAGATGGAAATAAAAGGCCTGTGCTCTGTCCTCCACCTCTGTAGAATCCCTCACTAACTCTCTCTAAGCCATCCCGTTTGAAATGGCAGAGATAAATTCAAGTTATCTCCCCACCACTGGCACTGCTGCCCTCTCAAAGATAATTCCACAGGCCAAATGTCTTGGACTGACCCAGAAGCATTTTCTAGAGTCCATCTTTAATTCTCTGTTTCCTTCCATTGCTGTTTCTGTTGTTCCAGGAATTCTCCCTTTAAAGAAGTGATATCCTGTCTGCCTGTTCCCTGGTAAACTCAGCAACACAAGTAAAGAAAGTGAGACACACAAAAGATGCCTTTTGAAACAGAAACAAATTGCTTAAGAAAGAATTCTTGCAGACTGGAGATTTCTCTATCAATACCTCTTGTGCAATGCTCTCTGCCTGGTTTTTGGAGGCACATTTACAGGCTGGATTCAAGGAGTGAGGAGCTGACCTTGCTGATTCAGTGCACCAGTGTAATTGTCCTTGAGACATTGCTTGGCTGCCATAGGCTCAGAATTGCCTTCGTGCAGCCTTTTAGTATTTCTAAACAAATCTGAGCTTAACTGAGAATATCACCCCCTACCCTGGTAAAGTATCTGGGAACCTTACAAAGGAAAAGGTATGGTCAGTATTTTAAAATATATATGAATTTTCTGCAATAATTAGGTGGAATATGGATATAGCATTAGAAGTTCAATTAAAAGCATGTCGATAAAAGGCAGTTGTGTGCTACATAAAAGATTCTTTTGTTGAGAACTGGCCTGAGTTACGACTGTTTTATACACATTAATTTGCTTTGTACATACAGAATGGAGCTGATTGAACAGCATGATTGTCTGATGAGAGCTGAAAAGCAGCACTTGCTGTAGGTAATTTAAATTGAGCCCTATTATCATTTACGGATTTATTCTGCTTAGAATCAATAAGATGAAAAAGGGTCTGAAAGCTTTACACTAATGCTAATCACTTCTGGGTCAGTAACTCCTTGTGTTTAAGTTATGCATTTCTTCCCTGTATTCACAGAGCTACTTAGAAAGTGAAATATTTTAAATATCTTCCACTGAAGAGAATCTTCCCACTTCTACTTCACAGAGCATTCAGCATTGATAAATATTTTGTTGTACTGACAAAGTTCCCTGAGAGGGAAGTGACACCAGCCAAATGAACAAAAGAGATGCTCTGGAATAAAGCTCAGCACAGAATGCCCTGAAAAATTTGTTATAAAGCAGCATTCTTGGTGACTGGAGATTCAACTTGACCCTAGCATGCAGAGCAAAGCTGGGTTTGGGTAGCTGCAGTCATTTAACTTTCTGGTACGGGAAAAATATATTCCTGGATAATTTATCTTTTCATTTTAGAGAGGTATCACCAGGCCCAAGGCAAAAGAGAAAAGCCAAGAGAGGTGAGAACCACGAGTCTCTTCCATGGGCAAACAGTCCTCCCAAAACTGCCATGGCGTGGGACATTTTAGTTCATGGGTGTAGTCCTTCAAGGATAAGCTGCTCTAGTTTGGAATCAAGAGCTCTCTTTTTCTGGAAGCAGGGGTTCTCTCTCTCTGTTTGAGTTTCCCACTAGATTACAGCTTTTCAGCATGCTTTTCAGCAGCTTTGCTCACGGGCTGTGAGTGGCTCTCTGCATCCCTCCATGGACTTCATGGATTACAGGGACAGTTTGTTGTGTTATATCCTCACCACAGCTTGCAGAAGAATCTCAGCTCCAACGCTTGGAGCACCTCCTCCCCTCCTTCCTTTCACCAATCTCAGTGTCACCCTGTTGTTCTCCTCACGTGTCCTCACCTTTTCTCTGACTCAGAAGAAAATTGTTGTCCATAGGTTCTTTTGTTCTCAAGTTCTATCAATTGGAAAGTTCTTATAGGGTTTTGCAGCACTGGAAGGTTGATTTTGTTTGGGCTCCGTATTGGGGAATCGCTTGCCATGCTGAGGGATGGCCCTGGCCCCTCCCCACCCCTTGGAAGAGCTCTGTGTGATTGTTTTCCTCTCCTAAATTTGTCCTTACAGAGGTGTGAGCAGCTTCTCTAGCTGGGCCAGCAGCATGTCCATCTTCAGATCCATCAGGGATTGGCTTTGAGCAGCTTCTCTAAGAAGCTGCCTCTGTGGCTTCCACTGCCCCTGCCAAAAAACCAGACTGTGTTAAACCAACACAACAACTTGTTTTCTAGGGTATGTAACTTGTTTTCTACTATCCTGTTAGCAAAAGGACAAACCTTTCCCAGAGTTCTTCTTGATGAGCAAAAAGGGTAGAAAGGAGCAGAAGTGATCAGAGGCCTATAAGGCCCTTATTCCATAAGATTTTTCTTATCCACTATAGGAGCTGATTGCCAAATCTTTGTTGTTTCATCAACCAAGTGGCTTTCCCTCCTTCTGCTCACTTTCTCCAAATACCTGAGAGTACTACTTTAACTTTTTTTTAAAGTGTTTTAAAAAACACATGATAAACTTTCCTCATATTAAAATGGGCTGGAGCAGCTAATAGAATCTCTTGTAGTAAATAGCTATAAAAACATCAAAGGTTTTGGTAACTGTTAGCTATATATTTTGTAATGCCTATTGTATTTCCATTTTGTTAGTTCTATTTAAAGAGCAGTATTATCATGCCCCATTTCCTGTAAGATTGTTCTATTTGTCTGCTCTACAGGAGGTAGGAGATTTTAGGTCCAAAAGAAATTATCTCTCAGTAAATTACTCCTAACTCCATTACGGAATACTAAGTACTTTCCCCTTACTGTGTGAGCAGCTTGAAGAGATAACACTGCAATTTATTTATTTGTTTTGTCCCATATATATAGGTGACACACGAACTCATCTGAGCAGAGACAGTGATAACTGACAGGTACATTAAATCAGACATATATAGCAAAGTTTACTTTGATTATGTAGTAAGTGTCAAGATGTACAGTAGCTGATGTCAGTTTGATCTCCCTTATAGCATATAATGGCTTGTCTTTTTCATGGTTGAATGGACACTAATTTTTGTCTAATAAGTAAGCTATCAGTTGAGTGTTTTAGAGAGTAGACAGAGTTTTTTATCCTTCTGAAAGGGAAGCCATTCGTGAAATTATTTCAAAATTTGTTTGGATTGCTTGTTGTATTCATTTCTCTCCTTCCAAAGTCGCCTGTTTACTCAAAGGTACTAAAGGTACAATATTTTCTAAAGACCTGCTGTGAATCCGTTGCATTGTGTATGAGACCTTTCCATATTGAAATAGCAGCAGAGAACGGAATATTTTCTGTCTGTTTTGCTGTATAGCTGCCAAACTGCAAAGTCTGTATGTAACACCTTCTAAATTTTAAAGGGAGACAAACAACAATATCCTGACGTTACAATCCCCATTGTTCTCCCCTGTAGATAATGCAGGAATTATCTAAGACTGTAATTTTTGTAGGTTTGTTTTATTGTTATCATGCAGCCATGATTTCAGTTGAGTTGTGTTTATGAAAATAACTTTTAAAAATGTGTTTTGCAAGGCATATTAACTGGTTAATAATGGACTTACACAAAACTGAAAAAAGCAGACCCTCAAAATTACACTGGCAAGCTCTGGAAGTGGTGGGTAATGTTCTGGGGTGTTTAACATGGCTTAGCTTCCTGACACAAGGCCAGTTCTGGGGGAAAACGATATTTAAAGCAAAAAGTAATTTCTAAATTTTGGGGAAAATGTCACTTAAAACCCCAACTTTCTGGCTACTAAAAGTATGACAGAAATTTTTAACATCCCTAAACCCTGCGCTGTTCACATTATACATCAGTGGGACCAGAAAGTCTCAGGTCAGCATGGTTAGATCTTCTCATTGAGCTGGTTTAGCTCTAGTTGAGGTGATGTATGGCTCTCATTCCACAGGCTGCTGAGGCCTTTGTTGCCCTGTGTGTGTGGAACTAGGTGTTTTCTTGTTCTTCTTGTTCATTTGTTTGTTTTTCATTCTAGAAATAGACCTTTTTATTAATTCATTCCTAATGTACAGGAAGGTTCTGTAAGAAACATTGGAGTGGATGCCAGGAAGATATAACAGTGAACAGAGACCACCTAGTCAAAAGCAGGGTGTAAATAGGTAGTTTTTAAGTAGTAACAGTGGGGATTTTGAAGGTGCTTTTAGATTGGCTACTATAATCAAAATGTCTTTCACTGTCAGGTATGTTTTCCCTAGACATGCATGTCTAAGAAACAAACTGGGGTTTTTGAATGGCCTTTCCTGCATTTTATTTCTCTGACCAAAGTGCTCCTCTACAAGCAAAATTGCTGAACACTTCAGTGGTAAGGCTGTGGATAATTTCAGATATTTGTCTGCAACATAGCCATGCATTTTTGTCTTGGGAACAGTTAGTTTTGAAAATATTTGAAATGGCACCTTCATAAGGTAGAATTCTGTAAGAGTCAATAGTAATGGCCATGCCTGTGCTGGAAATAATAAATGAGGTTCTCTGCTGCCTTCTCTTAGACTCAGGATGAGAAATTGAAATGCAGATTGGGTTCTTTTTAAACTGAGAATTTTGTGAATGCTCTAGTAATGCTTGGTGCTGCTTTTTTTTTGTCTTCAAGGCTGTGTCTTGGCAGTCCTTAGTACTTACCATCCACCCTGCTTGGGGAAGGTTATTTGTTTTACAGCCAGGGCTGAGCTTAGAGCTCACCACAGTCCCAAAGCAGAAACCCTGCTGTTGAGCTGGGAAGCAAGTAAGAATCTCCCCCATTTGCTCCTGTGTTCTCCAAACATAGCCCCCTCACTGCTTTGCTTTCTCTTTGCTCAGCTCTGTACAAAGAAGCTGAATGTACACAGTGCCAAACATCACCTGAAAACTTTATTGCTGCTGTCAGCAACTTCTCTACTAGTTCAGTTTGAGAGAGCACAAACAGAGGTAAGACTGAGATGTTCTGATAACTTACTGATGAGAGTGTCTCCAGGCTCTTCTCATACATTAACATTTCAGCCTGCTTCACTTCTTTTCCTATATTCACTTTGGGATATATAGAAAATAAGGCTATAATAATGCTGTCCTTTCTTGTCTTCTTTCACAAACATTAATCCCGTGATTTTTTATCAGTACAAAATAACCCTGGAGATAGGGCAGTCTGTGGATCAGCTTCTATGAAACTAGAAAACTGAAATTATTGTGTTTAATTGCGTGTGAAAGTCAACTTTTGTCAAAATCTCTAGCTGTGACTGGGTGCTTACAAAATGCAATGTATTCTTTTCTTTAGCAGATCCCTTAAATACATTTCACTAGCAACCCTTTTGAACCAGATGAAACTGTAATTCAGGCTGTCTTGTTTGCTTCTGCTTTAGTTCACAATAATGTCACTATGCTGCTCACACCAAAGGCTGAAGTTTTTATCTGTAACATCAGATATTTTGTCCTAGTTCTTCTGCAGGTCATTTCTGATGAGATAGTTTTTATAAAATAAATAAACCCAACCAACAACCCAACCAAACCAAGCCAAACCAACAATCCTCCATTCAGTTATATTTTTAATGTAAAAGTTTTGTTACTCAACCAGTGTGACTTTGCAAGATCATCCCAATCTTCCAGTGGCTTCTCACCAGCCAGCACGGGGCAATTCTCCAGCTGAAGTCTAGGAAACATTGCTGCAGCCAATAAATGAAGTTAATAGAGAATATGATGTTCTTTCCAGGTTTTCTTCCCATTTTTGGGTAAACTCAGTAGTTAATTGGTAAGGGCAGAGTGACCAGAGGCTGAGGAGAAGACAAGCAGCTGCTGTGAAGTCTTGCCTGAGCTGCCTTGTGCTGTGGCTCCTCCACCTGCAGCAAGGACAGCCCTGTTCTCAGGCCTGGATGGGGCAGGAGGGATATCCAAAATCAGGGCAGGCTTTGACACAACCCACTAGCTCGATTTCTGAAGAGTCCCTGTGTAGAACTGCTTGACTCTAAGGTGCACAGAAGGGCCCTGTCCTTAGCTGCCTTTTGTGTCTTTTGGGTGGCAGTGCAGCTGCAGTGAGTGAATTACAGATGTGTGTGTATTATCACAGGCATTTCCCACATGTGCTCTCATACAGCTCCCTGGGAAGCCATAGGTCAGACATTTGCTGTTAGGTAATTATATTGCTAGGGACACACTGTGCGCAATCTCTTCCTCCCTCCCTGCTTTTTCTTATCTTTTGGCAGTGTAGGTTTTATCTGGTGATCCATGGTGTTTTATGACAACAATATCAAAAAGGGGAAAAAAAGGTTCTGCTTTGAGGAAAAACATCTGAAGTTTGGGGATGTTTCTCCCTTATGTTCCCTTTCCTTTGATTGCAGGCATCTTTCACAGAATGAAGAAGCAGAGCAAAACTACTACCTGGCTGGAGGAGAGAAATCCTTATTTACCTGGTTTAGCTTAAATTCAGCAGATCTCTGTTTCCAAATGGCAGTGCATTGCACTTACTGCTCAAGCTAAGGAAAAAAGTAACATCCCACTCTATGGTTGGCAAAATTGCAGCAAGGACCCCATTGAAAACTGGTGGCTTACATCTCATATAACCTGAAATAAAGGAGTCACTCACACATTCATAATCAATACAATTACTTCTACTTTACATGAATTAAGTAATTTGTATGGCATTACTGTTTGGGGCATTTGTATCCCTATTCAGAGCACTTCTTCAGTATTTCAGTCCCACTGATGGTAAAGGCAGGTGCATGCCAGTTACCCACAAAACCAAGGCAAAGCTCTATGGGGAAAGTCTTTTATGTCCATCTAGATTTGAATTTGTAGTCCCTTTCCAATTACTGTGCTAATTGTTTAAGAGATTGCTAGACTAAAAAAGTTTTTAATCACTAATCTGTTTTTGAAAGGAACTTATGGGCTCAAAACCTGAACTACATACTTCTTAAATTAATTTTCTTCATGAATACTTCCTTCTCAATACAGATTTGTGAGTCAGAACACCCTACTGTGCTTGTTTCTTTGTCTTTTCTTCAAACACCTGGCCTATTATTCTCCTTTTTTTTTTGCCCCAACAAAATCATTCACTCTTTGTAGGCAAGGTTCTGATGATATAATGTCACTGGAAATACGGAAATTTATCCAACATCCTATGGCACCAGAACTGAACTTGAACCAAAGAGCAAACTGAAAAAATCTGACAATTTAGCCAAATATGAGTCCTCCAATAGAAATATTTATCAATGTTTTCTGAAGAGATACTAATATGCTTGCAGGATCTTCCAGCAAAGCACCTCAAAATGTGATGTGGAGGGGAAAGTCAAGAGGTTTAATTTGAAGAGAGAAGTTTTTTCCTCAGTAGTTATAGAAGATGGCTGGGTTGGGATTGTATTCAAATTTCTCTGTGGCTTTAGAAATCCTCCCATATATTTTTGCTTTCAGGAAAATCAGATAAACCCAATAAAACAACCAGGGCTTCAGGACTGCCTCAGTTGAAATCTGTGCCAGGAAACAGTCTTGATGTCACCCGGAGAAGATTTAGGCTGCAACATTTCTTTATTCAGAAGAGAGGCATAGGGACATATCCTGCAGTCTCAATCCAGGTCAGTGCAGGCTTTGCCTAAATTAGAACTAAATAATTTCTTGCACAAGGCAAGATAAAATGTCAGGAAATAATTGCAATGTTTAGTGTGAGACACATGTAAAATGGCTTGTTCAGGATGTGGGAGGCTGCAGACCCCATTGCCCTGAGAAAGACTAGGAAAGCAAATGTCCCTGCTGGATTAATAGCAAATAGTTGACCCCATGTGCAACTATGACACTAGGCTGAAGGTTTTTCAATTAATATATCTGCAAAATTTTTTGAAATGGAATTTTAGTACTATATCCATATAAGCTGGTAATTAAGCCTCTTTATTTAAAATTTAAACAAATTGAATAAATAAGCTTTCTGCCCTTGGTGTGATATTTCATTTTAAGGTAGTAATAATTAACACATAAAACTTTTTGAGTTTTAGTTATGAGCACTGTGGTTCCTAAGCTGATTTCAAGTTTTGCTCTGCATATTTATTATCATAATAGCATTAGCTCTCACAGCTGGATTTCAAGTCACAGGAAAGAATGGACATTTCTTGGAAGGACTCATTAAAGCAGAAAAAATGAAATCACCTTAAAGAAAAACTCTTAATTTCAAAGCAAACCCAGATGAAACATCAGGAAGCTGTGTTCTCTAGCTGTACCCATTGGGAGCTGCTGATGATTGCAGACAGTGTCTTCTGCCCAGATGGCACAGGGCTGACAGCTTCTCCTTAACCAGGACCAAACAGGCAATGCACTTACCTTTGCTGTTCTGCCATCTGTCAAACTGGGCACAGCAGCTTGAAGCTGCAGAGCCATGCAGGAGTGTGCACCAAAGGAGACAGTCCTGGCCTCAGTGTGGCGCTGGGAGGAGTTCACAGCTGGCAGGGAGTGGTGCCCAGTAGGCTGTGCTCTCAGCAGGAGAGGAGGATGGCTTGGAGAAGCGTGTCCTCTTGTAAGGAGAATGAGGACAGAGCAGCGCCCAGACTGGCAAGGCCTGGGAGCCAGCCCTGCTGTCCAACCCTGCAGTTCCCAGGCTGGTGCTGAAGTGGCTCAGGGTGCTGGGTGGAGGGAGCAGCTCCCAGCTCTGGCAGGACTGTCATGCACATGAGTGGAGTTACTTGCCTCTGTGTGTTTCATTGCTGTCCCTGAAATTATTTCTAACCATAACTATTGGAAAAGCTTTGTTGATAGATAAATGTTATCTCTGATGTAACTGCTAAAATTTAGCTTGTGAATTTGATTTCCCCATACCTGAGTGAGATAGGCCCTCTGGTCAGTGATGAAGATTTTGTTGATAACATAGGACCTGGTATTTTATGCAGTGTATTACATCAGCCTTCAGCTCTTATTTTTCACATGCTGCTTCTGCTGAACTTGTCTACGAATATAAGTTGGGCAAAAATACATTATTGCAGAGTTCTTTTCTTAATGACTTATGGCAAAGGCAGGACAGTTTCTGCTACTTTAATTGAAACAGTGACTCTCCTTTCCTGCAGAACCTCTGCATTGCAAGAGAGAGACACTTGTGGCAAGGAACAATACCACAGAAGCTTGTACAGAACAGGAGTTGTGTAATGACAGTTTTCAAGCCTTTAACCTACTTAAAAGGTTTATTTGGAACAAACTCAACACTTGAGTGTTGTGCTGCCAGTTGGCAGCCTGGGCCATGAGAGTGGACTGGTGGAAGCAAATAGCTCTTGTGGGAGAAACACACTCAAACTTTGTGTGAGAGGTCCTGCTTGCTTCACTTCCGCAGCCTCCTGCTGATGGACAAACAGTGCATCAAACAAACAGCAGGGAGCTGGCTTTTCCCAGCAGCTGAGATACCACCACCTCCTCCTGCCTGTGCTCCCAGTGAGGTCTATGAACCCAACAGAAATACTTCTACTCTAGTGGAAAGTGATGAATATTTGTCTTTGACCCAGCAAACTTCCTTCTGTGTCCTGGAGCTAAGTACAAGCTTGGTGCAGTCTCCAGGAGCAGCAGTGATGTAGCTGGAGCTCTGCACCTCAAAGTCTAGCTGAGAACTCAACTGTGCAGTCTTAAGGGTAGGCCTAGACCTGCCATGAGAAAGAAGCTCTGAAATACACAAAATCTTTTCAGTGTAAGTGTGTTTGAGGACAGTTTTGAGAAAACACGCAGCATCAGTGGAGGAGTTCCATGCTGTCCCATCAACCACAGGAACAGATTTTGCTTACACCTCTGCTACAGGTGTAGGAAAGGTGATCTCCATGTGCAGCCAACTATTGGCCTTTCTTTTGTTGCTGTGAAGCAAAAATCAGCACTTATATCACTCTGCCATTTGCACAGTGTGTTTGTTTAATGAGCCCTCACAACAGCCCTGTGAGGTAGGCGAGTGAGCTGCCAAAGGAGCATAGGATGACCTGTCCTTGCTTTTCACTACAGCACCAGGAGGATAGTACATATCCTCACTTCACACTAAAGCATCAGACCTGTGGAAAGTTGTTCTCAGTCCCATGTCCTGGATGGGGAAGTTCAGCAAAGACTTTAAAATGTCATGGAGTCCAGGATTCTGATGAACTGCAGACTCTTGCTCAGTAAGGCCTCTGTTCACTCATTTCAACATTGGTTCAAGGAAGAATTGAACACATTGAGTACTCATTTACATTCTGAAACTACTCAAGGCATGAAATGTCTCAAAATATACAAGTAATCTGTTAACTTACTGGTCTGGTAAGGTGTGCCAGAAATCTTGCTAAAAGTATTCAGCAACCTCATATTTACAGCTATAAGCTACTGATTGACAAGTATATACATACACAGAGAGCTACAGACAATTTACTGCACACTGCTAACCTACTTTCACAGAATACAGTTCATGTACAGAGGTTAAACTTTCTTAGTTAAGACACTGACACCCTGAACATAAAGCAAACTTTTTTAAAATTTGAAACAAGGTACTCTTTACACAAACCTAATTCTGAATCAAAAACCCATACTGAAAATAGTCCCCATCTCGTTCCTGCTAAGTCTGTCTAGAATGCAATATTTCACTGGCATTTGCACTTCAACATGAAGCATGGTCTCCAAGTTAATAACTGTGTACTGATTCTCAAGTACTGCATATAAGAGTTCCTCCTGAGAAGTTAAGAATTGCTTAGAAAAGTGGTTATTCCTACAAAGAATTTTGAACCTTTGGAGTAGCTTCGAGTGAGTTCGGTGATTTCAAAGCTTCAGATACATGTTAGCCTGATTTACACAGATGAGATAGTTCCTGCTTCCGTTTCTGCAGTGCAAGAAATTATACAAGCCAATTTACTGCCTGATTTCATGTTGTAATGAAGGAAAACAATATTTAGCAGGTTTATTTCCTTTCAGTCTGTTACTGAAGCTGCAGGAAATACAGCTCTGTGTGTGTGTGTTTTCTTTTTTTAAATGTGTTTCTCTAATGAGAGCTACTTATTGGAGAAGGCATTCACTTTCCCCTCCGTGGCTGTAGTCTGTGGGAGAGCTCCTAACAAAGTTCTTTGTTAGTGTTTGTAAGACTGGAGATGAGGTTTAATTGAGGGATTTGTGCTGAATGTTCTTTCGCTTTGAGTCTTAGTGCTGCAATGCTTGACGTTTTCCTTTCAACTGCTGCTGGATCAGTGAAGGCAGTGAGAACAGGGTCTGACGGGGGTCCAGGAGCTTTCATTAGTACTGAAGCTGTTGTCACGAGAGGATTTAAAGCATTGAGAAACCTGTATTTGAAAGAAGTCAATATTATCCAAATTAAGAATTGTTTTGAAGAACAAATACTGAATTGCAGCTTCCCCCCAACAAAGTATTAGGGAAAAAAGTTCCAAAATTCCAAATTTTTCCAAATGTACATTTTTTTAGCTTTATTTTGCAGTAGTCTTGCCCTTAAAAAAAAAAAAGGCAAAAAATCCCACCCTAAATAAAAAACCGAACCACTTTAAAATAAAATGAGCAAGAGATGATCAGACATGGCATGCAAATATCTAAACCAGAAACCATTTGCTGAACCCCTCATGCTAAATCCTTTCTCAACAAACCTTGGATGCTGTACATCTGCCTGTTCTGTGAAAGCAATAAACCACCTCATAAAAAGGCCAATTTATATAACTGTTTATGCAGACAATTTGTTCAGATCAATTGATTTCATGTGAAAAGCATTTGTTTGTCTGTTAATGTAGTACTAAGATACAAGCTCTAATTTCAGCAAAGGTGCTGTCTTATATTTTTTATGTATGTATATATATACTTACATATAATATATAATGTATTTATGTATTTTATATATAATGCACTTATGCTTGAGAGAGAGTAAGAGAGAAGGATGGAGCTGCAGCCACACAGGTCACAGCAGCCTGTATGAAGACTAGAGTTCAGTGAGACCAAAATTCCAGTAAGTATGCACTATTTGTCTTGAAAAAGCAATTACATATTAAGATTTTATTAGCATGACTTAAACCCAAATTTAGCTGTTCCTAATCAAGTGATCCTACACAGGAACTAACCCATTTTAGTAAGTTTATTGAGAACATGCGAGTAGCAAAATAATATAAAAGCAACATTTTTAACAGTTTTGAGATTTAGAAAAAAAAAATTATTCTATACCTTCCAAAATGTGGATTTAATATAGGATTTCTGAAGAGAGAAGTCCAGGTGAGACTGCTGAGGCCAAATGGTCCCAAGGTTGAAGGACTAAAAGCTGGGGACATGGATGGCACAGCCAATGTGGAAAGAGGCATTGACCTCCATGTGTGATCCAGGAGGGGAGAGTGGCTCAGTGGAACATCCAAAAACAGACCAAGTGGGTGCGTTAAGGAGATTCCTGGAACAGTCCCCAGAATTTCATTTTTTTCACGTTTCCTCCACTTTGCCCTTCTGTTTTGGAACCAGACCTTCAACAAGAAATTATAAAGGCATTAGCTGAACTTACTCTGCAGTTTGTCTTACCAGATACTACAGCATGTATTGATATGGCAAAATAATTACTGTTAAACCAAACCCCACTTCTTTAATATAAAAGATCTTTTCATAAAGGCCTTAGTGGGTTTATTGAAAAATAAATCACTTTTTAATACTGTAAATTTGACTACTCTTTGACTGAAGAGTCATGAAGGTTTTAAAGCCATAAGTTAAACTGAAATGCAAGAGCAATTATTAAAAATGATCATTCTTCCTTTCATAACCTATTTATTGAAAGTTAAATTTCAACAAGGCCATTCAAGAGGTGGCAATTATAATACAGTACAAAAATTGTTTTCCAAAAGTTTTAAATAGCATCTACAGCATTTTAAAAACAGGTTTTTGAGGTTAAAAACCAATTTGTTTTACCTCAACTGTGCCCTATGACCATTTCCAGCAGTGTAACTTACCTTCAGGTGCTTGAATGTCATGAACTGTGTTTGGGAGAAAAGCCCTGCACCCACCGGGGCGCTGATCCCCAAACAAGGCTGCAGCATGCCCCAGCCTTGCTGTCCTGAGCCTTATGTTGTTTCTCTCTGTCAATTGACAGAGACACAATTTCAAAGCACTTGCTCTGGGTTCTCAGGATCCAGCTGAAGAAGTTCTGTGCCAGTCCTTCCATTGCATGCAGAATATTTACACTGGAAAGCTGCTGTTCTCCTGGCACAGGGATTTGCACCCCTCAGGCTGAGTGTGTAACACAAGTGTCTCGCTCACAGGCAGTTGGCAGAGGGAAGTGCGCTCATCAGAAAATCAGAACATCAAAATTTTGAAGTTGTTACTTGGAATTCTTGAGTGGCAAGACTCATTCTTTGGTTTTTCCTCCAGAAACCATCAGCTTTCAATAGTCAGATGTCTTACAAAGGGATATCTGAACCTGTGAAATGCCAGGCAGCTATGCCTAGATACTCCATCACTATCAGTCCAGGACAAGGGTCTGGTAAGGAAAACTAAATTACTGGGATCAGATTAATTTAAATCCCTGTTAACCAGTAATCCCAAATATTTGTAAGTGGAGCTTACCTAAGATCTCACAGGAGAAGACCACCAACTCAAAGGTTTTAGTGTTTTCTATGAAAAATATCAAGTTGAAAAGGCAATAACTGTCTCACACTGAGATATGCAGATTCAGCCTTTCCTAAAAAGGATAAAGCTGCAAGAGTGTTCATGTCCTTACTAAATGGTAGCACTGTTCTTCTATCTGTTCTTCATAAAGAAGCCTAACACAAAATTAAATGTCTGCATTTCTGCTGTCTCCATCCTAAAGCAAATCCATTTGATCACTCGGACATGCACTTTGACTACAAAATAGTTTTTTTAATGCTTCAGGTAATTTTGGGCTTAACTCCAAAATTTAATTGTCTCTCAGATTTTGTATTTCTTAAACTGGAAGGAAATACCAGCATAGATATCTAATAATTACTGTTAGAAAAAAGCTGGCTTTCCATTCCTTATTGGTACAAACCCATCAGTTCAAGTGGTAACAGGAGCAGATCAATGCCTCATACCTTAGACTGACATGACAAACAGCTTTTTGACAAAATTTACTGCACACAATATAGTCATTAACATTCAGATTAGTCATCTTGAACCATTTGTTAAGCAGTTTTTCTTTGTTTCCAGTAAAAGCCTTAACTTTCTTTTATTCTATTTTCAGACACTTCTGAAGCGACAAACTAACCATAAAAGAAACTGCTATACCAGTCTTAAGATTTTTATGACTGTAATATCAATGGCAAAATGCTCTAGAAAAAAGTATTACTTAATACTCAAGAATGAGTTTTAGACCATTAAGTTTTGAATTGCATGCTAAATATTACCCAGATTATATTTGCAATTAGTAGCATCATGCATATCTGACAAGAGATTCAGGTCTTTTATAAAGGAAAATGTGAGCAGGTAAAATTTGATTGCTTTCTTGCTGTAATTTTCTGTAAAAAATGTATCCTATTTAATTGATGTAATACCTAATGATGCTAGAAAGATACATAGATGTGCATAACTGTATCATGTTTCTGCTGTAAGTGAATAAGAGGACTGTAATGAGAAAATATGACAAGGATTTCTTGATCAGTTATATCTGTAAGCCAGTGGTTTAAAACTGATGCAGTTTATGGCAATGGAATACCCATGAAACCTTTTACTCCTCACGTTAAACAAGATAAAAGAGTCCTTTAACTTTTTCTTATTTTCTTCCCATCCTAACAATATGAATAATGAGAAACATGAGTGGCAACAACAGATGCAGATGCTATTGAAGAGTGATCCCAACGTGGCTCCAGGTTATGACAAGGTTTTGCAGACTCTCTGACTACGTCTTTCCCAAGGTAAGGAATCTTATTGGGAAGGAATTCCCCCTTATTCTATAGAAGTAAATAAGGAGGGTGTTGGATGAGGGAGATCTCTTTGAAATGATGATGGAATAAGCATATATTCATGCCATTTTTTTTCTTATTTGTTCATTTTCATGCAAGACTCAAAAGGAGGAGCAATGCAGTGGCTGGTACCCATTTCAGCTTGTTTCTCCCCAGAGAAGCAAACCTCCATTTGTAAAACACACTGAGGTGAAGAAATGATCTGACTGCACTGGGTAAGATTAATTTCTTGAGTTTACACTTGACTAAGTAAAGAGATGCCACTTTCCATGTCAGCTGATTTAGCCAGGTACCATGGGAGAGGGTTGCAAGTCTTCATTTCACACAGAATGCCTTACAGACTAACAATGAGCATGGACAAGTATTTGGTAATTATGGTAGTTAAAGTACAGTACCTTGCTGTTATTCCTACACATCCCCTTCCCTCCAGGCTGAGCCCAGTTTCCCACAGGACAGGAACTGGGGCTTGGCCCTCTGCACTGCAAACTCACACTACACAACTGTGCTGACTCTGTGCTCCGTGCTCAGGACACTTGTGTTAAGACCTAACAGATTAGGGAGTCAAAGACTTACCAGGAACAGCTCTTTGCTGCTCCTTCCATCCCCTGGGGATGCATCAACTCTTGTTAATTTTCTTGTAAATTCCTTTTTGGCTACATCAAACACAAATGTTTTGTTTGTCTGTTTGTTTGTTTGTTTCTAGATTAGTGATTAGGAGATGAGTTCCTCTTTGCCTTGTGCCATTGCATCATTCCTTCACAGGGTCTGCAGAATATGTACCCCACAAAGTGAATTTGACAGTAACATTTAAAATAACAACTTTTCACCCATGTCTTTTTCACTGTTAGATGCCATGTGCAATTGTCAGAGATTGGGGCATGTCACTGACTGGAGGTTTTAGTCATTGTTGGTGTTAGAAAGAGTGAAGGATACATAATTTCCCCCAAGTCCACAAAAGAGAGCTGAAAACTCATCTAAGTATTCTTTGAGTCAATTTCAAAGTATCATTCATACGTCTAATGCCTTTTTTGAAGATGGTGCATATTAGATGGTGCATATAAAGCTAAAAAAGTTACAGTTTTACAGACTGTAACTGTGGTGTGAACCATTGCAGATCCAGTGACTGGAGTAATGACAAAGTGTACAAACTAGGATCTGGCATTAACAGTATCAAAGCTTTGCAGTAGTAAGCAGGACTGTCACACTGAGCAGCTGCACCAATTCTCAGTCTTTCACAAGTAGGCACACACCCAGAATTGTGCTGGAACAGTCAATATCTGATCTACAGCACAAGCCAAATTTAGTACAATTGTCATTTGCAGCTTATAAATACTTGAAAGCCGTCACACCTTTTGGAACATTTTTTTTTTTAGGCTATAATTTCTGTATAAAAAGGGGATTTCTAGGTTATGAAGAGATGAATCTAAAGAAAAGGGTTTTTAAGATATATTGTTAAGCAGGCGTGCATAGAGTCAGGAGAAGTTACTAAGAGTAGTTTGTAGTTTAGGCAAACTGCAGCCTACAAGGGATTAGTGTTTGTCTAAGCAGGCTGAAGTTCTACAGGCATTGCTGCAATCACAGCCCAGCTGGGCATAAAATTCTCCTGGACAGGACCTGACTGTCATATATGAATGTCAAATTTATCTTTAATTTCTTTTAACTGGTCATTTAGAAGCGTTTTTAGTTTTATTGAGCTAAGTGAGACCAAGATAAGGATGTTAACTCTGCAGCCTCAGTAAATAACTTTGAATGCCCCACAGAACCCTCATTTTCTGTTAGCAAACTTAATTTATCCTTTTTTATTCCTGCCTTTTGACCCATGAAGGCGGCAGCACAAGCGGGAGTGAAGCGCAGCCGGGGAATGTCCCTGAGCCGCCGCTTCCCCGCCCGGGCTGTGCCGTACCCCGTCCTCCGTCCCTTCAGCACCACCCGCCGCGGACAGGACGCGTTCTCGGCGCCGCCGCTGCTCCGCTCTCGCCCGGCGGAACCAGAGGGAGAACGCGCCGTGTTCAACCCTCTCCTGCTCCTCGTCCCCTCCGGCACTCACCTGCACCCGGGCTTCCGTCAGGTCAAGGCGCAGGGCCAGCTCCTCTCTGCGGGAAGAGCACTCAGTTAGAGCCGGAGCTCGCCCGCCGCCCCGGCCCGGCCGCGCCCGCCCCTCCCGCCGCTACCTGGTGAACACGTCGGGGTAGTGGGACTTGCAGAAGGCGCGCTCCAGCTCCTCCAGCTGGAACGTGCTGAACGTGGTGCGGTACCGCCGCTGCTTCCTCTTCACCGGGCCGGGTGCCTCGGAGCCGGGCGGGCGCTCCTCGCGCTCCTCCGCCTGCGGCTCCTCCGCGGGGCTGCGCGCTCGGCCGGGCCGCGGCGTCTCCGCGCGTTCCGCGCCTGAGGGACACAACCGCGGAGTTACTGGGGCGGGCGGGCGTGCAGCGACCCCGCCGCCCCTCGCCGGGCCACCTCTGACCGTGCCGCCCTCCCCGCCGCCCCTCACCGTGCCGGCCCGCGGCGGGGCCCCGGCCCAGGATGCTGTCGATGAAGTAGGAGGTGAGGAGGTGCAGGGCCGGCGGGGCGGCGGGGGCCGCGCTCTGCATGGCTGCGGGCAGGGCCCCCGCGCCGCGCCGCGTTTTATGGGCGCGGGCAGCGCCCGGCTCCGCGCCCCGGCATTAGCATTTCATTAGCGCGTGGCGTCAAGGCCGGGGGTGGGACGCGCCGTGCAGGAGCCGGGCCACCTCCCCCGGGCGGGCACAGAGCCGTTCGCTGCCCTGGGGCCCTACCGCCCGCTCCCTCCGCTCCCGCAGGCCGGCCGTAACTTTCTGAAGCCTCGTTCGGGGGCGCGGAGCGGCTGCGGTGAAGTTGTGCCGGTGCTCGCCGCGGTGCGGGAGAGCCGTGCCCGGCTCCTCGAGAGGTGAGGGTGGGTCCGCAGTGAGTGCTGGGGGATCCGGCTGAGACCCAGGAGTGAAGGAAAAGGGTCACCAGTGTTCACCTTTAGTGCTCCTCAAAGGGTGAGGATGGGTCAGCAGTGAGGGCTGAGCGACCCTGCTCAGACCCAGGAGTGAGGGAGAAGAGTCACTAGTGTTCACCTTTATTGCTCCTCATGACCTAACACTTGTTGAATTCAGCTTTTTAAGGCTGACCTTGCAAAGTACCGTGTGCCAGTAGGTGAAGGGAAAGTGCACAAACCTGTGCAAGTCCGAGTCTTTTTTTCCTAGAGATCTCTAATTCCACTCCTGCTGTAATGATGCTGTCGGTGCTGTTACAGCAATGGTTCCTCAACAGGAGGCCTGGAAATGATTTCCTGCACAGGGAGACTTCCAGCAGTTTGGTGATCTTACCGTAGTGTACTGATAGAGACTGTCATAAATGAGATGACAAAATGACAAAATGAGATCTTGATTTTGGGGATAAGAATGAAATACTACTTTCTAGAGAGTCTTACAGAGAGTACAGCAAAAAAGGGCTAAGAACCCCAAAACCCCAGAAATAGTGGCTGAAAGCTGAAGCCAGAAAAATTTAGATTAGAAATAAGGCAAAGATTTAAAAATCTGTATGTTTATATCTAAGTTTTGAAACAAGAGTGGTGGAGTTCTGTCTTCTCTGTCTTCATATCAAGTCTGGATTAGTTTACATTCTAGCTGAAGACATAGAGTCTGTCAGTGCAGAAATGCCTCCTGACGCTGTGACCTGTCAAAAATCTTTTGGTTACTCCTGGCATTGCAGCCCACAGGCAAATTTTTTTTCAGTTTTTTCCTTCTCTCCTCTCACCTTACTGGGGCTGTGTGACCGCTTTAGTGCTTCTATCTTTGTACTCACAGAGCTCCTTGCTGTCTCTCTGTTCTGCTGCAGGGCTCTTCTTTGACTCAGACCTTGACTTCATTCCTTTCACTACCATTTGGTTTGGCCTGGGGCAATACCTTTGTGAACCTATTCCTGTGGCATTCTCTATGAGAAGGTTTGGGACAGCACTTTGTGATGCTAACTCTTGAAAAAGTAAGGTGCTTGTATGAAAGATGACTCCAGCAAAATTTAGAGAAGGTGGTTTTTTTTTTTAACATGGTGTTTTCTTGACATTTCCGAGTTTATTGCCCTATTCATATCCTGATCCTAAGTTCTAAAGCTGAGACTGCCACATTCACCCTTAATTGTGTTCAAAGGGCTAGGGACTCATTTGTGTTGGGAAAAACAATGACTCTATGCATCCTATGGACCAAATGCTGTCAACTTCAGGAAACAAGATTTGAGTGATCTAATTTCCTCTGACTAAAGAAACTGTCAGAACTTCATAAGGAATGTCCTGGATGTGAAGTAGCCAGTGACAAATTTGTTATATAGTTACAAATGTGTTACAGTTGCACATGTGTCTATGGTCAAAGAGAAGCCCCTGCATCTTGGAGAGCATGCCCAGGAATTCCAGTG
This sequence comes from Zonotrichia albicollis, assembly GCF_047830755.1. Classification (NCBI taxonomy): domain Eukaryota; kingdom Metazoa; phylum Chordata; class Aves; order Passeriformes; family Passerellidae; genus Zonotrichia; species Zonotrichia albicollis. The sequence continues at coordinate 12,241,450 of NC_133832.1, forward strand.
GGATCTCCCAGAAGCCAGAAGTGACTAACTTTTGTTACTTCTGTGTTCCATACAAACCAAATCCATGAACAACAGCAGATAAAGCTTCTGTTAGGAGCTGCAGGGGTGGCCTCTGTGAGAAGCTTCCTGCACATTCAACAAGCCAATGCCAGCTGGCTCCAGGATGGACTCACTGCTGGCCAAAGCTGAGTTCATCAGCAATGCTGGTAGCACCTCTGGGACAACAGGATTAAGAAGAGGAGAAAACCTGCACAACAGCAACTGCAACCAGAGGGAGGAGTGAGAATATGAGAAGAACAGCTCTGCAGACACCCAGGTCAGTGAAGAAGAATGGCAGGAGGTTCTCCAGGTGCCAGAGCAGAGATTCCCCTGCAGCCTGTGGTGCAAAGCTGAGGTGAGGCAGCTGTGCCCTGGAGCCTGTGGGCGTCCATGGTGGAGCCGAGATCCACCTGCAGCCCAGGGAGAACCCCAAGCTGGAGCAGGTGGATGTACCCAAAGGAGTTTATGACCCTGTGGGGGCCAGTGCAGGAGTTGGTTTGCTGGCAGAAGTTGTGACTCCATGGGGGACCCACTCAGGAACAGTCTGTTCCTGAAGGACTGCAGCCAGGGGTGGATGAGACTCATACTGGAGAGGATCCAGGACAGCTGTCCCCACCTGACCAAAGGGGTATCCCAGAGCATTTGATGTCTGCTCAGCAATAAAGGCTAAGGGAAAAGGGTGTAGGGCATTTATTATTATGAAAATTGTCTTCTAGAACAGCTGTTGCATGGGCTGAAGCCCTACTTCCCCAAAAGTAGCTGGATATGGTCTGCTAATGGGAAATAGAGAATAAATCTTTTGTCTTCCTTTGCTTCTCTGCTTGGCCTATGCTTTTGCATTATTAAACTGTGTTTATTTTAGCCCAATATTATTTTCATCCTATTTTCTCCCCTCTTTATCAAAGAGGGAAGACAGCAGCTTGGTAGGCAACTTGTGTTTAGTCAAAGCCAACCCACAATACATTTGTATTTTTCAGATGTCCTCAGGCAGGCCACATTTACACTGCTGACTGATGTTTGAGTTGTTATTTTGGATTTGTATTGTGTCTTGTCATGAGCTGAGCAACTTATGTTATAGTTGCTGCATAATAGCATTTAAAAATGCCCTAAAAGAGTGTGATTTAAATACATTTTCATTACTTTGTGTTTAACCAATCTTATTGCTACTGCATTCTTGGTTTTCTGTGGCTCCCATACAAAGTAAAATGTGAGAGATGAATCACAAAGCTCACCTTGTCCATGGAGTGTTGGAAAGATGAAGGGAAGAATATGCATCTGTTTGTGGATGACAGAAGAGCTCCAACTGCATGAGGGGCACTGGTGTTTGCTGTGCTTGAAATGTCTCTTGGCATGTTGGTAATGTATTTCAGCATTCTTTATACTGCCTTAAATATATAAATGTACGTTAATGAAGTTTAATATTTAGGCTTAGAAAACAATCCTGTCCATATCTACATTAAAAAAAAGTTCTGAGATTAAATATGTGATGAGGTTAACAGGAAAAATTTCTTGAGTCCAAGGAGTTGGTTTGATAGCTCAGCATGGATCTTTATTGGCTTGAAGAAGGAAAATAGCTACCAACTTGAGAATTAAGTGCAAGACTTGGATAAAGCAGAAGTGATTCTGATGAGAGCTCTGCATTGACTGTGCTTGATGTCCTAGGAGGCAGATGAAAAGTGCTGAAAACCTTTAATGCCAGTATACCTCTTTGGATTGTTCATATTCTTATTAACACAACTGGTTTCTCATTCTGTTTCTGTTTTACACAGAGGCCTGAAGATCTGCATGAATTGAAGATCAGCACCTCTCCTTCGTTTTATGGGATTAGATCTAGGTTGTGTGTGGCAATCCTGTAAATACTGGGGAAATGCAAGACTGAATATTGTGGTACAGCCTTACTTGGTTTCTCTCAAGCCAATTGATACTTATTATACCAACTGCACCAGAATGCAGTAACTCTTTTGTAACGGAATCACAGTAAGCTGGTTTCCCATTTCAGTTAATAACTTGTGAAAATAATGTAAGTGCTTTTTGCTGATGAGGCATACGTGACTGCTTGGAAAAGAATGTGTGTGTGCAGTACATGGCAATTCAGCTTCCCTTTCTGTGCTGCATATTCAAAAGCACAATAAAATATTAGTTGAAAGAAGAATAAGATAAGAATTGGAATTTGCTGACTATGGAGAAGGCATTGTGTTGAGATGGCAGCCACTGCTGTCACTGTGCTCATTCTGACCAACCCACCTGGAGCAGATGCCCCTCTCTTGTGTCCTCATCCTAATCTTTTGGCAGTCTCACTTCCAGATCTCTTCCTTCCCCCTCTGCAGACCTTTGATTTTATGCAGACAAGTGGAGAGCCTCAGTCTTCCCTTTGTACAGTTGTTCTTGAAGGAGACAGACAGACAGATAGACAGATAGATAGATAGTTAGTTCTTGAAAGGCTGGTATGTAAGAGGTTTCTGTTGAAGTGACATGAAAGTGTTGCAAGATACCTGGAATGACCTAAACATACTGCACTGGGTGCTCTCCCAGCAGCTGCTGTAGTTATTTCTCAAACCCTTCAGGTAAAAAGTGAAGAGCTCCTTGGTGCACAGGTATCTCTAGCAGTGCTGTTATGATAAATTAATATTTACTGGATCTGCCAAAGCCACTCCTTTGGGGTCACAATTAAATGAGGCTCTCATCTCTTCTAAAAGGTTAAAAAAAAAAAAAAGTATGTTTTAACATCTCAAAGTTTCTAGACTCTGCATTTATGGAGCAAAAACTGGTAACACCCAGGGTCCCAGAAGACCAAGAATAAGTAAAAAGGATGCAATACTAATTTTTTTTTCTTAGAAAGTGCTAGATAATAGACTAAACCCCCGTTTTTTATCTCTGTTTAAGGGTTCCTATTTTACTATTTCCTAGTGATGTCAGTCCTCTATCATGTTTGCATATTCCTAGAGTGAAAATTACTTTTTTTTCAAATTACTTTTTTTAGAGGCTGACTATCAATGTTGGACTAGACTTGGAGGACCACATTCCTTCTTCCTTTGCTGGTCCTTGACACAAATCACCACTTCTACATGCATCATTTATTCATATGTGAAATTGGAATGGTCACACACTCTTTGCTACTAAATTATCTCTGGGAAAGCTGGGTCTGTTTAGAATAATATTTAGAATAAACACAGTTGATGTTTATCCATTTATAATATTAAAATGTGCTGTACAAAACCACTCTCAACGCCTGACTTGGGTCACACTTTGCGACTACATTGAACAGTTCATCTCTTCTTTGGCAGAGCTTCAGGAAGGTGAACTCTGCGCTCCCTCTTGTGGCACATGTAGAAATGTGAAGAAAGTTTGGGGGGAAACTGCCCGTGACAGTGAGGGAAGTTGAATATGTTCATTTTACTTAGCATCTTGGGACAGAATAAAGTCAGATTTCTGAAGTTACCTGAAGTGGTGTGAAATAAAAGGTTTTCTTAGGTCAAAAGACAGACCTGAAGCAAATAACTTTCTAAAGCAAGGCTAAATGCTGGATTTTATCACAGCTTTCCAATAGCCAAGGAATGCAGAATTGTGAAATACAGTTAGGTATATGCTCTGTGGATTGATTTTTACATATACACATGAAGGAACATCTTAGGAATATTTACCTTAGAGTAGTTAACTTTTTATGTCACTTCCTGCAAATCTTTGTGTCATTTGGTGTATCTTCCCCTTTCTACTACTTCTTTGGTGTATTTTCCCCTTTCCCTTACTTCTTCTTCAGGTTTGTGATTCAACAACAGAAATTCATTCATTTTGTGATCCATTAGCCTGCTTGGCTCTAGATTTTACACAGCATTTACATTAGATGTGCAAATGTGGAAATTATGTGCACTCTAGAGATGAGAAGAGGAATAGCAACAGAGATTACTACACCCCAGATTACTGCAGGTTGCTCTAACTCTGTAAAGGTGCTGCATTTTCTTGGACTCCATAATGCCACTTGTGGTAATGTGTTTTTTTGGAAATATTGATGCCCTCAGGGAAGAATTTTTTAAAACTTTATAGTGAAGCATTATGGAAAGTCATCTGCAGGGTGAGGACCCTGGTTTGAAGGAGACTTCAGTATTCAGCTTTATATCTTTGCCATGGGCTGCAGTGTTACTGCAGACACACTTGGGTGTGCCCAGAGCTCCAGGACCCCCTGGTATCCTGCAGCTGTGAACTGCTGCAAAGTCTGATCTTGAAGTTACTGAGAAGCAAGTGAAGAATATCAGAGTGGTGAGTAGTTATGTAGCTGTTAAAGATGTAACTGGTGTTACACAGTTAAACAGAATCAGATCTGACTCAATTATACAGAACTAATGGCACAGAATGACTGCGGTTTTGGCCCAATAATAGTTTTTAGAAATGATGGCATCCAGCCTTTCTCCTTCTTCTTGGCTTCCATCTTCTGCTGTGATATTGGCACTTGTAGATTGGTTTAGAGTAGAAGCTCACTGTCTAACACAGGTGATATGTCCTGGCTGCCCCAGGGATTCCTTCACCCAGACCAGGGCACAGCAGTGCCCACATCACCAGTGCCTGCTGTGGCTGGAGGGGTTGGTCCTGTGCCCTCTGATTCCACCCCATGGCTGGGGCTGTTTTACCCCTGCCCCTCATGGCAAACCTCAGGCAATTCTGTGGTTTCAGACACATTTATTCTTAGTGCATCCTCTTGCCATCCACACTCTGCTGAGGATATTTTGTTTGGGGATTTCTCCTTTAACTCTTTGAATTCCTCTGTAAATAGGCAGCTGCCTTTACTTAGCAACTGCCTGAGTCATTTCCTCTCTGAGCAATCCTCTGGGTTCACTCTGCAGTACTTCCTCTTAACATTTTCTACATCTTCTGATATTTTTCCCTTCTTAGCTAAAGTAGGCTATTAAAATTAGCAACAGGATTTCACTGTGTATTTGTAAAATCGATACCACCACCCCAAAGATCTCTTGATGATCTTTCTGAAAATAATTTCCATTTTCAGTTGTATAATTATTAAGTCTTGAGGCAAGAAAAAAGTTGCATTTTAGTGGTTCTAAAAAAACTCTCCTTTCTTAATGAAGATATAAACTGCTTCAATATGATTCAGGTTTCTGTTTTGAAACATTACTAAAATAATATTGGCATAAACAATCTTATCAATAGGAAAAACAAACTTAAAGGATGAAAGCTTTTAGCTACCTTTTCATTCTCACCAGATGCCTGGAGAATATCCAAGAATCATAGATGTTAGAGTTTTTAAGGCTGAAAAAGACCTCAAAGACAAGTCCAACTGTTAAGCCTGTACTGCCTAGTTCATCACTAATCCATCTCTCCAAGTGCCACATTGACACATTTTTTTTAAGAACTCCAGGGATGGTGATTCCACCACTGTCCTGAGCAGCCCCTTGTGGTGTCTGACAACCCCTGCAGTGAAAAAAATTTCCTTAATATCCAATCCAAAATCTATGCACACACATATAAAAATTGTATATACTGATTTTCAATACACTCTTCTACACTAGTTGACATTGACTATCACCTAGAACTTTCCTAATATGAGTTTATATTTCACTGTAGAGAGTTACCAAATTTCTGGTATATGAAAGTCCAAACCCTGTAAGTCAGTGGAATGAGATGTGTTGTGCCAAGATAATGTAAGGAAAAAAAAGCCCAAAAAAACAAAACCAAAAAAACCACCACCAAAACAAATAAAAAATCAAAACAAAACAAAACAAAACAAAACAAACCAAAAAAAAAAACCACCAAAAAAACCCCAAACAAAATAAACCCACCCGGGTTTTAGGTAAAGGAGGAGTTTGGGATTTACCAGCTGCAGTAGCATTGCTTTAAGAAAAAGGCGTAAATGCGTTAAATGTCGAAAAACAGCCGTAAAGCATGACAGTGGTAAAAGGGGCGGGGCCGTAAAGCACGACAGTTGTAAAAGTGTCGTAAAACTGCCGTAAAGCGCGACTGTCGTGTCGTAAAAGCTGCCGTAAAGTGCGACTGTCGTAAGAACTGCCGTAAAGCGCGACTGTCGCAAAACTGCCGTAAAGCGCGACTGTCGTAAAAGGCGCCGTAAAGCGCGACTGTCGTAAAAGGAGCCGTAAAGCGCGACTGTCCCATGAAAGCAGGATGAAATCTGAATGTAGAGGACAGCTTTATGCTTGTACCACTTCTCTCTGGAGCTGTTTGTCAGAAAAGCAGCAAGCAGGCAGGAGTAGTTCTCCTTTTATTTCTGCAGGTGTCACCAAGCATTTAGTTCTGAGACATGTTTGTTCTTTTAAAGCTATTTTGAAACCCTAAAAGATGGTCTGCTGCTGTGCAGACCCTCTGTGGCTGCACATGGCCTCTCTGCAGCTCTGAGCCCGTGCTCCAGGGAGGGGTCCCCCATCCATCCTCGCTGTTCCTGGGATGGTGCTGGGAGCTGAGGTGAGAGCCATGGATAGCCCAGCCGGAGTGAAGGCTGGACAGGGGCCGGTGGCACGAGTGAGTGTGGGATTGCAGCTGAAGCAAGCCAAGAGCTCGGCAGGGGTGTCGCTGACCAGACCCCTGTCCCAGCACTTTTAAAAATTTTATTTTATTATTAAATTTAAATATTAATTTTAATTTTTACTATTTAATTAAATATCAATACTTAATATTAATAATAGTTAATATTATTAAGTATTACTAATATTTAATAATATTATTAGATATTTTTATGTAATAATGGACATTAAAATACAGAATATCTGTATTCCTAACCACTTGAGATCACTGTAAAACTTCAGTGCCACACTCACAACTCTCAAATTTGCCAAATGGAAGCTGCCACATACAATCAGGCTGGGTGCTTTGAGTTTTTGAGCCAGTCACCTTTTTGGGTGCCCCTTTCCACAGATGGCCTGGCTGGCTGCCCCATGTCCCATCCAGATTTGATTTCACTGCAGCCCTTGGAGCTGTCACTCTATCCCCAGGATAACCTGTCTGCCATGCTCACGTGCAGAGCACACACTGACAAGTGCCTGGCCCCAGCACAAAAACATGATGACTTATTAATTTAGCAAGGCAATTAATTCACCACTGGCAGCACTGGCTGAAGAGCAAAATGAGGAAGTCAGATTCATCCTTGTCTCCAATGCATCAAAATAAAAGAACATCTGTAGTGTGCACAGCACACTCTTAGCAACCAGCAGCTCCTGGGCTGGATATTGGAGGAAGTAACTGAAAATCAATGGTGCTATACCTGCTCCATCTGCCTCCAGCCCTGCTCTACACTGTGATCAGATTGTGCAGAGGTTTTGCACTACACCAAATATTGGGGTTTTTTGGCAGCTATTCGTAGTCTGCTTTTCCATGCTTTGAAGGTACACTCATTATAAATTTAAAACTGATGAAGATTTCCTTGTGCCGTGGGGACAGAAACTCCTGGATGATTTCCCTTAAGGAGGCATTTCTGGCCTACCACTGAGTGTGCAGCTGTGTACTGAAGCATGTACTTGTTAGAATATGTTGTAGAAACATTATGATACTTAAAAGGTAGATAGTGTCTTATCATTTCAAAGCACTGTATAAGCACTGACTAACTGAGGTTTGTGGCAGCACTTTTAAGCAGATAAGGAACTACCACTGAAAAAAAAGTAGCAGCCAACACTTAGTACCCTGAGGTCTGAACTACAGCAGTTATTTTTTCAAGTGTGGAAAGGCAAAATATTCGAGTTTGCTCAGATGCCACAGTACAGTAATAACTGGCAAATGTCAGTATTTAAATGAAACTTCAGATGGAAACCCCCCACCTCCACCCACTCCCCACACACTCAGCAGCCACATTTGTGCAGCTGAAATGGTGCCATGACAGGACTTGTCACAGCCTCTTTTCACACAAGTTACACAGCCTCAATACCCCCTTGAGCACTGGGGTGCAGCTTGGCTGAAAATCCTGCCCCCAGGAATTGCCTGAGAGAGGACAAGGCTCCAGCCCTGCTGGGCTGAGCAGGTTGTTGTCACACTAAGAAGCAGAACCAGTATTGCTGGTGGAAAGCCAGCACCTCGTGCTCAGCCCTGCCAAGCACTGCCTGCTCCTTTCTTCTTCATTTCCTGTAGCAGAACAAGTTTCAAAGGGCTCCTGTGACAGCCACCAGCTTTGATCCAGGCTAAAACACCTTGAGGTGGGAATCTTTGAAACCAAAGCAGGTGCTGCAGCACCATAGCTAGGCAAAGAAGAATCTCTAGGGCTCCTCAAGCTTCTCTCCTTTTTTCTTCTTCACTGAACAAACCATTCAACCTCAGCAACACCCTTGCAGCCCAGTTTATGCACATGTGGGTATCATCACACAGTGCCCATTTATACCAGGCCACTCACCAGAGGATTTCAAACCACCCAGGGCTCACCTCTGCTGACTTGAGACAGAAACCTTCACACGTGAAAGCCAAAGTCGTGGCATGGAAACCCGTGGAAACTCTATTAGCAATGCTGTGACCTGCTAATTAGCAGTCATACTGAAAGCCATTAACTCCCAGAAAACAAGAGACTAGAGGGTTCTGTTAGCTGAGTGTGGGTTGGACAGTACCAAGACTGAAGGGTTTGCCTTGAAAAGCTCACAGAGCTTGTGCTCAGTGCTTGACTGAAGCTGCTTTGCTGGGTTTTCAGGTGGCTGCTGTGCCTGGTTCACTGTGCAGGGCTATGGAAGGGAATTACCCTCTGGAGGATTCTTCAGGACTATAAATTATCACCTAGCATTGCCACAAAATATATCTAAAGGATTCCTATGCTATGCTACATCTCATTTATTTCAGACATATTTAAATGTCTTGCTAGTTTGGCCCCTAAATTTCTAGAAGGAAGAAATCTGTGTCCTTGCCAAAGATGTAAATAAATGTAGATCTAGAAGGCACCAGACTGGACAGAATGGATTTCATGGGGGGGCTACAATCCTTCATTGCTGCCCACAGCATCAATTTACTCATCATGAGGAACTTACCTATTATTTTACACTCACAGTGCTCCAGGACCAGAGCCAGTGCTCATTACTGTCAGCTACACCGGGGGCCTAATTGCAGAGCAATCCCTGATTGCTTTGGAGGGGCTGGGTAACAATTGGCCCTGCAGGCAGAGGGCCACTGCCAGACTGTGAGCATCTGCATGATTTGGGTCTCTGACTTCCAAAACTACAGATACCACAGAAAGGACTCACACAGACAGACAGACAGCCTCACATCAATCACCTTCACACAATCCTTCTTGTTGCATTACCTGCCCATTAAAAACTGATAATTTTATAATAGTAAATTTGATAATTTTTTTTTTTAAGTGGAGAACATGTCTTTTTTCTCTGGTGTAAAGCCTAATTCTTTTGCACAGTCACATTTTGAAATGTGTTCTGCTAGGAAAACTAGAAAATGCTCTCTTAGATTTTAGTCTTGAAGACTTCACAACTGACGTTAAATAAAACATGAAGCCAGAGGAATCATGGATTGGTTAACTTTTGAGGAAGACACAATCAGAAAATGCTTAAGGAGAAATATCTGGCCTTCCTCTTCCTGCTCCATGCCACCAGTCAAATCTGTTTCTTTCTTTTCATCCCTAAATGCCTCACTGATGTCATCCCCAGGCATTTATACCTCATTGGGACGGAGTCAAATGATTAAATGAGTGGCCTGTAGAACCCTGAGGTTAAAAAAAATAACTGGTGTCATGAGCTCCTGTTTCAATACTTTCTGTCTTTGAACTGTTCAGGAAACACCTTTGTCCAGTGCCCCCAGTACCTGCAAGTAATATATCTTTTTTTTCCTCTTTAAAATGAAAACCTGAGCTTCTGATGGGATCATGTGAGTCTCGTAATTGGATCTTTAAAACAGACCCATGAAATAGTGCAGCACTTGTGGTGAGTTATGGGAGAGCTGACAGTGCTTTAAACAAGGGCTCTGTTATAATTCTTGCTGCCCATTTCCTGGTGAACACGGACATGTGCTGCTCTCCATCCTAGAATGGAGGCGAGGGTGTTACAATTATTGAGAAATGAAGCGGAGATTTATTTTTACATTAACCTGCTACATAAATATCTTTTATACTGTTCGGCTGATTCACAGTCCTCATTAATGGATTAAACTTGCTAGTTTGTCTCTTTATCATGTTGATAGACCTGTTAAATGAAACCCTGAGAAGTCAGACAGTTCAGTCCTGTGGCCAGTGGCAGCTTTTCACAGCAAAGATTTCTGGCTGGGTTGTATGTGCCAAATGTTCAGGCAGCTCGTGCTTATCAGCATCCATTATACTTTTTGTTGACTTGGACCATTAATAACCTGTCAGATTAGGTAATTAGGCTGTCTCGAGTAGCCAGGGAAAATTGTTTTTCCTAACTGATGGTATGGGTTGTGCAGTTGTGCAGATAAGCACTTGGTCAAACGGCAGTTCAGGCAATATTTAACTGGCCTTGCTGATGAATGCAAAAGTAGTGCTGAGACATGAGGGCCAGATAACAACAGAGGGACAGGCACAAAATAAAATTACCTGCCTCTTTTGAAATTCTCTCTAAATAAGACACTGCTTACTATTCTGGTTCTGAAAATCTGCATGTAGGAGTAACTATGTTAATTTCAATGCTGTGATGGTTTAACAAGCATTGTTCCCTAATTCTGAATTAAAACTCATCCCAGACTTGATGGAATTAGAGGGATTCTCTCAAGAAGGTGTCATTTTACCCCTGTAGTAGAGCTGGCTGCTGGTAGTACCCATTACTGTTCTGAGATTCTCTTTCTTCAGTGACCTTTTTTCTTTGGCACTGATGGAGTCTCTTGTGCCCAGGAAATGCTTCAGCTGTTAGTAGGTGCAGGAAAGGTCTCTTTATTCTGGTGAAGCTGGGATCCCAGCTCTTGGGTGAAGGACTTTTACCTATTTCTAGAAGCAACCTTTATTGTGAAAAGGCTGACTGCTTTGGCAACATCCATCAAATGTGCATCAAAAAGTGCAATAGCATATAATTCCCTGGACACTGAGGCATGTGCCAGCACTAAACAGGGAGCATTTAGCTCTTCTTGGGGTTCCTACACTATTTCTGCAAGGCAAGGACCAGCTCAATCCTGGCCTGGCTGCTGCCCTGTGCAGCTACTGAGGAAGCATCAGGGAACAAGGAAAACACACCATTTTCAGTGACCTCTCCTTGGAGGAAGGAGTTTCAGTCTCCTCTGCTATATATCCTGGGCAGGGCTGGCTATCAGGAAGTATTTTTACTTTGAGATGGTTTAGTTTATGCCACATAAATCTCAGTGGTCACTCAGCTGGCAAAGAATGGCAGGCAGCTAAAGGTCTCTGTCAAGCATCTGGAGTGGAGGAATTGGAGGAACAAGGCTCCATAGAGGCAGCCAGGCTGCAGATCCACTCCACCCATCTGGGCTGCAAGATGAGCACACAGAGGCCAGCACTTTTTTGCAGCCTCTGATGGGATGATGAAGATTTTTAAATGTCACTGAAGAAATTTTGGTGAACTTCTGGCTGATAAAAATAGATGTGTTTAAATGGTCTCATTTTGGTTTACTGTCTGAGATTCATTGGTGTGAGTTTCAGTGCAGCACTGGGTGTTTAGAGTGGGTTCAAAGGTGGGAGACAGTTGATGTGTGGGCAGCAATCCATTAGAAGCCAGCTTTATCCAGCACTGAGATGGTTTAATCCATGGTTGGTTTATGGAAGCAAATGGATTTGGTCTATTGAACTTTTCACTTAAAACAGGATGAAAATCCCCTTGCTTTGAAGTTCAGCAATTGGACTTATACTCCAGCAGCTCTCCTCTTTTATTTTCAGGATGGACTTGACTTTTCAGTGCAGTTTTCCTTAACACAGCCACAGCATTTGAGCAGCCAGCTCATTCACACAGAGCCTGCACTGCAGCTTCTTTTGCCTTCTCTCTTCTCCCCTTGTGCAAGGAGTCCCTGCCCATCTCTGAGATCCCTTGAACCCCAGCCATTCTGTGATTGAGTCCCATTGTGCGACCTGTCCCTGCGCTGTTCGCTGGCGATGGAGAGCTGGGAGAGCCCGAGCCCTGCCCGCTGCCTTTGAGGGGCCAGTGGCTGCGGTGTCCCGGCCGGTGGCCGCGCTGTCCCGGCCGCGGTGTCCCTGTTGCAGTGTTCCGGTCACGGTGTCCCTGTGGCAGTGTCCCGGCCGCGGTGTCCCTGTCTCGGTGTCCCGGCGGTGGCCGCAGTATCCCGGTCACGGTGTCCCTGTTGCAGTGTTCCCGTTGCGGTGTCCTGGCCGGTGGCCCCGGTGTCCCAGCCGCGGTGTCCCTGTCTCGGTGTCCCCGTCGCGGTATCCCGGCTGGTGGTCGCGGTGTCCCTGTCGCACTGTCCCGATGGCCGCGGTGTCCTTGTCTTGGTGTCCCTGTCGCGGTGTCCTAGCTGGTGGCTGCGGTGTCCCGGTGGCCGCGCTGTCCCTGTCATGGTGTCCCTATCACGCTGTCCCGGCCGGTGGCCGCGCTGTCCCTGTCTCGGTGTCCCTGTCACGGTGTGCCTGTCGCTGTGTCCCTGTCACGGTGTCCCTGTCACGGTGTCCCTGTCGCGGTGTCCCTGTCGCTGTGTCCCTGTCGCTGTGTCCCTATCGCGGTGTCCCTGTCACGGTGTCCCTGTCTCGGTGTCCCTGTCGCTGTGTCCCTGTCACGGTGTCCCTGTCACGATGTCCCTGTCACGGTGTCCCTGTCGCTGTGTCCCTATCGCTGTGTCCCTGTCTCGGTGTCCCTGTCGCTGTGTCCCTGTCGCTGTGTCCCTGTCACGATGTCCCTGTCACGATGTCCCTGTCACGGTGTCCCTGTCACGATGTCCCTGTCACGGTGTCCCTGTCGCTGTGTCCCTATCGCGGTGTCCCTGTCGCGGTGTCCCTGCGGTGGCCGCGCTGTCCCGGCGCTGTCGCTCGCTCTGGGCACCGCGCGGTGTCGCCGCCGGCCGCTGCTGCCCAGCCCGGCTCCCATCGAGCGCCCGGGGCTCCCCAGCTCTCGGTGCTCTCCCTGTGGGTTCATGTTCTGGCAGCTTTAAAAACGCCATCGCTGCTGCCGCCCGCCTGCTTTTTGTGATCGCAGGATCACAAAATCTTTGTTTTAATTGTGTCAGAAAACTTTGCTGCAGCGTTCCAGGAAAGCAGCTGAAATGAGCTTGTTTTGGGCATCAAATAGTGTAATAATTAAGAAAAAAACTAAAAGCAAATGGACACAGGGCAAGAAGGGAGCTGCTGTGTCCTTCCTTAAATAAACTTTTTGCTCAGTCTTTATGAAAACTATGCTGTACTTAGTTTCTACAGAAAGTCAAAGGAGGAAAAAGGCAAAAATAAATGGTTTGGTAGAATCTAGAGGTGAAGTCTACATAAAATTTAACAGGTTATAAATGGCTCTTGTAAAGGTTGTTATGGTTTAACCCCAGCCACTAACAGCTGGGATGGGAATGAGAATTGGGAAAAGGTAAAACATGAATTGGGATAAGAACAGTGTAAGTTTTGAACAGCTCTGGTCAGGAATAAACAAAGGGACAATCATTTTAGTACAATGAAGAAAAAATGGCTCCTATGGCTTGGAGGATAGGAAAAAACCTGCAAAGTGCAGGCACAGGCTCCAAAATCTCACACTCAGAGGTAACAGAAAGTGCTTATGTGGATCATTCACATTTCAGGTCTGTACATACACCAGAGGCAAATGTACTGGCTCCAGTGTGTTATCAGAAGTTTGCAGGGAGAGGAAGGTATAGAAATCTCTAAAAATAGATTATTATAGGGTAAGGTTAGGAAAAATAACAACGCTTAAACTGCTTAATGGATACTGTAAATCGTTCCAATACAAAAGGATCATTCAAGGATGAAGAAATACAAGAAAGAGTTGGGGCATAATACTGGAATATCTAAGTTATTATTGTTTCCCAAGCTGTTGGGAAATAAGAAATTTAAATTCTACTGCAAAGAGATGTTAGCCACCCTGGAGTGCAGAACATCCTACAAGATCAACAAAGCTTTGTATGCTCCTGTCTACTGCAGATGGTACCAGGATGTCACTGTCCAGGGAAGGGAGGTGTCTCTGCTTCACAAAGAGTAAGAAGACTGAATTTTGGACAAAGAATAGAAATTCAATCAGAGCCTGAGCCAATCAATAATTTTAGAATGGCAATATGTAAAGGACAGGTTGTGCTGGGGAGAAGAGTTGATCAATGCCTCTTTGCTCTCTGGCCCTTGATGTAGAATACTGCAGGATACTCCTAAATGCATGTATTAAGTGAGGGGCTTTTTGTCAGAACTTCTCAGTACAAAGTCAAAAAGAAACAGGATCCATGTGTAGCCTGTTGTTTTGTCAATTATTCTGTCCACTCCTGTTGGTGCTCAGACTGCACTAACAGTTGCTTAGCATTGCTTTGTGCTCTAAAAAAACACACTGACAAATCCTAGTCCCAGTACTCCCCTCCAGCTCTGTCTTGTGGCTGAGGCAGTGGAAAAAATAATAAAAAATCATAGAAACAAATGAAATTGAATTATCTCTCTTCATTTTTTATTACCTTTTTTAGAGCATCTAAAGTAAACAATTGCTACGATCATCCATGCCACTGATATCTGAAAAGAGGCAATTCAAACAGCCTCATTTAAGGCTATTTTGCTTAAATATATTAATGATATTTCCCACCTTATCTGTTTTTCCTGACCCTAAGTTCATCTATGTGTAACTGCTTGCCTGCATTGTGTGTGATGATAATATTGTGAAATGTCATTTTGAATGCTGGAGGCAGAGAATTACAGCTGACAAATGAATTGGTCAGTCTTGTGCTGAGGAACAGACAAGTTTGGGATTAGTTTCCAAGTTTACTGCAATTTTCCTAGTTTACTGCAAGTGTGTTATCTCTTCTTCAAAATTTATCTCCCTGTGTAGTTAAACAACTGTTGATAAGGCTTGTCTGTGATGCCACTTTTAATGACCTAAATAATATTACACCATGCAATCTTTTCATACATATGTGTCATAGTAGCTAAAAGACTTTCTATGCTTATGGAAAGTTAAGCAACAATAATGCCAAATGTATATCAGGTCTTGTTTTAATGGTATTTATCTCAAGTTTTGATCATTATTGTAGTTCTTAAAATCTGGAAAAGTGCGGCAAAGAATTTTGCATTTTGCTTTTCATGAGTTAACGTGTCCATCTATTAATCAAAATGAGTTTTCACCCCAATTTCAGCTCTTGTAAACTGGCTATATTATGTAAGTCCTTTGTCTTACACTGACGTCCATTTAGGATCAGGAAGACAGCAATGCCTTCACTGTACAGAAAAACAACAAGAGCACAGGGGGCTGCACCTTGCTTGTGAATTTCACATTAAACACTTCACTGTAAATTTGACATGACTTTGGAAAAGGTTTCTGACCTGTTTTTTTTTGTAAATATCAGTATGTGTTAATACCTGATGCTTTTCTTGGCACCTTGTCTAAACATTTATACCTGTGAACTGGGAGTGTTGAGCTACCACTGAGGAAAAAGGAGAATTTTTCTTTGGAAGAATTTCACAGTCATTTTGTGCAGGCAGAAATGAAGATATAAGGGCTGTGACAAAGGAGAGTCAGACCTAGAAATCTTCAGCTTCATGAAAATGATCAGACAGAGCCTTTCCCCATCACAGAGCACAGCTGGCCTGCCATAGTGTGTTCTCTGCATTCACCCACTGAAGGCTTTGCCCTGGGCAGCCAAGAAGCACCACAGGGATATATGTGCCTCAGCCCCTGCATCTCTGTTAGTTCCCCTCCTTGTCACCCTGAGAATTATATGACATGTCATTTTCTGTCAGCTTCTTTTCTCCTTCTGGGGTGCTGAGGCAAATAATTAATTTATCTTGTTTTAGAGAATGTCATTTTGCCATCTCGATGAATTTCCCTGGCTGCTGTGTCCCTCTGAGCCATTCTGGCTGCTTCACTACTGGCACCCCGTGTGCCTTCTGGACTTGATTTTTTTTTCTTTATTTGTCTGACTATCTTACATTATCTTTTATTTATTTTACCCCTTTGCTTTTCCTCTCATTTGTTTGCATCTGATAGGCTTTAAACTTGCTAGTCAACAGCATCTGATGTTTTAGTGTCCATATGCCTCTAGAACTTTTTATAGCTTTGTATCAGTCTATATTGTCTTTCCCAATATGCCCAAGGACAGATCACAGTGAATCCTGTCCTTAATATTGAGCCCAAAACAACCCTTGCACACCACAGAGCCAGCAAGCCACTTTTCTCTGCCTGCCCTGAGAGTCTTATTTCCATGCAATTTGTTCAGTTCTCTGTGGCTTGGAAGTCTTCTCATCTTAGCAATATGAAGATATGGAGTCCCATGAAATCACGATCTCTTGTTTAGAATATCCCACCGACCCCTTAGCACTGCAAAAATGCCTGGTTCAAGTTTTGAAATTTCTCGAAAGGAAAAAGAGCAAAATTTTCTCATGAAGATCCATGAAAACTTGGTACATTTGCTGCTTTCCCACAGCTTTATTTAATGGCTTGGAAGACAGTGGGGTGGGCAGTACTGTGAAAACAGTGGCCTCCACTGATGGAAGATGACATGCAAGAGATAAGGAAGAGGAGAGGAAGGAGGCTGAGGTAGTGGTAGGTATCAGATATGGAAGCCAGAGAGCAGTTTGTCTATAGAGCTTCTAACAGCACCACTGGGTTTGGTAACATCTCTGAAAGGGAAGAAGACAGATGTGGTTAGGATGAGTTTTAGGATTAGAGAATCACCAGGTGAAACAGAAGGTTTAGATTCAGTGTTTTTACAGCATGATGGCTTTGGTGAATGTATTACTGCTATTTGCATCTGCTCCCTGTGCCTATAGAACCAGGTCTGAGGGCTTCAGTGATGCCCTCATTTTGGATTGGATTTTGGCCCTGCTGTTCCTGTGAACAAGGTTGAGAACAGCAGTACCTTTCTGTTCAAAATGCTCTCTTCATCCTGCAGAACACTTTGAGGAAGGGAGAATGGCAGCCAAAATCCTGAGCTGTCAGAAACTTTGCTGCATTTGATTCTCTTGCCCTCACTCCTCTTCTGAACTGAACATGTCCAATCTGGAGTCACTCAAAAACAATGAGCATAGAATCCAGTGCAGGGTTTCATGTCACATTTCAAAGTAGAACCCTAAACCTGTAAAAGACCAAAGTGTGAGTGAAGGATTGAGAAGGCAGAGTGAAAGGTAACTATACTGGGGGAGGTGATGGCAGGTGAGGGTTATGTGGGAGGAAGAGAATGAATTCACATTTAAGGCTCATCTGACGCTTCATACCCTGACCTGTGGTGGGTCTAAGTTTAGAGAATAAAGGTAAGGTCTTAGGAGAGGAGAAACAGATAAAAGAAACAAAGCAAACAGAGAATGTGCTACCCTGGAGGCCTTATTTCCACAGTATGGAGCTGTGGTGCAGCCAGCAGCTAGGACAGCTTAAAGGAAATCACTTAGAGGGATCTGAGTGAGCTTTCCCCAGAGCAGCGACTCATTAGTGTCACCAGAGAGACAGAATTATGTAAGTCTTTGTTTCAGGTGAAAGAGATGTTACCCTCCAGCAAGAAAAGGGCTGTGCTGACAAAGAATTTCTGTTTTAAAAGCTCTGCTATGGACTTAAATTAGCTGCTATCCAGACTCAGCAATTATGGGCATCTTTCTGGGATGTGACTATTTATATTGTAAGGTAGCTGATGAGAGTAGGGCCAGCACCAGCCTGGTTCTCCTCCTTGCCTGCAGAAAACAAGTGAGCTCTCCCTGTCCCAGTTATGCACAGAGGGTTTTAGGCTCTGTTCCCAGGAGGAGCAGAGGCTGTTCTGTCCCCAGGCAGTGAGCATCAAAGAGCTGTGAAGAGCACAGGGTGCTCTGGCCCACCATCCTAGCATGGCAATAGGGTTCTTGGCTGGCAGGTACAACAGGAGCTGGGATCACTCCCCCCTGCAGTATTGCTTCCTCAGCCATGGTTACAGTAATCTTGATTCCATATCTTATATTTAAAGGAGCAGCTGCTTTCTAATTCTCCCTTTCTAAGTACTTCCTTCCCTGAAACATCATTGTGAACAACATTTATGAGGGTACTAGTCCTCACAGCTTTGTTGTTCTGAGGGAATCTCAAGGTAAACACTGTTAGCCCAAGGTAAATTCTAGTGAGAATTCAGGTGTTGCCGTTTTAATGTGCACTAGTGGTCTGGATACATCCTTAGCTCTTAGCCCAAGGCCATGCATTAGAGCCTGTATTAGCAGCCTTCAACAAACAGTTTGTCTGTGGTGTAACACAGTGTTTAAAGACTTTGACAAGAGGTATGAAGAAGGTAGCCACTCATTAGAGCTCTCTCCTGCCTCTCTCTGATTTCCTACCTTGTCTCTTAATGGGCTGGGAGAAGTTATGGTGCTTGCACACTCACAGGCATGACAAGATAAATCTATATGCTACATAAAGATGTGCTGTTATGGAAGAATTTTCTGAGATTTTCTCAGCAGAGAGCATATAACATTTTCCAGTTATTTTCTTACGCTATGTTTTGGTAGGATATAGAATGGGCTCAAAATTGGATTCAGAATTTAGTGGAAACTTTCTTTTGTTGCAAGTTTCATTGATACTTGCAATTTTGAAGGAAAAAAAAATAGTGTGAACAATGAAAACTCTGTGTTATTCACATCATAAATCAAGAAGGAAGTGGAAAGAAAGAGCCAATACAGAAGATTCCTGCTTATCTGAACCCTGAGATTCTGCTTTAGTCAGACTGAGATACCCAGCATAGGAAAGGTCCCTTTCAACCTTCTGTGTGAAAAAGGAAGGGCTTGTTTGTGCAGAGTGAAATACAATGCCTCAATATGCCTGACTGTGACTGGACAAAAGATTTGAATTCATAGACTCATTTCTGAGCTGTTCCTCACTAGGCAGGTCCAGACTGTCATATGCTAAGGATGGATGTGGAGATCTTGGCTTTCAGCAAGACAAGATTTAGGCCAATATGTGCTTGTTCTTTGTTCTATGAGCATTTGGCACAGAATATGTTGCACTACTCTGATCTATCCAATGTAATGGGATTTCCATAAATTTTTTAAATGTAGACTTCATAAATACAGTGTATGGCCCATGCAGGATATGGATCTGACTTTCTCAAAGTTAAGAGCTTCAGGGTGGCCAAACAGATCATTCCTGGCTGCTGTAGCATCACACAGGGACTGGACAGATCCAAGAGCAGTAATAAAAAGACAAAAGTCATACTGAAATGAGGAGTAATGAGGAAAATAATACAAAAACCTAGTATACAAAGTCAGATCACTTGGCCTACATGAGAAGTGTTTATTCAAGGACTGTGTTTAATGCATAGTGATGTGAGGCAAAGTAGAGCAGAAAAACAGGGGCTATGAGAAAACTGGGTGCACAACCACTTGTGCCTCTGTGCCAGGCTGACCCCTCTAAATTACTGCTGGTGCTGTGAGTGTTTACTCCAGCTTCCTTTGCTCCACATTTGTGTGGAGGTGGGAGTGTCTTGCCCTGTAGGGGGATAGAATATAAGAAAATAAAGGTAGTATAGAAAGTAATCTCACCCCTAGGGAGTTGCAGCTGGGCCAATTATCAAAGATTAGGAACAGGCCTGACTTTAACAGGCCAGAGCTGTAACCAATGAGAAGAAGATGCTATAAAAGAGTGGGGTGGCTGGGTGAGAAGGGAACTGGAGTCAGTTGGCTGCTGTGAGAAGAAAGGTCAGTGCTTAGAGGAGCTGCTTATGAGAAACACCAAGGAGGTATGAAACTCTTGCAATAAGCAAACAACAATATGGAATCTTTGCAGTATAATGACAACATTGCCCAGTGCAGAAATGCAGCATGAACAGGCCATGCTTGTCAGTAGGGGAAAAGTGACATATTTAGTAATGAAACAAAATTGATGAAAATGTCTAAAGAGCTACTGAAGCTTTCTGAACAGGCTCAGACATTTGTTTTCCCAGCAGCTTTTATTGACTTGCCCTATTGTAACATCTTGCTCGAACAGTTGCAAAAAATATTTCGTGATGGTGGTGAGTTAGAGCTTTTTTTTTTTTTTGGATGAGTTGAGAGTTCAATGATAAATTTTATTGCTTTTGAAAGCATTGCAGTGCAAGAACAGACATGCTGGTAGTTTTTCTTCTGATAACATGGCTTGCTTTGTGTTAATGTGTGTTTTCTAATCTCATGTAAGCAACTTAATTATGGACAATTTGTCCTCCATGGATCTTCATCTTTCCTCAGTGAATATAAGCAATGATGGGAATTGGGCTAAATTACTTGCTACAGCATCTTTTTCTGCTTGACAATAATGCTCCATTGATCATTGCCAAAAAAAGCTTATGAGATATGTGACTACCTCAATGTGCATATGGAGTTTGTCACCTCTTTATTACCTAGGTTATGTACGTAATAGGAACTTGTTAAGTTATTCAGCCAGAGAGAAAATTTTCTAGCAACCATAAGGATAGAAATATTGAAGCCTGGAGTGTGTAGGATCAGGATACAGCGTAGTGTTATGCCAGCAAATAAGTCATTAATTTGATGTCACTTAATACAAAACTTGAAAATATGTTTGATTTACATAGAAGAGATCTGGTGTTTTGTGAGTTTGTTCTGAGGAAGAAGAATATTTTATTGAAAAGTCAGAATTTGTATATAAACATTAAGCTGCCTTTGGGGAGTCCAATCACATCTGTACTGTGGTTAAGCTGTAAGGCTGGAGATGTTTTTGAATCTAGAATTTTGATCATTAAAAACTTCTAAGTATGTAATGAGTAATACCTGCTGTGGTTTTTGGAGGATTTTTCACTGACTCTCTTACAGAAAGTTATGGTTAAAAATAAGAAATGAAAAAAGAAAGGTTGGAGATTACTAGCTTTCATACTGTAATGAAGATGATGTTGTCTTCAGATTTGTGAAGTGTTGCATTCAGATTTTTGAGCCTGCATCACAAACAGCTTTTATTTGTGACCTTTAATTTTAAAGACAAATAGAGCTGCCAATAATTTAGGCATGTTCTTAGACTTGTTGGAGCAGGCTGGGCAGTGCCTAAGAGTTCCTTTGATATGGAATGACATAAGAAACAGGAGAAATTATTCTAAATCAGAGCAACACACAGCAAAACTAACTTCTAATGAGCTCAGAGAAAAGGTCTGTATTTCATAAATAGACCTAGTCTCTGTAAGATTTCAATCTCAATTGCTTTGGCTTTTCATCTCTAGTAGAGCTGTGTGGTTTTACTCTGCATGTGATACCTGATTATTCACACATCACAGTACTTGTCATAACAGCATCATTTTCTTGTGAGAGTTTGATTCTTTGTGCCCCTAATCTGGTGAAAAACAACTTCCTTCTTCTACAGGGATGCAGGCATATGCAAAACATAAGTATAAAGTGCAATAAGAGCTGAAATGCTTCCCATTTT
Source organism: Zonotrichia albicollis (assembly GCF_047830755.1). NCBI lineage: Eukaryota > Metazoa > Chordata > Aves > Passeriformes > Passerellidae > Zonotrichia > Zonotrichia albicollis. Next base: position 12,262,860 of record NC_133832.1, read on the forward strand.
ACTGTTTTTTCCATATGATTTAATGGGCATATTAATCCCTGTTTTGTAAAGTATTTGTATTGCCCCTCTAGAATATTTATCTTGGTACATTTCCTTTCCAACGAGGCTTAATTACAAATTTTAAAACAAATCAGTACAAAAGGCACAGATATAAATATGTCTTTAAAACACTTAGGTCAATTTAGTGCATAATGTCGAAGGACACTGTGTATTATATAACAAGGTATGTACTCAGGTTACAGAAATAAATTTTTAATTTGAAATTATGAGATCAATGAGGATTAACTGTTTTTCCCAGTTTTAGTTAGAGGTTAGTTAGAGTTCATTTACATTTTGGGAAATCATTACATTAAAGTCTCCCTCAAGTAAATCTGTTTTTGTGGAGTTGCTGGAGTTTTCTGTTTAAGGGGAGAGAAACAGATTTTAGAATGTATGGTAGCTGCTGTTAAAGTTGTAGAATCTCTTAAGGGCCTGGGGTGTCAGCTCTCCCTAGAAGACAGGACATTTTTCTCTGGAACAGGGTGAGTCTTTGTAAATGCTTTGATAGATAAAAGCCATCTGTGAAGGTGGTCAAAGAAAGAGTGGAGAGCAGAAAGACTTTGAGGAAGTAGTTTTTTCAATGGTGGGGAAAGTGCTTCTCTATTTTTGTCAGTGTTTTGAAAAATGTCATCAGCTCTCAAGGACTGTCAGCAGGTTTTTGAAGCTGGCACATTGGAGAGTGATAGAAAGGGAGCATTTGGCCTGTTCTTCTCACCTAGAAACCCTGCTCCTCTCACCAGCCCCTGACAGCTGAGATTTTATTTCTTCACAAGCCTGTGGGGAAGGAGGAAGGAGACCAGACCTGGAAGGGGGCGGCTGATGCCTGTCCCTGGGCTTGTGGGCAGTTCCCTGGGCAGGGAGAGAGGGGAGCAGCCTGTGACCCCCCTGCCTGCTCCTGATGGGTTCCAGCCCATCCTGAGCACATCCCAGAGCCCATGGCCTGTGCTACAGTGCATGTGGCCTTGTCACCTAGCTCCAGGAGCAAGGGCTTCTCTTTAACAGAGATCCTCTGCGGGCACAGAGGGCAAAATTTGAGGCCTGACAGACTTAGTGACATGTGAGAACTGAGTAATTAGATATTTAATATGGGACAGGTACACAGGTGTCTGAGCTGTGAGTGGATATTCAGAGATTTGGTCACCTTAAGGGTGAGTGGAGGCTTCCCTAGAGCCAGGGCTTCAGTGTGCTATGCACAGCTTAGCACATGGCCCAGGGTCTTTTGGAGGGAGATGTGGATGTCTGAGGGGTGGGGTGGAGGTCTTTGAGGAGCTGAAATCCAGACATAAGCTATAACTCTTCCTGTTGAAAAGGTGTGTGATGTTCTGGATGACAGTGTGTTATAAATTCAAGTGGCTATCGTTGATTTAAGCTGAATCTTAATCTCATGACTGGAATTTCCACTGAGTACAGGTTTTCAGGAAGGTCTTTGTGAAACAAGGGAGACACAGCAAAACATGCCAGAAGAGAATTCTCTTGCTCTAAATTTATTAAGCTAATCCCTGTAGGATGGATCAAGGACCCAAGGGACGGGGGAGGAAGGAAACAAGAAAGCAGGTTTAAGCTGTAGCCAAGGCAAAGAAAGCATGATAGTTGTACAGTTGTGGTGCCTTGGCTGCTGCAAGGTGAAAGAATTGCAGATCAATGTATCCCCGCTTGGGAGGATGAGGAACAAATAGGCTTGTGAGGGAGGTTGTGAGGTATGGAAGCCAACTTATTAGGTGAAGCAGCAAAAGTTTCTCTCTTGGGTTGTTAAAGCCTTTACATCACTGATTGATGACTAGGTGAGAATTTGAATTTTTGAAAGACTTGGGGGAAAGACAAGGTTTTTGTGGGTGTGTTACTGCTAGTAGGAGACAGATTTTTAACCTCTAAAATAGGAGGGCCTCAAAGGACATGGTCATAGAGCTGGTTGGGTCCATTTTCCATGAAATGATTTTCCTGAGCCCATATCTGTTTGGGATATTGATGTGCCCTTTTTGCAGGCAAGTAAATATGATCCTAAGCACTCTCAGGCAAGGTGTATTCTTAGGCTCCATGGACATGAATTCTCAGTTTTGGGCTTTTAAGATCAGAGAGAATGAAACTTTTACTATAGAACTTACCTTTTCTAGGGGAAGTTCTTGAGTGGGACTGCTTGTCAGTTGAGTATAAATAAAGCTCATGACTAAATTTCAGCGTGAAAACAACAGTAACTGGTAACCTTTTAGAGAGGTCTCCCAAATTTTTGCCTGGCTCCTGATAAAATCAGTGAAGTGGTCCTGATACAAAAAGTACCCTAGGCAGTTGGCCTCAGATTTGTGCTGAGGTTACTGTATTTTGCACGTGGTTTTTAAAAAAAATCTGTTAACTAAAGCAGGGCAGTTATTCCACCTTGTCAATGCTGAATTCTTCTGGGGGGGATGCAAGTGTGTTTAGCTCTCTGGATATTGAGTTAATCACGTACTCACTGTCACTCCACTGAAGCCATCAGAAATGAAGTTACCCTTTAATTATGGAAAGAGATGTGCCTTTTCAATGCTTCATCAAGCCTCACATTGCTGACATTGGACCTTTAGGCAGTTGGGAATGTCTTATTCAGAATGCCTTATTCAGAATGTCTTATTCAGGGGAAGGATTCTGGTTATTTTTATAAATACCCTTCATTTCTCATGCTTTTGAAAGACTTCCTTTTACAAAATACACCTTTGTTGTAAAAAACCACCAAGTGGCATGCCAACAAAACTTTCAGCATTTACAGTTTTTAAGAAGTATGGTTAGTGTATGAGTGCCTAGGGGAGTGCCACAGGGGAGTGAGGCTGGTGTGGTAATGACAGACCATGTGGAAGGCTGAGGGTGATGGCTTGAAAGAATATTAACAGGAGATTGCTGCTTACAGCCATCCAAATTTCCTCTCCTTTGCATCTTGGTAATGAGCAATAAAGACTTTCATTACAGCTTTTTTTGTTTGTGCTGATTTGTGCACTGTATCAGAGTTAACCTCATCTTCTGCCTTGTTATGGAGTCTTGAAGTGTTCAGGTAGCTGCTGCAAGAGTTTTGCTGCCTTGGAGTGTTTGGAGAAGCCTGTTAAATCAGTTTTACTGAAGAAGAGCTGGAAGCAGTGTAGTGAGGCTGTCACAAGATCTAGGACAAGGAGACTGACTTTATGGCATTAGTATGCACTGGAGGGTAAAGCTAAACTCCCATCTATGGCCTTGCACAACAGGCTTGTGATCCTGATTCTGGATAAAAATGGAGATTCCTTTGTTTGTCCTGCAGCTACTCCATGTACAGTGGAACCATTGAGTGACTGGAATGGAAACTTTATTTATATTTCTTCTCCAACCTGCCCTCTAAAAAGGGTATCCTCAGTCTCCTGTACAATCTGTGCTGATGGTGAGCAGCCTCCCTGAGAGTGGCCAAAAGTTGCACATCTCTTGCTGTGCTCTTCTGAATTTTGCCTACTGGCAGATGCTGAGGGGCAATTGGTTTCTCCAAAACAGAGGTAAAATTTCTGCTTAGTAGGCAGGCACTGGGCAGGGATCCATGGTACCTGGCAATGCCTCACTACCGTGTGTCTTAAATCTGGGCATCTTCAGATCCAGCTTTAGCACATTACAGAGGAAGCTGAGTACATTCTGTACCTGGATTGCCATCACTTCTTGTCTCCAAACAAAGGACCTGTGCCTGTGGATTTCAGAGCCATACTGAAATAAGTAATTTAGCATTGAGAATCTCCTGCTGCCTCTGCTCAATATTCCTGTCCCAAAAGAAGAGTTCTCCAAGAAGTGTATGATGGTACCATGAAATATTGAATTGGGGAGGCAGTCTTAATACTTTACCAGGTACTTTGGGGAGCACAGGGAAACGATTAATGAGACCAAGCCTTACCTCTGTCAAAACCAGATCTGTTGGGCTGCACAGTTTCTTCTTTTTTGGAATATTCTGCTCAGCAGCATGTTGCCACACAGAATCATCAGCAAATGAGTAGCAGATGGAGCAGTGACACATTTTATCCTGCAGCAGCAGGGACATTTTATGTGCTATGAGAATTCAGAGAAGTAAGTTTCATGCAAGTAGGTGATGAAAGAAAAGCTGCCTATAGCTTTTCTTTCTCTGCAGAATTGCAGATGGACAAACACTGAGGAAAGTGGTTTTCTCAAGCAAGGCAGTAAAAAAGACTGAAATGTTCAAGAAGTTAAAATTAAACCCCTCCTATGGCAAAGATACAAAGCTCTGCCTCCTGTGCCCAACTGTTACACCATGCCTTAGGTTTTGTTTCACATAGTGTTCTTTCCATCAGGCCTTTGCAAACTGATAGGTAGAGCTACTGTACTTCAAAAGCCAGATGTTGCTGGTCATCAACAGCAGTTAGCCCATATTCTGGGCTTATTGTAAATTTATTCTTCCACTCCTCATTTTATATAACAGATAAACGTAGTAAAGAAATCTGAAAAGTAACACAAGCTGAGGTTTTTTCAGGATTGTTTGGTTTCTGTGTTCTGCTCACATATGCCTCTTTCTTCTCTCAGCTCCATGTACCATAATGTTTACTAGAATACTCCGAGTGGAAGTTGCTAATTGTGAAGTTGAAGCCTGAGGCTTCATCCTGAAGCTAGCTAGACTGTGAGAAAGAGTGAAGAGACATTACAAAGCCAGCTCTGTGTTTATCCATATAATATCTAACTCTCGAAAATACAGTCCAAGGTTTAACTTATGCTACGCCTTGCAGTAAGAGATCTTTTCTCCTCTTTTAGCGGACATGTTGGGGGATGTTTGTGTGGGTTGTGCTTCCCTTTCATTTTCACCCTGACATTCATGTTGCATCCAGGGATCTGGCAGGTATTTTTTTTCCCAATAGCTATATTGATCTATATGGAGACAGCAAATGCAGTTGGCAGCATGCTGGGTGCCTTGCTGTTTACCAGGCACAAGGCTCATCCATAGTTGCCAATTTGCTGTGCAGTATTGGTGTATTTGGGCCAATGAACCCCAAAAATATCTCAGCCCTCCCAAGGTCTGTTCATCTTCAAATAGAGCTTGTTCAGACAAAGAGAGATCTGATAAGGTACTGATAACAGCAGGGAATGGGTCACCATAATACAACTATCCCTTTTAATCCTATACTCCAGTGTCTTCTACTATAATTAATATCCTTTCAGTGCATGATGTAAGTGGTAATTAAGCAATTTATTCTCCTCACCTGCCCTATCCCATGGCATCCTTGATGCACAAAGGGCTGTGATTTATAACAATAGACATACGGGAGCCATGTGCTGGTGTGCAAGCTGTGTCATGCTGTGCAGAGAGGGAGATGCTGGCAGCTAGAGCCAAGCCTGACACTTCCTGAATGTAAAGGTGTGACTGCATTGCATCACCAGAGTCTCTTTGAAGCCTGCAGTGTGAAACATGGTGACTTACCAGGAGGGGACAGAAGGTAGCAGGAGTGGGACGTGCATGTCAGCTCTAGGGCTTCTCAGACAGTAAGGATGCCATGGAGAGAAACTGCTTTCCACTCTCCAACCCAGAGTCTCAAATATTGGCAAAGCAAAATCCCCAATTCCATTTGGGACAGAGCATCGTTAGCAATGTCTTGATGATCTTTGTGCTGATTGTGGTCTAGTAAGAAATTCTAGTAAGAAATAGTTGGATTTTATTCAAAGTTCAGTACTTTTTTGAAGCACACAGTTTATTAGCCAAAGTGCCTACCAGACACATAACACTGTGCTTAGTGACCATGAAACCTCATAGTCCTACTATAGCTAGGCAGAGTGCAAACAGATGTTTGTCAAAAGTGCCAGCTCTTAGAAGCAAATAGCAGAGACTTTGCTATTGTTGGACTTTTGAGTGCTGGAATCTGTTAAGTTCTTACAGAAAAAGTTGGTGGAAAGGAAGAGACAGCCCTTTTTATCCAGAGAATAATGGGAAAATTGTAGCACACAGAAATGTTAAATCAGAGTAAGAACAGTATGGGGGCAAAAGCCTAAACTGTCCTCTAAATGACCTAGCATATCTTGAGAAGGCATTTCTGAGGTCTCATTCTGAGACAAAGAGTGTGTATGATCAGGGAAGGTCTCACTCACTCCCATCAGTAGCTGGTCCTTTCTGAGAATGGTACAGAGCCCCAAGGAGCATGACAGTGTGCCCAGTGCTTCCATAATGCTTTGTGGTGGATTTCATTCCTGCTTTGCAGGTAGAGAATGAAAGCATTGAACAGGAAGGGGCTGTGCTTGGTCATCAGCACAGTCAGGATTGCTGCCTGCCCCACTGGCAGCATTGCTAAGCAGTGGCCAGCTCAGTTCTGGGGGCAGCCAATCCTCCCTGGGTCCCTCTGGAATGCCAGGCTGCCCACAGCAATCCTCAGCTTCCTGAGCAGGTCAGGGCAGGCTCCTGCTGCAGCCAGGAACTCTCCAGCATTAACACAGAGAGCCCTTGGCCTCTCATCCTTTGTGAGTTACAGCCTGGAAGGCCGACCCCTGAAACCCTCCTCTGATGAGTGTCATATGTGCAAATCCTTAATCAGCCAAAACTCTCAAAAAAATCCCTTTCTTCCTTCCCTTTCTTTGTGCAGCCTGTCCCACCATCTGCTGGGAAAAGAAAAGTTGGTACCTGATGTAAAAAAAAAATAAATTGAAGAGTTCCCTTTCTACTGTTTGCAACTCTCCTTCTGTGCTGTGGTGACTGGAATCCTCTGCAAAACTAACTCCTAACATTGTCATTAGTGTCTCTGGCATAACTGGGAGGAATGAAGGATGAGCTTTAGCTCAACATTAATTTCAGAGTAGTCTGGTTTAGTAAAAAAAAAAAAGGCAATTCTATAATTTCTGAAAACCAAAGGGAGACAGAAAACTATTAATTTAGCTGTAAATCATTTTAAATTGCTTTCTCTGGCTTGGAATTTAGTTGATGTTAAAATTTTTGGTGTACAAATGAGGGAGATAGAGAGAGGGGAGGGCAGGGAGTGTTATTGCAGGACTGTTTTCAGAACTCTTATAATCTTGTATATTTAGAACAAAGGGAAATCTTACTTTGTGGTACAACTGAAGACTTCTCTAAAGGAGGAGGAAGGAATGTTTGCCTTCCAGTGCTTGCTTTGAAATTGTGAGCTCATTAGAACCCTGAATCAATATTCCATGCAATTTCATTACCAGTTGTGTGAATTTGGATTTTTCATTCAAAGTGATTATTTCCCTCCCTCTAGCATTCAGAGAGATTCTTAAATACCCCTTTCCTCCAGAGTGATCAAAATATTAGTGGAGGTTTGTGAAGTTTGGACCTGCTGCTCAGCACCAGACATTAATTTCTTGGGTTTCTGACAGATGTTAACCAAAAGAAGCTGCATGTTAAAACTTCCCCATAGTGATCAACACATAAAAGTGCTAGGAATGGGGAGGAATAACACAGAATATATTATGTGCTGTAAATGTGTAACTGAGAGAGATAAAACAACTAGGAAATAAAATTGAAACTGCAGCTTGAGAAGATTCGTTATAATGTTTGAGGAATATCTAACAGTTTAATTTTTTTACTGATTGTAGAGGTTTGTTCTGAATTTTTCTAATAAATATGCAGAGATAATACAAAGCTTAGCATTTTATATACAAGACTGGAATTAATTTGTACAAAATTCCTCAAATAAAAATAGATTTCTTTTATACTCCAGGCACAGATGCTGCCAATTCTTTTGAAATTTCCACTGTTACCAAGAAAAATTATGAGACAAGTCTAATAGATCACAGAGTTAGTCACTTAAACCTGCAGGAAACACATCTATTAGGGTTTAATCTGCACTATCAAGTAATCATAGGGAATTTGCTAATTAAGCATAAATCATTGTCAGTCATGATCTCTAAAAAGCAATGCATGCTCACTGTGCTGTTTCAATGCTCTCTGCAGACAGAGCAGGCAAAAGATAAGTTGTGGATATGTGTGGGTTCAAAGTGAAGCTGCCTGGGGGCAGTCTGCATGGTCAGCCTTAGACCAAAGGCACCAATCTGCTCAGTTTTGGGAAATTTCTCAGCCTGCAGAAGGGCTGGGCCTTCTGGGGGAGAAGGTGCAGTTGTGAGCCCTGCTGAAAACTGAAATACAACCCCTGGAGTCAGGGACTCAGGGCTGGCCTCACGTGCACCATGTGTCTGTTCATCAGCCCTGCAGCAGAGCCCCTCACAGGCAGGAGGTTTTGTGCTTCAGACCTCATTCTGCTTTATAAAGTCATTATTTCATTATTGGAAGGCACCATTCCTGCAAGGCCAGGGCCTCATTTCTGTGAGATTTTTGGCTGTAAACAACCAGTAATTTTCAACCTGTGTGTTAATGTCTTAATAAGTGTTTTACTTTGGAGGCATACTGAGCTCTGGTCTCCCTGGACTTCTGCATGCTATGAGGAAGAAGCAATTTAAATTTGAGTATGAAGAAGGGTTTGCAAGAGCAAGTAACTGGGCAGCACTAAGCAGTAAATGGCAGTGTGAGCTAAGGACAAAATGCTTTGACCAGTGTCTTTTTTGACAGCCTTATTGGCATGAGTTGGATCCTATTTGACAGCTGACAAGGGCAGCATGACAGGGAAAAGCCTTAAAATTCTGCTTGGGAACAAGCAGAAATCTTCAAGAGGGACAATATATGAATATCTTGCTGCTGGCCTGTCCTGAAGGATGGAAATTGGCATTTATGTAATGGCATTCAAACACCATGAGTAATGTTTGAGTTCTGTCCCTTTGACATTTTATGAAATCAGAGGAGTATTGACTTTTTTTTAAGTAGGAAAAGCACAGCACTGCCAAGCCCACCACCAAACCATGTCTGCAGGTGCCACATCTACACATCCCTTCAATACTTCCAGGGATGGTGACTCAATCACTGCCTTGGGCAGCTGGTTTCAGTGCTGGATTTTTTCATAATATCCAATCTAAACCTCCTCTTTTTGCTGCTTGTCTTGTGTTGTCTTATTTCTTGTTACCTGGGAAGAGAGACTGAGTCCCACCTGTCTGTGCCCTTTTGTCAGGGAGTTTTAGAGAGAAATAGACCCCCGAGTCTCCTTTTTGCCAGGCAGAATACTCCAAGCTCTTTCAGTCTCTCCTCATAAAATCTGTGCTCCAGCCCCTTTCCCAGCTCTGTTGGCCTTCTCTGGACAGCTCCAGCCCCTCCATATCTTTCTTGTAGTGAAGAGCCCAATGCTGAACACCAGATTTGAGGTGGGGCCTCCCCAGTGCCCAGTACTTTGTTCACCAGATCCTCTTTCCAGCCTTCTTGGAAATGGATATAAGATTTGCCAGCCTCAACTCAGCTGGGACCTCCTTGGTTAGCCAGGATTGCTGGTAATTGTGATGCCTTAAGTTTGAGCTTTTATATATTTCAGATTCTGTACTGCCTTAGGGTGTGACTCTTATATAAAGTGTTAGCAAGTTCTCTTCACAGTTTAGTTAGACAAAACAATCCTTTTCCAGCCTGAGAACCAAGAACAGCATTGCAGCTTCAGGCCCAAGAAGTGTAAACACAGAATTGAGGAGAGCAATCTGGGAGAGTGGGACTTCATAACCTGGAGCTGTAACTGGACAATTAACCCCAGTATGTAAATGGACCAACTTATGAAAGTGTTATAAAACCACCAATTTATAAAAGTGTGAAAACTTGTGACTGGTTGCCTATCTTGGGTCTGTCCTGGGTAGAGCCATGGCTGAGCTCTTGCACTGCTCAAGGTGTATCCTTTAAAGGCCTTTTATTAAATCCCTGTTTCATTCCTCTAACACTGTCTGGCCTCTGTTCCAGGTAGCCCCTTTAATTGAAGGGAAGTGGCTAGGACAGCTCAGCTGCCAGCTCCCTCAGTACCCATGGGTGGATTCCACACAAGTCACTCTTTTGATGGCATTTTGATTTCATTCTTGTTTGTTTTAATGTATTCTGAATTCAATTCTCAATTGCACTAAAGTATTTTCCCCTTCTTTGACAGCATGTCAGAGGCTACAAGGCATGATCATATTAAGTGCTCTTAGTACTGTCAGAATGACATGAAATATCTTAGGTTGAGTGAGGAGAAGCTCTTTTCTTGGGACCAATTTGGTGCTTAAGATTCCACAGAAATAAAGTCTGCTGAAATAAATGTTTCTTTTCAACAGTGTCTGGAAAATAAATATCTAGTGTGATAATTCGACTGTGGCTGTAATTCACATTTAATTCTCCCACCAGATCCGGGGAATTGGAGACAGAGACTGAAAAGACTAATCTGCAGCCTTTCATCTACAATCTTTTCATTGACTAATAGCAGGATTAAAATCAGTCTGTTACTCCTCCTCTCTCTATTTCCTACAACCTTATTAAATCTTTTAGATGGCTTTGAGCAGAAAGAATAGAAATTTTTTGTAGTAAAAAAAGAGTAATTCAGAGTTACAAAGTATAACACTATGTAATGTTAAAAATAGACACAGACCCCTGTGTCAGTTTTGTTTCCAGTTCAAAGCTCTACCCCTGCATCTTTCAGAAGAAACTCTTGGTTTAGCATGGTAGGGATATAATATATTGACATCAGTGACATGAGCATAACTGAGATGAATTTAATTCTGCTTCTTACACCACTTCTTTCTTCAATCTATATTTCACTTGAGAAACTTGATTTGGTGTCAGGCAGTGTTGCATGTGGTTAGGGGTTCTGGCATTTTATTGCTCCTGCCTAGATGATATTACTAATGTTTCAAGGAGTGCTGTAAGGCATGAAAGCAAGACATAAATCTCTAAAAGTAGCCTAGCTGCTGTAAAAAAAAAAAAAAAAGCCAACCATTTGAATGTTTTGCAGTGATGTTAGAAAATAACTTGACTAATTGACTGCTAATTCTGCTGATTGAAAATGGGATCAGATCCACATCAGCCTGTGAAATGTAACAGGCGAGTTACCTCCTTGTTTAGTGCAACAAGGAAATAGAGAAGGAAGAAACATGTGCCAAGTTCTTTGTGTTGACATGGGGCTATCAGTTGGAGCTGGCCAAAAGGCAGACTTCCCATGTTGTTTTACAACTTTTTTTAAATTTTATTTTGTGTCAGTTTGAATCAGACTGCTAATAAATATTTTGACACTTCCTATGAACTGGATATCATTCTGTAAATGCTGAAATATGTCATTGTAAATTTACTCCCCTTGGCCCACACTCCTTTTGGGCAAAATGTGTTTCTCTTTCTCAGCATTGGCCCTGCTGACACAAGCTGTGAAACAGGCAGGAGAGCTGGGGGGCTGATGAAGCAGTGTTTGTTCCACAGAATGTGCTGTGAGCCATGGCAGGCTCCTGGCTGTCAGCCAGGCAGGTACCAAGGCAGTGCCACTGCTGGCTGAGCCTGCTCCATCTCCTCCTGAGCTTCCCTTGTTTCCTCACTTTGCTGTTTTTGCTGGCTCTGGCCTTTGCCTGTTTGTCATTCAGGGCCCTTTTTTGGCATAAGGGCTCCTGGATTGCTGACTGTAGGCCCATCCTCTGCATGCACACTCAGTGTCACCTTGACTTGCAATGGTCCTTGGTGTTTCTGGCCACTCCACACGGAGCAAGTACTTTTGAACTTCATTGCAGCTTAGGTTTCACCACTGGACCTTTTCTTGAGATTGTTTGAAGTCAATCAAATCTGATTTGCAAAAGGCATATTTTCATTGATAGAGAGTATTTTAGGTGAATTTTTTTCCTACAGAATGTTTCTGTCTACATGGTGTGCCATTTCTAGGAGTTGTATTAGATTAGTATTGCCTTCAAACCTACCCTACTTTTGGGAAACTTTCTTTCCCATGGACCTTGTTCCTTGAAATCCCATCTCCTCTCAGCCTCATCTTCTATCATCCATTCACACATTTCCACTGACATTTTAGGCTCTCTCAAGAGTGAAGGGTTGTGGAACACTTAGTTGTTTTCATTAATGTAGATACATGATTGTCTTGACCATGCTGGTGACCTGCAGAATCTGATTTCCATGGCTTTATAGTCTCCATTTATGCCCATTTGTATTGTGCAGTCTGGCCCATTGCAGCTGGGGCTAAAGGGAAGAAGGTTGGGAACTGTAGCCCTGCAATTGAGACTAAAATATCTGACAGGCAGGTGCTGCGCTTCACTTCCACTGGTTCAAGGCAGAGAGATTACCGCCTTACTTTCCTGAACATGGTTGCCCAGCTACCAGAAAAGAAAAGAAAAATCCAAATCAAAATCAAACCCCAAACCAATAGAGCCAGAAAACATCCTGAAACAATATCTGTTGATGGGATAGTTTGCTGTATGTAAGGCTAGCCCTCAGGGCACGTTGGGAATCTGGATCACAGAGGGTCAAATATGGGCAGTGTTGAAATGAGTGGGAAGCAGGGTAGTGATTTGGCCTGGCAGGTGATGCACTGGCCTGGGAGCTAGGAAACTCCCCTCTGCTTTTCATCAGTGCTGTGCTGGAGTTCAGGAGTTCATTACCCTTTGTGTCATTCTGCCTCTCTACCTGTTTTGTCTGTTCACATGGCAAGGGAGTGTTCATTGATGCACAACAAAGCCATGACCTTCTCTGTGTGATCCCACTGGTATGAATAATGTATATGGTTTATAACAGCCCTACCTACAGCAGTCAGCAAAGACAGGCACTTTTTAAAACCCAAAACATGAGAAGATACCCTCCCTTGGATGGGAAGCTTTTTGGAGGAAGAAGTTGATATGCTTCTGGAGTAGGCTGCCCTTGAGGAATAGAAGTGGATCCATATGAATTATTTCAGAACCATAATACAACATTTTAGCTCTGTATCTGTCCTTTGAACTTGAGCCCAGGGTTATTACATGTGGTTCTGTCATAAAATCTCCACAAAGAATGCCACATATAGTATTGATTTGAGTAGCAGACCTATATCATCATTGTGGTAACTTGGGGACTTTGCACAGAGAACTGTTGAAACAGAGCTGTCAGTTTTCTTGATGATTCAAACAAATGCTTGTAGTAGTGTGAGTCTGTGTATGCCCACACACATTTATATACACATGGATATTAGTCCAAGGCAGAAATCTCATGGGTCAAGAAATTCAGAGAATAAAATCGTACTTGTGTCAGCTGGCTCAGCAGTCAAGCTGGGAAATCAGCCTGTCTTCCCCAATACTTTTCAGAACCATATTTGGTTATTTCTGTTGCAAGCTCTTGCACTTGCAGGGAAGGGTAAGGAAGGGAATGGCAATTATATTTTACATTGTTTCAACAAAAGGTCAAGGGCCATTTTCAGAGTGCCTGCACCTTTAGTGCCTTCAGGAGTTTGTGCTTCAGTCACTGGGCTGGTTCTTCAGCAGCTGGAGATGTAAACACACAGCAATCGATCATTTAATTTAACTTTGTGGGGCTGCATAACTTTGTGATTTGGAGGCAACTTGGCTGCCATTAAAGGGAAACACTGATTTTTAAATATACATTCATTGCAGCAAATGGCTGGAGGAACTTTTTAACATTTATAGTGCAATAATTGATCTGTTACCACTGTCAAAAGCTGTTAAAGACCTATCAGCTTGCTATTTCAGCACCATATGTTCTACACAAGTTTCTCACCATGTGTCTTTCCTGCACTTTAGCGGAAGAACATTTGTTGGACTATTAGAACAGACAATTGCCTCTTCAAACTATGGTGCCTATGTAGATGTGTGGGACTTCATCATAAACCCTCATCTGTACTGTGACCCCTTGAGTCATGGAGAGGTTGGGGGATGTACTGTTGGATCTTTTTTTAGTAGTGTGGTAATAGTATTTCATCAGAGAAAAAATTATATTTGGATTCTCTTTAATGCTCGCTGCAATAACTTAAGGCAGTGCTGTGGTTCTGAACTGTGGCCCTGGATTAAAGCAAATGCTCTTTGCACTGCCACCTTCATCTCATTTAGCTTCTATTGTTGCTGCTTCAGTCCTGATCTTGCATGTTGTTTCCACACTTCCCAGAGTTTTACCTTCCTCTTGCCAGTTGCAAAGTGTTGTGTGATGGTGGGAGCTCCTGGGGGCCCATGGGGCAGTAAGGAACAAGGTTTTCTCAGACCACTGAATCCACATGAAATAAACCCTTTACCTCTTTTCTGAGTTTCTGCATGCAGATTGATACCCAGAGTAAGGGATAAATATGAAAAATTATGGGCTAGGTTAAGTCTTTGGCTGTTTGCACTTCTGTAGACATCAGGCATTAGGCTTAATTTGGCCAGTCAGAAATCTCCTCTGGTAAGGAGAACTCATGTGTGGCACATCATCTACAGAAGTTCAGTGGGGAGAGAGTTTGTGCTCTGAAGGTCTGAGTATATGGAGCATGCAGGGGTCTGCATTGCATTTTTGACTTCTAAAAAAGTGAGAGGAAAAGAGAAAGAAGAAATAGTGGAGAGGGAAGAAGAGTTAATTAAAATCAATTTCCACTTATTTCATTGTACAGTGAATTTCTAGAGAAAGAGGGATGGAATTGGTTTCTGTAGTTCATTAAGATCCTGCCCGAAGGGTCAACCATATTGCAGTCAGGAAAGAGGAATAAACTGAGCATTTGGTGAGTCTTATATCCTGTCATAAAATAATCATGGTCTTTCTAGAAACCTAAAGTATTGAAGAATTACAGGATTCCTTCAGTTGTGGCCCTATGGCATACCTCACTTGAGAGTTTGGGCTGTGTCCATACTGTAGGGACTGTGATTTTGCTTTTCACTATGACTTGTGAACTCTGGGGCAGCAGAAAAATGCCTGTGGGTTTTCAGAGCACCCACCACCAGCAGAGTCCCTGCAGGATTCAGGCCAAGACATAATTTGTTGGGACACTTCATAGACTAAGACCAGATGATCTTGTTAGGGATGGCTAATTGCATTACTCCCTCAAAGAAAGCTGGGAGACACTCAGTTCCTGCTGCTTTTTATCTGTGTGATCTGGTCCCTTTCCTGTTTCAAGCTCCTGTGAAAAACCTTGCCATAACATTTCAGAAGGAGGATACTGTGGCTACCTTACCTCTGGCTTTCTTGCTGTGCTGCAGATATCGTCGTGCCTTGTTATGAGACAATCTTTGAAGATTGTGGAGTTTTTACAAATCTGTTCATTCTCCACAGGGAGGAAGAGAAGTTCTGATGGGTGGTAGTGTCTGCTCCAGCAGCTCCATCAAATTCAGAGCTGTCCTTTTAGGTGAAATTACAGCCCTCCTTCATTTTGCTGATCTTTCATCAGGTTTTCTTCCTCTCCCTAACCTCTCAGTGACCTATTCTCTCAGAGAGCGTCTAAGAGCATTTGTAGACCTCCTGTAACTCAGCAGAGCCTTTGAAGACTAGGCTGTTAGACTGTGATTTTTTTTCCCCTGCTGATTTTCCTCTAAGCCTTCCTCTCTGATTTTAGCCACGTTCTCTGCGTGCTGCTTTCCTCTTTTGCACAGCCAGCTGTCAGAGACAAGGGACACTTTGGAATCAGCTTGGAAGTAGAAGTTAGCTGGGATAAGCTTCCTGACAACAGTCTGCTGACTGGTTTTTCAAAGTCATATTTTGCTGTGAGGACTCTTTTGAACTAAATTAGATTATCTGAGTGTGAAACAATCTAGCATGATCCTTGATGGATAGTCCAGCGCTGTGAGTGATAGAAGAGATGTAACACTACCCAAAACTGTTATGTGTCTATGGTTTTATATTCACCTGCAAATGGTTGGTGTTTATTTATATGCAGGAAAACAAAATGATGGAAAAGTTCTGAGAAAAGGCACAAATAGAAAGATCCCAATGCATTAGTGTTTGTGAACGGCTTTCTAACACAACAGGCAAGGCCAAAAAAATTACAGAAATCCGGGAGGAATTACAATGACACTTGTACCTCATAAATTGAGGTAACACCTGACATGAAGACTGATAGGCTTCAGACTGCAGCATCTGTGTGTCTGGCACAGGGATGTGGTGCTGGGAGCCAGGACAAGCCAGGACACCTGGTTCTGTACCCAGCCTCTCTCCTGCAGCCCTGAGGACATTGCTCACCCTTGTGCTGTGCGTTCTCCTCAGTCCTTGGCTGCTTCATCTGCTCAGACTGCTGACTTCCCCCTGCAGATGCTGTCCCCTCACCTGACACAGTGGGGATTTGCTGCCTCATATAAGATTCCTGAAGTTCAGTAATGGCATCTGATGCTGAAGAAGTGCCACCCTTGAGTCACTTTGATTTGGGGATGAGTCAATCTTTGTGATATTCCATAGGGTCACAGCAAAGCAGTTGGTGCCATCCCTGTTGCAGTGGAAGGAGTTTGGGAAAGCACAATGTTGTCACAAAGAGTGCCTGCCTCTGCCTAAGAGATGAGACCAGTAAAAAATTTCATGTTTTGTTTCCTATTCTCAATTAATAATGTTGCTCAGAAAATAACATCTGCTCTCTTAGAAGTATTGTTTTAAAATTTAGAGCACATGGCAAGTGACTCCCCAAGGATTGTTTTCTTCTTATAACATCTTAAACATATGGTCCTAGGTTTGTACTAAAATGAAGTAGAGAATTTACTCTAGACAAGTTGTTAGATAATGTGCATAACATAATTACTATGAAAATTGCTATAACCAATACAGCTATATATAAAGTTTGTGTCTTGCCTTTGGTAATTTAAAATTATTTTTCCCCACTAGATTTTATGATTCTGAATTAGAATTAGATTCAGTTGAACAAAAAACCAAACAACAACCCAAAACCCCCACCCCAAACATAATAGTATGCAGTTCTTTAATTTTATTGGTTTTTTATTCTTTTTTTTTCTTAAATAAGCTCTGTCATATTTGCTCAGTCTTGTAATATTTTTCAAAGCTTCTAATACTGTAAAGTCAGTCTGAGTTTTAAAGAAATGAAGGCACTGTGCTCCTGCAAATCATCATATGTCATTAGGAAAAACTAGAAACACACTGAGCCCTGGTGAAAGCTGTGGAGTGAATCTCAGGAGCTTTTTCCTCATTCTTTCTAAAGTGCTGCAGTAGGTCTAGTTTCATCCAAAGTCCCTGGAGCCCACGGAATGTCGCTAATAGGGAGTGTGAAACCAGCACCTGCTCTGTATCAGTAACTCTGAGCAATGAGCAGGTTTACATCAGAATTAAATTTCTACTGACTGACAAACTCAGTGTATTAATTTTTATCTATTCATTACATAGTCAAAGGCTTTCTTGGAACTGATGGTGAATTTATTAAGATTTGTAGCTGGCCTTTGTTTTTGCACCTGTATTCTAATTCCTAAAAATATTGGCTTTGTCTGTTGATTGCAAGTTGATTGCAAGTTTAAAAGTTGGCAATTGATAAAATCTGTTATAGAGGAGAAAATGATATTCCTATCATTGCTTTGGGGGATAATTTGTGCTAAAAGTTTTCTGCGTTCTGTTGGGGAGCAGCAATCAGATTTATGGTAGTTATTTTTGCTCACTGCATCTTTCAGATATCCTGTTTAAAGCCTTCTCTGTTTAGACATCTGTCTTTGTCCCATTAACTTGATGAGTTTCAATGCTCCATTCATCCATTTCTGCCATAAACAGCTCCATTTTCCTGCTGTCTCCTATTCATAGGACACATCCTTATCTTCCAATGCTACTCCTTCTTACCTTAAATCTCACATGAAAATTAATTTAGGACTGCCCTAAGAAAGACATTAAGAAAGTAATAGCAATCTTTGTCTTAGCTCTGCCTTTAATTTCCTTTTTTTCTTTTATTTTGGACTAGATCCTCAACAGAGGAGGTCCAAGGATGGGAATTGGGAATGGGGGATGCATTAAAGACACTGTGGAGATGCAAACACCTGGGCTGGCCTGAGATGCTGCAGGAGATGATGGAGGTAAGGTTACCTTGGTGGGGAGGAGCAGAGGCAGAGATTGGCCATGCTCTCATCCTCCTGGGGCCTGTGGCACAGTCACTCAGAGAAAGTTCCATGGCTTTGCACAGGAATATGTTATTATAGAGCTGAACTTTCACCTCAGAACAGATGCTGGACACAAAGGCTCAGACTCCAAGATCTGTCTGTGCTCTCTAAGATGTGCTGTTTTAACTGAGCCCTTTGTGCCAAGTCAGGCCTGGCAGTCTCCTCCTTTCTGATCTTTATTGATGTTCAGTCATGCCCAAGGGGGATGTAAATCACATCAAGAAAAGCTCTGGGCTGAATTCTTCCGATGGGCTATCACTGCTAAATGATGAATCTGTTACATAAGCAGGAAAACCCTGTGGGACAGAGGATGTTCAATGAAATTTGTACAGATAATCCATAAACTCTGTCCTCCTGGGAAACAGAACAGAAAGCACTGCTGCTTTGGCCATGAAAGATCTGAGAAGAACACACCAAATCCTGTAATTAAATGACTTTTAGCGTTCCTAAATATTATGTTCCACCTAGACAACTTAAATAGAGTTAACTAGAAGCTAATTAAAAAAGCCTTCTGCTTTTTTACAGTGTATCTGGCTGTTACTGACTGTGGAGAGTTTATCTATTCACAGAACACCATGAATCACTCCCCTGTTTAAGAAAAAAATTGATTGCTGTTCTAATACTTATTGAACACCTATAACAGATGTTTAAATCTCTACAAGTTTGAGATAATTAAAATAATAAATCTCTCCCTATTTGACAAGACTGTTAGCAGAAATCAAAGATATAAATAATCTAGTGGAGCCATGAGACATTATTCTGCCAAATATTGTGATCATATTCTCATGGAAATTTCAGGGCTGATTCTACCATCCTTATTTAGGCAGTGCTCCCATTAGGTGCTGCTGTTGTGAATAGGGCAGTGCTCAGTAAAGGTGCCAGGATCAGGGCTCAGGACAGTACAACAGCAAGGACCTCCAGAGCCTGGCCTTCCCCACAGGGTTAATGTCTCAGCTCTCAGCTGTCCTTGCCTGTATCTCCAAGAACTGGACACAGATCTCCTTTATCCTGTCCTTGGAGTTTGTTTTGCTTCAGTGAATTAATTGTAGTAGTATGTGGGCACCCGCATTTGCACTTTGCACTCACAGGCTGGGAAATGTCAGCTTACACCTGGCCCATGGGCAGGGATGTGAGAAGGGACTCAGCTTCCATCTCCCTTTCTCCCTTTGCAGCAACCAACAGACACCTCCTGTGTCATCAGCAAAAGCTCCTGTGGTCTCCAGCCCTCAGGAGGGGCTGGCACAGCCCCCAGCTGCAGTTCTGTGCAGAGGAATTCAGCGCTCACTGAGTCCAAGAGGAAGAGATTATTGTCCCAAAGCTTGGTACCCTGGGACACGGCAGCGGTGTGCCCTGGCCCAAGGCTTTTGCATCGTTGACTATTTTGTGACCAATATCTGAATGGCTCTTGAAACACAGACTGAAACCATCTCTTGCTTTTTCCAGCTGGATTCTTGATTGTGGTGAGGATGTTGTTGTATCTCCATGCTATCCAGTACTCTGGGAATTAGTTTTTCTGAAGTGAGTTTCTGAAAAGGAGCTAGGCACCAAGATCAGCACAAATGCCAATGGGTTATCCGTGGCCTTGGATAAATCATGGGAATGACTCTGACATACCCTGGGTTTGCTTTGTTGCCTGTTGGGGCAGCAGCAGTGGAGTTATGTGATGTGGTTCATTCCCCAGTGCCATTACCAGAGGGATATCAATCACTGTCACTGCACCAACAAAATTGGTTATCCTGCTGGGTGCTGACAATGAAAGCACAGAACAGTGCAAAGGCAAGAGGACACTATTTGTGTACATGGAGAGGAGTTCCTCTTGTTGCTTCTCTACCCAGGGTCTTGGAAATTGCTGGTTTCCAAAATTTTGTGTGAAGCCCATAAAGACAGCAGAGTAATGTAAATTGTTCGCCCATCCAGCCAACCCCTGATTATAAAGCACATCTAACAGAACTGACAAAAGCTGAGATAAATGGACATCCATTGGGAAAATGAAAAAATGAGTGCTATTCATCCTAGAGGAACCTATAAAACTGCAACACTGTCTTTTCATAAAAGAGCTACAGGACTAGAGGTCTGGATTCACATAATAGGACTCATATGACAATAACTAGACAAGAAACACAAAAACGCCTCAGCATCTAAAGAAAATCAATGTTTTCATCTCACAACAGCCTTGTGGTAGCCTTGTGATTAGCTGTGGCATTCTCTTGTTCTCAGAGTAATGAGTATGTAAAACTGTGTTTTGTATACAATTTCTGGGCACCATGTCAGCTCTTTAGTATCACTTGAAAGGGAGATCAGTGGGAAGGATGCCATGGCAGTGACTAGAAAATAACTTTGCAAGTCTTTCTTGTTTCCTCTCTCCTTCAGCCTTCTCACACTCCCCCAAGAGCCCTGGCTGACAGAGCAGACGCAGCATTGTGTTAAACGTGAATTGTTAAACTCGAGGCAATGCCAGCCTGGGTGAGGTGAGGTGCTCACCCCAGAGCTGCAGCTGGGCACATCCTTGTGCCCAGTCCCTGGCAGCACCTCTGTGCTCCTGTGGCTCTTTGCTTTGCTGTATATTTGTTTTTCAGGTGCTTTAGTAGCACTGAAACTTGTGGTTTGGGGATTTTTTTTTCCCTTTCCACTGTGGCTCTGCTAGCAAAAGAAACCTACCAGCCTTTTGTTCATCAGTTTTTTTCCTTCCATGGCAAATATTTATAAGTAAACCAATCAGTCATTGCTGAGGGAACTCTAATGGTATGCTCCTATGTGGATAATTATTACTTCCTTGTCAGCAAAAGGTTATAAAATTTTCTTTTGGGAAAATGCAATAGAGACTTTTTTCCTGGCAGGCAAATACTGTACAAATGTTTTTCTCTGGATAATACAGCTGAAAAGCTCCTTGTAGGATTACCTGACATAAATGCTTCTGTTAGGCTGATTTCTGTGTCACTGAAAGACTGTTGACTCTTTTCCTAGGAGGCAAAAGAGCTTTCTATGGTTTCTTCCTACTGGGAAAACACTTTTACTGGTTCTGTCAGGAAATTACAAATAAAAACCCACCTTTTTTTTTTTTTTTTAATAAATGCATCAGAATCTTGGTTCAGAAAAGCGGTTAAATACAAGATTAAATCTGTATTTACAGGGACAGATTCTTGCCTGCTCATCAAGGATTGCTCACCTAACCAGGTCCTTAAGTGTTGCAAGTACAAGCTTAGGAGTGAAGTTGAGAGGAATGATTTACTCTCTGACACTGGCAGCACTTGCAGCTGGCTTGGCTGGATGGACTTTATCCTGGAAACGGCTGTCTTGCATTGAACCAAGGCAAGGTAACTGACAGAAACACAGAATCACAGAGCTGTTTAGGCTGGGAAAGACCTTAAACATCATTGAGTACAGCCAGTGAAAGAACACTAAACATGAAGGATACTTGAGGTAGCCATGGCAGTCAGGCAAAGGAGGGGCCCAGAAAAGTGTGTTGGTCCAGGGCAGTGTGCCTGTGCATGGTGGCTGCTGTCTGTGACACTTGTCTCAAGGCCTGGTTTTGTCTAAATTTATAGAAATATATTTTAGAAGGTGTGAGGGTGTGTTTTTTTTTTTTTGATTCTTCCCTTTTTTGCCAGTGATGGTGGGGAATGTTTCTGGCACTTCAGATACTTTTGACTATCAGCTATTGAGGGAAATGTTTGAGAACAGAGTGGGCCTTCACTGCTGGCATGAATCAATGTGTGGTGCATGATATGTGTACAGGAGTCAGAGAATGACACACTCTGGAAAATTATTGCTTTTCACCCTCTTAATTACTACTGCTCTGAGGTCTAGGCTGATGTCTAAGTGCTGTTTCTCAGCTGCTTTATGTCCAAGACAGAGTAATATGATTCTGAGAATTAAGAGGAAATGGAAAATTATTTGTAGTTCAATAGATCTAATTCAGCCTCATTCCTTTCTGTCAGTCTGTCCTCTCCTGCAGATGGGGGTGGCATCTCTGTGCTCCCAGCAGAGCTGAACAGTAGGGGCTGCTCTGGGAGATTGCACAGCTGGACTCACCAAACTTGACACTGATCTCTACAAAATCTTGGGTGTGACTGTGTGAAAGCTGCAGTCAAAGGTGCTGCAGTCTCATCCTGGTGCTCAGCAAAGCTGTGGCTGTCCCAGAGGAAGGGTAGAACTTGCTGCTTGCTCTCTGCACAGTGTGATGGAATTGGGCAAATGCTGAACCCCCTGGAGTTCACCTAGGGCAAAAGTAACACCCCCACTAGCTGGGCAGTTTCCTGGAAAAGCAGACAAAGCTGCTTGTTTAACAGAATTGGACCCTCATGTAAGAAACAGATTTCTCGGTGCTCTCAAACAATTTTTTGTTAGTTGATTCAGAGAGGAGGAGGAAGTGCTGGAATGGTGATCTTTGGGCTGAACCACAAGCAGAGGTGGAGCATGCACAATCAGGGGGCATTTGGCTGAGCAGAGCCAGCAGGATTCCTGAGCTGCCGAGCACATGCAGTGAAAAAAATTTATACACCTGAAAATTAAGTGGAAAAATTAGCCTTTAAAGAAGCAGCACACTAGGGAGAGTGAGGAAGGTTGATGGACTCACGTTGCTTTCCTATGATTACAACAAAATGAAACGCCCAGAGGCACTGGTGCTGCAGGGACTGAGGCTGTTGAAGCAAATGCTTTTGAGGGAATATATATACACTGTTGGTGTAAAACATAGTTTGGTTTTCAGAGTGACCATGAGGTAAAGAGGTAGCACAAGGACACCTGATGGGCAGAGGGACTGGGAAAAGGACATTGGAATTTCTATTTGTCAACTCTTGCTCTATCCCCAAAACTTAGAATGAGTAAAACATCTTCCAGACTCTGAAGTTCTCCTCCTTCTAAGAGCGGGCCCCTCTCTCTGACTTTCTCACTAGAAATACCTCCCTGCAGACCAATATAAAGCTTGTCTGTGAATCCCTGACATCTTTACTGGATTATCCTCCCCAGCCACCAGCGGCATATATGAACTCCAACACATTTGGGTAGTTGTAAATGAATAAAGTTGAACTTGGAGGAGGGGAAAAAATACCTACTAAATTTCAAGCAAATGGGGAATCCAAAGTAAAATATTTTCCCAGGGTTTAAGCCTTTATTCTGTTGATGGGAAATATCTGTGTGTCACAACAGCCTGACTCCCTGGCTACCAAACCATAGGGTCACATTTCCCTTGCCTGCGTGTGACAACCCCCCTTTTCAGAGCTTATCTCACTTGAAGTAAACTTCTTTAAGGTATTGGCAGGTCCTAACTTACTTTTGGAAGACACTTTCAGTTTTCACATATTTCTTTCCAGCAGTAGATGGCAGCAATTTTCTTAGTCCTAATCTGATAAGATCTGTGTGCTAATTACTGTAAATGACTATATTTCAAAAGGTAAAGCCTTCAGTTGCCCTTTTTGGCAGATATTGCTAACTAAGCTATCATCCCTGCTGTCTTGCTGGCAGTGCAGTGCTGGGCATCAGCAGACAGTGTCTCCTAGGCTGTCTGTGCTGGAGAGGCAGCAGGACACCAACCAACCTGGCCCCCTGGATCAGCCTCAGCCATCCCTGGGGTTATTCTTTGGGGATAAAAGAGATGTGGGAAAGTGTGGGCCCACAGCCTCACCTTCATCTGAGAGGGGAAGTGCAAAAATGCTGTGATGAATTGACTAGTTAAAGTCTGAAGAAAATGAAAAGAGCAGAGATGCTTTGGCTCAGAAATAATCAATCTGTGCATATTGCTCTAAACTGAATTTTCCTCTTTGTACAGGCTGGATATTTCCAGAAAAGGGTCATTAGGAGACTCACTTTAAAATGAAATGTTTGTGATCAGTATAAAAGTTTGCAACAAGAGACAGAAAGTGTGAGAAATGAATTGAGCAACGTTATTATATTAAGCTAATATATAACGACATCTGTTATGTGAGCATAGAATAATGTTGAAATTAGGGAAGCTTCATCAACTTTGAATGAATAACTTATCTCCAGTGGACAGAGAGGAAACTGATTTTAATGACTGTTTTAAACTAACATTTGGTGAAATAAATGTTTAATGCATTTGTTCTAAACCAGAATTAAAGTGCCGTGTCTTTTTCATAGCTCAAGCACTGCTTCTATTCAGCTGTTTCTCTATCCTTTCTATCTCCCAAAGTCCACAGGAAGCTGAGATTTTTAAAGCTTATCATCCATTTTGAAATGACTGATAAATATATCCCATATATATATATATATATATATATATATAAGCTTTCGATGATATATCTGGTAGATTTAGCTCTGTTGTGGGAAATGCAAGTACAAGATGAAGAAGCTGACAAATTCATGATGGGGTAATTGTGTTAAAACCATAATAAGCCCTCTTAATCTTGAAACACTGCAGGAATTATTGTTACCTGTGGCTTTGCAGTCACCTGTGTTTAATTTCTCACTGTGTGTTCAAACCCACCTGCTATTTCATAATTAAAAATATGCCTGTGGTGTAAAACAGGCGGGTGAAGGAGACTGACATGCCCAAAATCAGAAAAATAGTTAGAAAGGGCTGGGCATGGGGTAAGAGAAACATCCTTGAATAACCTGGGTGTTGTCACCACTTAAATAATTGTGAATGCTGACCTATTTAGGAAGCAAAGTAAAACTTTTTCCTTAATCATCAAAGAAAATTTGGTGTAACATGTGAGCTTGTTGGAACTGGTAAAAATTCCGCATTCTTGCCTGCACCTTGGGTGACTAGTTAACATTATGCCTTTAACCAAAGACAAATAATCAAGATCTGAGTACCTTGGTTCACTACAAGGTCTCTTTAATGCCTCAAGGAGCTCTCCCAGCTGTGTTTCTGCTCTTTTCCTCTGCCTGCTCTTGTCCCTAAGTGTACTCCAAGGGCAAGGGTGCTTGTGGGACTGGTGCTTGTGTATTGTTGAAGATGTTTGTCCACTTTTACGTGCTCCTTTTTGACATTTTTCCTGTTTTCCCTGCTAAAAAGCACACACACAATGAGCAGAGCTGTTGTAGAGCCACGTTCATGCCTGTTTAACAACATCCTGCCTGTTCCTGTGGCAGCAGGGCCATTTCACACACTGTTCCTGGCAGAAAAATGCAGGCAAACAAACCTGCCTGTCCTTTCCAGGGGCTCTTGCAGGATGTCCAGCACAGAGCAGGGGTGAGCAGGAGGCACAGGGAAAAAGGGCTGGCTCAGGAGGGGCAGGGTGGGAAGATGCAAAGCAGGAACCTCTGCCAGGGAGGAGAGGGATGAGCTCAGGCACTGACATGGCTTGTCCTGGCAGCCACAGCTGGGGACAGCAGAAAGCAGCAGAGGTTGTGAGCATCAGGTTTTGTGTCCAAGTCAATGAGGTGTTTCAATTTTTACATTATAATTGAGATTCAGATCTTCTATTTATCTGCTTGATGTTTTCGAAATGTTCTCTCCTTGATGACATTGCTGATATAAGCACTTAAATTTTCTGGGAACAGGCCATTTAATAGCTAATACCTTCTCCCCAGGGCCTGGATTGGAGTGATTTTGGTCAGTGAAATGCTTCATGCTTTAAAATGATGGCTACATGTGACAGGGAGTCTGTGCTTGTGTTCTCCATGGCTGCTCAGCAGGCAGGCTGCTCCCTGGAGTACTGAGATTTTCTACCCCTCCCTACTGCCAGCAGTGCAGCTCTCTGCTATATGATGGCCTAATTTTTGACCACGTGCAGATTCTGTGAAGGGTTTGTTTGTAGCTTTGTGGCAAATGTTTTACAGGGATCTGTGACAGCAGGGACCATCTCCCTTTGTAGAGGATGAAATGAAAGTGCTGTTGTTATCAAACACACACCATGCTCTCACTGAGTGCAGGCTGCATCTGCTGGGACATCAAAAGGTGGTGAGTTTGCATTAGACAAGTAAACTTGCAATAGGAATTCTCCCTCTCTAAGATCCAGCATCCCCCATGATGCAATCCTTTGGGCAAGGACTGTCATGTACTACAAGTCTCTGTAGCTTATCACAATAGGACTCTCAGCTGATGCCTCTGGATATAAATATGAAATAAATATTAATAACAAGACAGCCTCCCTGCTTACTATATTCCTGTTTCCAGCCTTCTTATTACTGATCATCTACAGCTGGACAAATGGATGCAAAATCATCTTATAAATTAAGGCTGAGCTGAAAGTGGAAGGGGGCCAAAAAGGGCAACTGAAATAATTACAGGCATAAGGGGCTTTGATTTGAGACAATATTAGACAAGATAAAACCCATTTAATTCTCAGAGTTATGAAGAAAAGTAATAATAAACTAATTCTTGGACCAATAAGCAAAAGTATGAGAGAAGGGTGTATAATATTGAATGGCACAGAGAAGGTCAGCAGGGCTATTCCTCACTGGGTGTTTGCAGTGTATGAAAGGAATGCCCAAGGAAACTTAAAGGTGACAGGCTTGAAACACATAAATGACTTATTTTTATGCAGTGCAAAACTTCATCTGTAAATGTCAATTCCACAAGATGCTGTGTTGTTATGAGATACCCTTAAATACAGAACTGGTGAGTTTTTTACCCACCATTCTTATTAGAGCTATTCAGTTCATTTAAAAGGAATTGGTCTCCATCTTTTAGCTAGAAATCAGATTTAGCTGTGTTTCAGGAGCAAGCAATTTGCTTCAAAAATCTTATAAAACATGAACTGAAGACTATATGAAGAACAACATTTAATGTTCAGAACCATATATCTTACCCTTATTTCTGCTAAGAGGTGCTAGGTAAGGTAAAGGTGGGTGAGCTTTGTTGAACCATGTTTTCTGAAGTGACTCTGCAGGGTCAGAAATACTGAATTCACAATTGATTTTTGTACTTTCTGTGGAATCAGCTATCTTGAGAAAGCAAGCTCCCTGTTTTGTTATGATATAGCAAGTTTTAAACTAATTTTATCAGAGGAGGTTGTGCCCAACTAAACCTTGTTCCTAAGTCTTTATTCTGGGGGTCAAAACCATTAACACACATGGTGATTTTTTTTTTTTCTGGAGTGTTTGGTACTAAATTATTTCCAGTCACACAATGTCTTTATGGCTGAGAAAATGCAAATAATGATCCAGTGATAGTCACTGTAATCTAGCAGTTTATCTAACTTCATCCCATAATACAATTAAATCTGAGGTGATGATCCCTGAATTGGGCGTTTCATAAGGCAAAAAGTTTGTCTTCTCAGACAGGTTTTGGATGGATGCAATAAAACAGAATCCTTTCTGTCTCTGGAGATTTCTGATGCAGTCACTGAAATCCGTGTTGAAACCAGTAAAGAATGTGTCCTCTGGCCTATTTTGAGTGAAGAATCGAACTGCAAAACTAGTGGAGTGCCTACTTCTAAAGCTATTAGAGAGAGAAATTTTTCTCAATGAGATGTCTTCAGTCTCATAGAAACCTTTGAATGGAAAGCTTTATTTTAGCTTTTTACTTACCTTTTTATTTTAAGAGGGAGATAGTCCCACAGGTGCTTAGGAGAAGAAAAGGACCAGATCAAGAGGAGGATGGTCAAATGTCAGATACCTCAACCAATCCTTCTCAGTACCAAATATGGGGATCTATTGAATACAGAAGGCAATAGAAATAACTCTGGTGTTTGTTTTATAAACAGCTAGTTTACACAGGGGAGGAGTCAGGGAGTTCAATGTGCTGGCATTTTTGGCCATTTAAATTTTCAAATGTGGCTGGACACTGAATTTTGATAATTGGTCTCACTAACATTCTTACTAAATACAAATTAAGTCATTCAAAGGACTTGGGTTTGCACCTAATTATTAAAATCACTGAATTGGAAACCAGCTTTCACTCACAGTCTTGAACCTTTTGCTACACACGAGTCATGTCACCCAGAAAAGCCATCACAGAGTATTCATCTAATCCATCTGGTAGTGCAAATAGTGGAAGGACTCAAAATAACAAGAAAATTGTTTACCTTTCTGAATAGGATACGAAATTACTTTCTTGCCTCTTTATAGCAGCTCAAACATTTACACAAACTTGTTAAGCTGCTTAGAGAGAAGATTATTTGTGCAGGTAATGCTTCTTTCAGTAAGTTAAGCTGCAAGCAAAACAGATGCTTGACTTCACGAAATTTGGAGAAATTGCCTCTGGGAGAAATTTAAATAAATAAATAGGGAGCTTCTGCTCTCCTTCCTTCTCTGTATTTATTTTATTCCCTCTCTGTGAAGATGGGTCTGTGCAATACTCACAAGGAAGTTAGTTAATTATGTAAAGCTGCACCAGGTAAATGTTATTTACAGATGGCTAAAAAACTTTGTATTACACTCATTTGCCAAGAATAACCTCCCTCATTTCACAGCTGGTGGAGAGGTGTTTTTAATTGTCATTAAGGTAAGCTGCAGATTGTATTTCTCCTGCATATTTTTACCCAATTTGACTGTTCTCTTTCTTTGCTTTTTTTAATTGTAGCCCTGCAGGCGCTGTGCACATAATTGAAGTAACCAATCTGTTTTTGTTTATCTCTGTTTTCCATTAATTAGATATGTGGAATCTAAATTTCCTCCTGCAAAACATGAGGTGACAGGCTAAGGGACAAAGTCTGCATTTCCTCACCAGGCTGCACTGCTGGTGTTTGAGCAGACATTCCCAGAGCAGGACACAGCAGTGTTGGAAGTCTGGGCTGGACAGGGAGTGGAGGGGGGGCAAGTGGCTCTGGATGGGATGTGAGAGGCTCCTGCCCTTCCTGGGGATGAGGCTGAGCCTCCCTGCACCGTGGGTTTGCTGCAGGCTGGGTGTTCGTGTCCAAGGACAGGGGGAGCTGCAGCCTTGGCCCTGGGCACAGGGAAATGGTGCCCCAGGAATTGCACCCCCTGCCTGAGCTGGGCTCACAGCAGCGCTCATGCGGCTCCTGGATACTTTCCTGTACCCAGATTTCCTTTTTCTTATGTCGCTCACTGCTGACCCAGCGGCTCAAAACTCCACTTTTATAAATAACCAAGGTTCACCCCCTAATCTGACCCATGGCAGCACAGCTAAGACCTAAAGCTGCTGCTATTTGTTGGGGCATCTCAGTGGTTCTCAGAGAATTTTATTTAGAAATAACCCAGCTCTGCAGTGCTCACATATTCATAATAAGCTAGTGATCAGCTGTCAGGTTTAGCCAAGAACTGGAGAATTTGGCTAGAGTGAGGTTCTTGGGAAGAAATTGAAGTGATCTTCAAGTAAAGGACAATGGCAAACTATTTTCAGCCTGCCCACAAATGACCACTAAGAAGAGAGGGAATAGCCTCAGTTCTGGGTGTGCAGAATGGCAGGTCCATGGAGAATTCCACAGAGGAATGGGTCAGTAAGAACAAAGCTCTAATGTAAACCCAGAGGCAATCATCAGGGAAAATCTTTGGAGCTAAAAGCAACTTATTGCTGTTTTTTGAGGTTCTTCTGACACTTTGTTATGGATTGACAACATTTTCCTATGTGCTTTGCGAGCTCAGGGTTTGCTGCTTTGTACTCAAAAGGATGAATAAGTGCTTGTTTGAAGCTAATGGCCTCTTTTGCCTGTATATCTATGCCATAATTCCAGCACAATCCTGTAAGAGCCTCCCTGATGTCAGACTGGCCTTGTACACACATTAATGACTTATCAGGTACGAACTCCCTGCCCAGCCCGCACCTTTTCCCTCTTGCCTCCCCTCTGTTGCTCAGTCATTTTTCTTTGCTTGTTGCTTGCCTGCAGTGATGGGTGTGTGCCCTTTTCCTCACTTGGAGTCTGGCAGTAAATCATTCCTCTGCTTTTGCCTTTTTTTTTTTTTTCCTTTTTACATTCTGGAGCAGCTCTGATTATTTTAAAGCAGAAAAAAGACCAATAAATGGGGAGAATCCTGAAGGTAAGTACTTCAGTGAGGACTAAATGTCAAGGTACAGTACACATAGAAGCTTTTACAGGGACTATTTAAAAACTGTTATCTGCTGTATATTTTAAAGGCAGGGCATAATTCAGACATCTGATTGACTGCCCTTGAACATTGATTCCTGCTCTATAACTTTTATTTTTCAGAAACCTTGATTTAAGAACGTTTTGAAGGCATCATATATTGCATTCCTGACCCTTAGTGGATTAAGGACTGCCTTAGCTGCACCAGCTTTGTGGGGAAAATATGGCAGAAGAAGCAATGATAAACTCTGTCAGAGCAGAAGTGGAAAAGTCACCTCTGTAAATTCAGGATTGCTTAAGAATTGTCTTCCCTCTTCACCTGGAAGTACAAGAGGTGCCCTGGCCCTGGGCAGTTCAGGAGGTTTGATGGAGGTGAAGGCTGGAGAGCACGAGCAGTGTGTGCCTGTGTGGAGAGGAGATGCCTGTGTACTTCTCTTCCACCTGTTTTTGACAGGGAATATTAATACTCCAAACAGAAATTAAGCAAGGAGTTTCAGCAAGCATGTTTTGTTTCCTTTAAGACAGGATGTAGCTGTAATGTGCTCTGTATTTCCAAGTACTGGCATTTTTACATAGGTAAGAAATATTCAAGTCTGAAATACACTTAACAGCTTCTTGCAGAAACTCAAACCAATTTTGGAATATTACCATGTTATCTCAAGCCAAAAGAATTGGCAATCAAAAGTGTTTTTAAAGCCATTAGCCCCAGTTTCATTGACTTGTTTTAGTTCTTTCTCTTTGATAACATGTTTTTGAGGAAGTGAACTCACTGACAGTTTGGAGGGCTCAGGCATAGTGAGAAAAACCACAACACCACTGTTTAGTCTTTGAGTCTGAAATTAAATCATATCCCTTTATTTCCAGAAATGTTTCTCTTCACAGATGTACTGGGAGAGGGTAATTCAGTGCCTTGAAATGTATGGACAGCTAAGGATGACAAAGCCTGAAACACATGTCCTGAAAAGAGTTTATTACCAGGCATTAAAACAGGTAAGGCTGTAAAAAACATTTTAGCTGCCAAAAATGTATTTGACTGCTACCAATATATTGGACTTCTTTCTTTAGTATTTTTTTAATCTGATCTCGTTTATAGGACATGCTCACTGGTGCTTAAAGAGACATTGAAACACTGACACCAGAACTGAATTACTGATGGGCTGAACTGGAGGATCACTTGAACAGGTGATGCTGGAGCAGCCTGCCAGGTGAGTGGGTGGATGTGCAGGTGTGCAAGTGCAGCGCACCTTGGTCTTGCCAAACATAATTCTTGTGTGCACCCCTAGAAAAACAAAGCAATGCCCCTTCTGCCAAATACTCTGCTGCATAAAAGCTCAAGGACCTTCACCCTCATGGTGAAGTGAGGGCTTGAGGAGGGGTCTTGGCACATGAGCCCCTTTGCCATGTCCTCAGAGGGATGTGCTCAGAGGAGCCATCCAGGCTCCTGCAGTCCTGGCCCCAGCCCTGCACACCTGGAGCTTGCAGGAGCTGTGCCAGGGCTCAGCAGGGCTCATTTCACCTGTCTGGCACCCCTGGCAGCCCTTGTGGGTGTGCAGGGCCCGGGAGAACCCTTGTGAGGCACAATGGCAACAGGAAATTCTCCTTTTCTACCTGACAGGCCAGCCTGGTGCTTCTGCTTGATTCCAAACCCAGTTGTCTTCTTGGGAAGTGAAAGAATCAGACTGCAGAATTTAACCTTGAGCTTCACATTTTAGTAATGGAGCTGGTCAACTTCAGAAAGAGACACCTGTTCAATATGGGATTGAGGTATGCAGGTTTAATACACAATTTACCTGTCTGTGAACAGGGATGTAAAACAACACTTAAAGCTGATCATTATTATTTTTTCCACATACCTCCCCTGCCCTGAAACTCCATTTCATTTTCATCTGAAACAACATTTTTCTTCTCCTTTTGTCACATGACCTGGAAAATCCATTATTCAGCCAAATATAATCTATCCCAAATACGTGTAACTTCTGTCCAGAAAAGTAATTTAGGCTTTTGTGCCATCAGTCCAGAGTTTCAGACCATTTGTGGTACTTTTCCTTTCTTACTTATGATTTGCTCTGTTCTGCAGCCTGAAATATGATAATCTGGGCAGAACAGAAATGCAAAATAGGATAATTTTTACAACCAGATTTAAAACTTCTGTTTTAAACACAAAAATGTAAAAAAAAAAAAAGTGCTGTACTAATTTCTTCTTTTCTAGAAGCAAAATGGAGAGGGGAAAAGAAATCTGTAACAGAAAAACATAAATCAACATCAGTATTTGTTGATTTCTAGG
Source organism: Zonotrichia albicollis (assembly GCF_047830755.1). NCBI lineage: Eukaryota > Metazoa > Chordata > Aves > Passeriformes > Passerellidae > Zonotrichia > Zonotrichia albicollis. The sequence continues at coordinate 12,294,891 of NC_133832.1, forward strand.
TTTTATTTTCTTTTGGTTTTTAAACTGGGATTTTTAATCTATTCACATGCAGAAATTTGCATTTTATGAGAACAAAATGTGATGAGATCATTTTAGGTAACTTACTTCTTTTTCCTCAGTTTGTGGCATCTAAAACCAACCATGCTTGTCATTGTCTCAGTAATTTCTCATAACTGAAGTTAAAATATATTCTAAGTTTGCACCAAATGAGCTGTTCCAAGATGAGTTGGCCAAACTCTGTATTGCAGTGGGATTTCTGCAATTATGATTAGATACAAACAAATATGATTCTGGAATACCACTGAATGCAACATTGATTACCTTTTCTCTGTCCTGCAAGAGGTTAGGAGAAGCACAACTTGCATTCTGCCTCTGCCAACCACAGTTGTGCTGGAAGATCACAATGAAAAGGGGATGAAGGGAGGAGAAGCAAGGAGCTGATGGAAGACTTTTATATTATTGGGTGCTGATGGGCTTTAGGATGTTGTTGGTACTCACCAGAATTCTCAGAGCTGCTGAATTCATTGTGTAGCTGCATCCCATCCAGAGGACAGAAGTCACCAGTAAAAGAGTTTGTGTGTGCTTTTACTCCTCCCCATGTTTATTTTAGCTGGTTATTGGTTCTCCCACCAAAATGTGAAATAAAGAGGCAAAGGCAGCATTTGTCTTAGTTGTGCCTGAGAAATTCCCAATGGCAAATAGAAGCTTAGTTCCACTATCTATCAGTGGATTTTACATCTCTGCTCCACAAACTATTCTGCACATGAAAAAAGGCTCCCTATTTGAGCAGTTTCCCTAGCAAGCTGTTTGCTGGATTAAGGCAAAATTAGGATTTGTGTCTGATTTTAATTGATCCCAAACAGTGATTCCCTTTCTGCTGTTGGCCAGTCAAGAGAAACAGGTAAATAGTCAATATGTTATCTCTTTTTACTCTTATACAGAAATATAATGACTACTGCAGGAATTGTTACCTGTGCTGTAAAGCTGTCATGTTTTTCTTTGGGGAAGGAAATTCTTATTTTCCCATCCATATACCTATGCAGAACAGTTACTCTTCTTACACTCTCTACATGTGAAATGCTTAATAATTTTATCTTCAGCTTTCAAACATAAAAGTGAGGAAGTTACCCAATTCCAAACTTAACTACTTGTGTATGTTGTTGGTATCAAATAAGATTACTGCTTGGAAAATAGTGCATTTATCTTTCACTTGAAATAACCCAGGAGAATGTCAGATGTAAAATGAATTTTGAAATCTTGGCATTTACTGCTGCTTTATACTCTATGTGTGCAACTTCAGTCAAGCGCAGTGACATTACTGTGAGAGTCCCTCCAACTGAAGGAATTGGCACTCCATTAACAATCCCTCTTTGCAGAGCTGAATGGGAAATGTGTTACTACTCCTGAAAAGTGGTGATCAGAATCATGGCTGCTACCAGCCAGGTAGGATTCTTTCCTTGTCAGCTTATTCCTTCCTGTAGCAAGTCCCTCATCCAGCATTATCCAGCTGTTGATGTCCTCCTCCCTTCACAACAGGCACTCTTTGCTTTGGCTTTTGTCCCGTGTAAATGCAGCCCTGCCAAGTCCCTCTGTGATGAGCTCCCTTCCGTGCTCTGCTGCTGCAGCATCAGCATCTCCCCTCCTTGTGCCTCAGTGCTTCCACCTCTCCCTGCTCCAGGGACGTGGGCGCTGCTGGCAGAGCACAGGGCAGCAGGACACACAGGGGCTGGTGATGGTGGAGGCAGCCTGGGGGATATCCTGGGGCCTCTGCAGCTTTCACCTGGCCTGAGGCAGGCTGCAATGGGGTTATCTATTGGCTTTGCATCACTGCTAAAATTAATGGCTGTGAAGAGTTGATGGTGTTTCCAGAGATGGACTTAGCTTTCACGGGGTGTCTTGTGAGCAGGAGCGTGCACACAAACACACACACATGCATAATTTTCATGTGTGGCCATATTTCCCAAAGATCAGACCTGAATCTGTGCTGCTATAAACGAAAGACTAGACATAAAGTCAATAAATGTGACTCTGCACAGCTGTAAATCCTCTCATCCTGTCATCTTCCCATTCAGGCAATAAAGATGTGACAATTGTGTAGACTCAGAGGTTCGTGGCAAGGCTGGGGCACTCCTGATCATAGCATAGAGGATGGCCCCTTCTGGAAGGAGCTGTTGGTGGTAAAGCTCATAAGGGCAACTCACATTCCCTGAATGACCTTCCTCCTGCTGGAGGCTGCTCTCTGTACCCCAGCAAGCTGCTCAGGTGGAAGCTCTTTAATTTCTGCTGTGTGAAGTCAAACCAAACCTTTCCTATTTAACTGAAGAGGAGCAGAATGCAACACACGAAAGCAGCAGATCCATCAGTCCTTGGGGGGTGAAAAAAGAGCAGCTGGGAGAGCAGCCTCAGCTGCTGGCTGTCTGATGAGGATGTTTGGCTACAATCTAATTGTAATGGATGTGGGTGAGTCCACACATAGATTGATTTAAATTGATTAAGAGAGTCTACCTGACTCTCTCAAAGCTAACTGAAGTCAGTGGAAAACAATCCTTTTCCCTGAATTCTCTGATATTGAGTTAAAGCCCTAGAATTCTACCCCATGAAATAATTTGGTTGGCAGAAAAAATGAAGAAATTTAGTAAATCAAGGATTGGAGAACTAAATTTGAAATGATGCATTTGGTACCTGGTTCTTCACAGATTTACTGCTTGGCATTGCTCAAGTTCACTGGTGTTTTTTGTCATCCCTTCCTAGTATGGACAGGTATGACAGTGAGAATAATTCTTATCTCTCCCATTTTTATTGAGGTCAACTCTCTCTTCTTTTAGTCTGTCTACAACACAGTGCACCTGGGAGGTCTTAGTTGGAGTCCCTGACCAGCTTTACCAGACATGAAAAAACAAAAAAAGAGGTCAGAAACAAAGGCCAAAGCAGGTCTCTCTACTTCTTTAGTGGTCCATCAGAAACAAGTGTAGGGCTTGGTGCACGGTAGGCTGCTCCTACAGCTCTCGTCTCTTCTGCTCTGTACTCAACTCCATGAATACCATATTGCTCTTTGCTTTCCTACATTATTTTGCACAATAGGCTGAGAAAACATCAGAATAAGGGAAACAAAATTGCTTTAAAAAATAAATTATCAGTCAGTTATATGTTCCCCTACTTTTAAAATGAATAATATATACATTAATATAGTGACCATAATAGTTTGTTGACTTGGTATAAAATGCTGAAGAATGTCTAGTGATACCACTTTAATGTTCAAATATAATTCCAAAATATTGATAAATGCAGCGACACCTAACTGTATGTTTCAAAGTTCATGGGATGTTTTATTTCTGAGTTTCAATCTTTTAATTCAACTAAAAGGTAAGTTTAATAAGTGACTGATATATAATGAAAAAAATAGCACTCTTACACTGTAATCATGCCAGGGTAAGTGAAAGAGTAGCTGAAGTGTAGAGGTTATGAATTGCAGCAAAAGTATCAGTGTCTTGGTGAAGTCTGTGCCACCTGGACAAGCGAGGTCTCCTGGCAACATTTCGTCACTTTCAAATTATTTAAAAGAATTATACAGGCAGTAAAATGTTTATTGATCTTTGTCACACTCCTGCTCTACAATAATTTTGCTCATTTACCGTATGTAAGAATACCTTGAGCGTGCCTGAGTCCTCCCCACATCTGGGACTGGGAAAAGTCACCGTGCTTGGTTGTTCTTGGCCTTGCAGGTCGCCGTGGCTGAACATCGTCTCCTTGAGCCTACAGAGGCGTTAAAGGTGGTTACACACAGAGAAATGCCTGAGAATGTTGCTGCTTTTGTTATCCCTGTTTGGTATCCAGTTCAGATTTTCTTTGCCTGTAGGTAACAAGACAATGTTTCTAATTGTCAGCTCTGCATATGTGACAATGACCCAAAAGCAGAGCCAAGTGTTTTCTTGACTTTGACAATAATTGCGAAGATGTTGATGCATAGCTGAGGTGAGCAGCGTGAAATTGAGCAGGCTCTGGCTTTTCTCATCTCTTCTGGCTTGAGGGCAGGGTGATGAGGGGATGCTCATTTCACTGGTGAGGGTCTCCTGAGGAAGATGCTTTTCTATGGCTGGCTCGTGTTTAGGTTTTAAACTTCCCACTGCTGGGTTGCTCAGTGTTTGCAGTGGTCCTGTGCACATTGCATGCCCTGTGACACAGCACCAGTCAAGCCAAGCACTGGCACTGTAAAGTCCTGAAGTGCCACTTACAGAAATTTGTCCCATGATTTTTCTGCCTTTATCTCATTACCTGACCATACTGTGTTCTCCTCTGAATCTGAGTAAAATGCAGTAGATTGTAGTCTACATGGAGTTATTCCAAGATATTTAAAAGTGAATAAAAATCAGCACAGGGAAACTAAAAATAACACTACCATTCTTTGGAAAGCATGAATGTGCCATGACAGAAGCAGAGTTAGGGAGGAGAAATGCAGTCTGGTCCAGTTAAAGGCATCTGGTAAAATGCATGCTAATGATGGTGTGAAAACGCAAAGTGGGTTTGAAAGATGCTGAAACCCCTGGGGCGAGCTGTTCCTCTGTCTGCACTGAAACCTCTGTGGGTTCTGCGGGCAGCCCGAGGACAGGGCGGCACTGCCGGAGCAGGGGGAAAGGGCCCCTGGTGATTCTCTAAGTGTCAATGTTTGCCTGTGAACCTCAGAGAGCCGCAGCTCTCACTCCAATGTGTGCTGGTACTGGGCACTGCCTGCAGGAGCCACAGTTCTGCCTTTACTGCCCTGCCTAGGGTAAGGGTTATAGTTACACCTGCACCCTGCTGCTGCAAAAGGCATGCCAAGGGGATCACAAAACTGCAAAAACGTGGCTTCCTCCACAGCTTTTTCCCTGGAACCAGCCTTAGCCCAAGACTGCTTTTACTGCCTAGAGTTTGGGTTAGGGTTACACCTGGGTTAGGGTTTTGTAAACCACAAAGCCCAGAGCTCCAGGCACACTGCAGCTGCAAAAGGCATCCCAAGGAGAACACAAAACTGCCAAAACTTGGCTTCCTCCACAGCCTTCTCCATTGAACCAGCCTTAGCTGTAGGCTGCTTTTACTGCTCTCCCTAGTGTTAGGGTTACACCCGTTCTGCTCCATGCCATGTCCCCAGGTAAGGCACCGACGCCTTCTCAACGTTTTGCTACCGCTCCATCTATATCCATCTGTTCGCTATATCTTCTGCAGAGACCGGAGCCACGTGCCCGGCCGTAGATGTCCCTTGCCATTCGGGTCCCCGTGGGCTCCTGTCGGGTCTCTGTGGGTGTTCCTCCCTCCGCGGGGCGGTGCGGGCGGTGCCGAGGGGCTGTCCCGGGTTGCTGTCGGGTCTCTGTGGGTGTTTGTCCCTCCGCGGGGCTGTCCCGGGTTGCTGTCGGGTCTCTGTGGGTGTTTCGCGGTGCGGGCGGTGCCGCGGGGCGGTCCCGGGGCCGCGGCCGCGCCGGGCCGGGGCTGCAGGGCGGAGGCGCGGCCGCCAGGGGGCGCTGCCGCTCGCGCGGCGCGGGGCGGGCGCACCTGGCGCGCGGGGCCGCGGGTCCCGGCCCGCTCCGCGGACACGGGCACGGACACGGAGCGGGACCGGGACCGCCCCGCCCGCCGCCGCCAATCCGGGGACACCCACAGCCCGCCGGCATGCAGCCCTAGGGGGGAGCTGCCGTGGAGGTGAGTCCTGCGCGCCGCACTTCTCGCGCCAGTTCCCTTTTTTATTAGAAAATAAAAAGAAAAAAAAAATCTGAGGAAAAAGTTCGTCCCTTCTCGGGCCGCCGCGCGCGGGACGGGCCAGAGCTGCGGCTGCTGCCTCATCGCTCCCGGAGCTCCGGGCGGGCGGAGGGACCCCGCGGTCCCGCTGGTGCCGCGGCGCTCCGGAGGGGCTCCGGGCAGGGACCGCCGCAGCTCCGGCTCTGGTCCCGGTACCGCTGTCCCGGTGCCGTGGCTCGGAGCGGATGCTCGGGGCTGGCTCCGTCCGTAGCGGCGCGGCCGCTCCAGCGCTCCCCCGACTGAGCCCTGCTGCTGTTGGAAGCGCCGGGAATGTTTTCTGTCACGAAGGAGGGAATCTCGGTTGGTACCGAGGGTCTCTCAGCCTCGCGAACGCGTGTGGGGATTCCCGGGAAAAGTGTTACTGCCGAGGATTTGAAATAAAGCACTGGAGCAGTTTCCTTTCGGGATGATGCGGCGCGGCGGAGTCTGCTGAAGTGGTGCCGGTGCTTTGGAGGCTTGGCTGCTCTGAGTTACCGTGGTGGGTGTTGGACTTGAAACCTCTACCTCTGAAAGTTCCGTGACAATAAAGCTGCTCTGGTTTCCTTTGGAGTCCGATGGAAATCTGCTGAAGGGCACTAAACACTTCTGAAGTGGCTGGGATTCAGCCGCTGTTTTCAGAGAGCCTGTGCCTGGACGGCTGTCTCTGCTAGGATTCAAAGAATCAAAAGTTTCTGGTGGAAGATGCTGTAAGCTGCGATTTCTCAGAGTTGTAGTAAGGTTTGTGTACTTTTGGCGATTTCTGTGCCTGTTGGGTTAACGCTCAAACTTGGGTCTGGACCGCGAGGGGAAACCAACCCATCGTGGTAGGAGCCAGCAGTTTGGAGCGCTCCTCGGCAGTGTTTAGAGTCTCTGATATATACTCCCTGAGTTTTTACCCTGATTATTTAAAAAACAATAACAGATTTTTAGCGTCTGTGTAAGGTTTGTGGTTGCTACAATATCACTACCAGAGTGAAGACAGATTTGAGGTTTTTCAGGGGTTGTTAGCGGCGGGAGCAGGCGGGGTGAGCTGCGGTGGGCTGGGGAGCGGGAAGGGCTGCGGGAAGGGCAGTGCCCAGGTGCTGTGTGAGTCTGTGGCTGTTGCATTCACACCCCAGACAGGCTCTCATTTACCCTAAACGCTCCCGTCCGTGCCGGAAAGGGGACGTTGATTCCCATCAGGGTTAAAGCTCTGCAGCTGCGTGCCTGTCTGTGTGTCCGTAGGAGCAGGTGGATGCTGCCCTGCCCCTGAGCAGCGCACGGGGAGGAGATTCCCTCCGGCGGCAGGAGAGGCCGGCCCTGGGGGGGACATGGAAAGGTGCCTGGAAAGCTCTGCCAGTGCCAGAGCCGAGGCAGGAGGTGAGTGTGGGGCGGGAGCTGAGAGAGGCAAGCGCTGGCTTTGCAGTAGAGTGACTGCAGAGGGGGGCACCCAGGGATTTGGGGTTTGGGGCTCCCTCAGCCAGCGGGGTGCAATGCATGTGCAGTGAGCAGCAGAGGTGAAAGTTGGGGAGGTCACCGAGGCACTGGCAGTGGCCTTTGGGAGTGAGCCTGTGATCCATCAGGGGCTGTGACTGGCGATGTGCAGGGCGGCTTCCTGAGAAATTACTGAGGATCCCATCCTTCTGAGGATGTGTCTCTGGGCACAGGAGACCCCTTGAGTGGGAGGACGGGGCTTGGGCTGACCTCCCTGCCGAGTGCCGGTGTTGCTAGGCAGCAGCTTGCACCTCCAGCGTGCTCCAGATCCGAGCCTGCGAGGGGAATCCTTCCTCTCCTGAACCAAAGCTTTCTAGCTGGTGACCAGGCTGGAAAGTCCAGATCCTGTGGGTGTGCATGCACTGCTTGCTTGCTCCTGGCTATTGGGAAGGGGTTCAGCTGGGAGGGTTCAGGGTTGTTAGCTGACAGCAACACTTTATACTCACCCACCTACTTGGGCTGCAGGTGAGCCCGGGAGAGAGATAAAGATGAATCTTTGAATGTTCCATTTGTAAGGCTTAAAGAGTTCTGTGCAGAGCACCTTTTTTCTTTCCCCGTACCTGGAAGCTCATTGGCGGTTTGTCTTCAACTTGTGTGGTGATTGATGCTTTAGCAGTTAAAGGGGAGGGGGAGGGAGAAGGGAGGAAGGAAGGCCAGGTGTGCCACATTAATGCACTGAGCCAGCATGAGTCAATTTTAGTGGATGCCACACAACTGCTGCAGCCTCAGTGCACGAATGGCATCAGCCAGTGCTGTCTGAACTGCTCTGTATCTCACAGAGCACTGGAAAGCCTTTTCATTTTCAGAGCTGCCAGTCTGGTGGCTGCACTTTGAAGCAGTGCAGCAGCTGAAGCTGTTGGAAACTAGCAGGGGTGGGACTGACCACTCTCCAAACAGAAGTCAGATCAAAAAGGAGCCTGAAAGGGTCAGGAGGGATTCATAGGCTGGTGTGGTGAAGGTGAGTTCAGCAGAAAGGCAGTTCTTGTGGCACAGATCACTTCTAATCAGGCAGGAATTGGTGGTATGGGAGAAGGAGGAGGAAAATTCCTGGTTTGATGGAGGCTGGAGGCTTGGGCCTCAGGAGAACCTGGACTTGGCAGCCTTAAGCGTGGCTGGGGCTGCAGAGGAGTGTGGAAATGGAGGCAGTAGGAGCATACTTGCTGCTCTCAGGATCTCTGGGTGTTGTGCTGTGCCCCTGTGGGGTGAGCCTGAGCCATGGAGGGTTTAGGAGTGGGTTTGTCTGGAGGGGTCAGGCAGCTGCTGGGGGCAGTGTGTGTGTGAGGAGCCCAGCAGAGATGCTGAGAAGCTGCTGGAGAGCCAGGAGGAGGGAATGGGGACAGCCTGTGAGGCTTGTACCCCTTTGGATGCTCTGGCTCCCTGGGGAGGGCAGGAGCATCCAGGCTGTCTGGATGGGATGTTCCTGTAAGGGAATTTGGTTGGTTTGCATAGGCAGAGTAATTTTTGTCCTTGACTGTTCTCAGTTGTTTCCTGGGGAGAGAAAAATACATGTTACAGTAATCACCTAAAGCCATGGAGAACAGGGTCTCCTATGTGGCATTTGGAAGGGGGAGGCTGCTCCAAACTTTCTATGCTGTGGATTGTGATGCTCTTGTGGGACCAGAGGTGGAGGGGAAGTTCCAAGGAGGATGTGCAGCTAGTGATCCTGCTGGCTGAGGTGGGAAGTTGCCAGGGATGGCTGGGGCAGGTGCCTTGACCTGAGTGTCTGGGGGAAAAGGCTGAGAAGTTGTACTCACTGTGAGGAGTGCAAATAAAGCATTTATAGTGTATGGACTTTTCCTGCTCTCTGAAACATTCCTGCTCCTCAAGCTGAAAATATCAAGGGATGCTAAATTGTGAGCAATTGTTAAACAGCCTTAAAGAGCTCTATGGGAAACTGTGTCTGCTCTTCATTTCTAAGCCTTCCTCAAACAATGAGAGTCTGAGCTATTTATCAGGAGCTTTTTTAGTGCTGGAAGGAAAAGTGAGCATTTAAAGTGTATCACAAAATAAAGAGGCACTTTAAGAGGCAATTTGCTTTTCAGGATGTCCAACTAAAAATAAATCTTTCTTTAAACAGCCTTGAAAAGAAAACAGAGAGGAAAGATCTTGCCCTTGCTGAGAATAAGGAAAATCTTTTTGCTGGCTTTGATGGTGAGGGTTTCCTCTGGCACATGGTACTAGATCCAGGTAAACCTTCTTGGAACTGGTGGAGAGCTGAGGGATGTGTTATATTCAGTAACAAAGCTGGTGAGACAGAGAGACTGTGTGTTAGAAACTTCTGTAGGGATTTTGGCTAATCCTTTCCACCTTAAAAGCACTACAGAGAGTTCCTTCCACCCTCTTTTCTTTGTTTATGTAACAGTTAATTAACAAGGATGTCTATTTGACAAAGCAATTTCAGGGCACATAAAATATGTATTTTACTCTTATTTTGGCTGCATCAGAACAAAACTCGATTGTTTTCAAGATTCCCATAAAATGTATCAAAATAGCATTCTATAAGCAGTTTCTCATGGTTCTCAAATTCTGGGGGATGTTGTTTCTTTGCTCACTTAATTATATTTTTATTTTCACTCAGACAGACATATGTAAAGTCCAGTCTTTGGTTATGTAAGGGGAAAAAAAATCCCCATCAAGAATCTGTTTATCACTTTAAGGAGCAGCGATGCTGCCGAGTTCAGTGAAAGCAACTTGCCTCTGCTGACAGCCAAGTGCCATGCCTGGCTTCTCTGGGACTGTTTCCTAAGTGGAAAACTGTAGATGAGTGTTTTATAAGGAGCCTGACAGCTGGTATGTCATCTTTTCCTGTTAATTCTGTCTTCTTTGAGCATCATGAATTAGTTAGGAAAGCGTGTGGCCATGGATGAGATCAAGGAATGTATTTCTAAGCACATCACAGGCAGAGCTGTGTTCTCACAGAGCCTGTTTCATTAAGGTGCAGGAGTGAGCTTGGACCAGACTTGCCATGAATAGTGCAAATACTGTTATTCTGTTAATACTGCAGAGCTGTGAGTGTGTGTAAGAGCAGGGATAATGTCAATATTGCTGACTGTTACAGCTGTAGTCTCTCTCCTGTGTGGCCATGGAAAGAGGCCTGTTTTAAAGGCTCTGTAAAAGCAGGGAACATTTCAGCATGCAGATGGCAGCCCAGTCTAAAATCTAGTTCTGTTTGTACTGAGCACCTCTGTAGCGAGCCTTGAGGAGCACAAGGGGAGCGAGAGAAGTGGTGTGGGGGGAAAAGAGGAGGGATATGCTATCTTTCAGGATTGAGACCTCCCTTTGAACTGTCTCTCTCCATTTTTAATAGCTTTTCTGCAAAAGCTGCTTGGGGAGCAGGGTTAGAATGGATATGAAAGAAGCAAAGCATCTAATCTTTTGGCTTAATAATGCCCTGGTGTAGGCAGCTGCAAAGTGGACAGACTTCCTTATTGATATAAGAGCAGAGAGCAGTGAGTGAAATTGGTGTGGGTGAGAATGGTCCCTTCTCATCTCTTTTAATCTGAAATGTCTTCTGCTTTTGTAGTTGAGGCTCTGCAGAGAGGACCTGTGATTGCATGCAGGGCTGTCTAAAGCAGCCAGGAGAAAACAGCCCTGACCTGAGCAGTGCTGTTTGTTCTGGGTGTCAGCAACTGAGCAGCTGGAGTCAAGTGCAGTGGTTTTTCTGGAATTTACAGGGTTTATCAGTGTCTCTGATAAAGAGCTCTGAATAGCAGGAGGCAGAGTCCTTTTTTCCTGTGCAGGGCTTCTCCACAGCCCAGGGCAGCCTGGCTGGGCTGGGTCTGAGTGGTCTCTGAGCCTGTCAGCCCAGAAGAAATTTGCCATCCTGGGACAGTGCCCAGCAGCCTTGTCAGCTTTGAGAAGCACACATGGTCACCCTTGGCTGGGGCTGCTCTCTGCCCTCAGAGGGCAGTGGTTACTGCTACACCTCGCTCTGTGCTGGGAACCTCCTGCTGGAACTGCATCAGTTCCAGCGCTTAGGCCGATTCAAGGCGATTCTTAAAATCTCTCCCCTTTCCTCAGTGCTAGTGTACATGTTTAGCTTTCCAAGTGTAGATTGTCTTCCCATTTTCTTCTCTCCCCCAGTGGGTTTTTCTGTAAGCTTTTAAGCACTTCTGCAAGGTGATGAGAGGCTAAGACCCACTCTGTAAACTTTGCCTCTGAGTCTTTACATTTCCTACAGTACTTCATGTTGCCTGAAGTACTGTATTGATTAAACCACAATCTGCAGGAGTAAATATATGTAGAATATTAATAGCTTCTACTCTAGGGGGAAAAAAAGGCTGTAAATTAATTGATCCATTATGTTGACCTCATAAACCATGAGGGCTTGCAGTACAGCTGTAATCCTCCTCCCACAACATGTATTTCACTTTGAATGTCTGTAAAAGGTCTGGACTAGTCAAAAGCTGTGATACTGAACACATCTGTCTATCTGTCTTAGGATATGTAGTTAGAATATTGCAATGTTAAGGCTGAACAATAGTTCTCACTAGAATCCAGGGTAGTGCTGAATCAGTACATCACTGATGGTGCAGCTGGGTATGAGGCTTAAACAGTAGCTAACTTTCCCACTCCTATGTCATTCTCATTCCTCCTTACAGTTGCTTTTTGTGTTTCCAAGTGCAAGAGGTGTTGCAATGAGGGGTGAGTATGATTCAGGGATTTAAAATCTGATTTGAAGAAATAATGAACTGGAATTCTGTGTGAGTTGCTCAGGGAATCGAGGTCAGTGTGTGGTGTGAGCTGATAGAACTCCATCTGCTAATCAGTGCTGTTAGTCCTAGTTCTTCTGGTTTACAAACCTGTTAAGATGGGCTGCTTGGGTTTTTATGAATTGGCAGCAGTTTAGGTGTGTGTGTACATCGTATGTTCATCACTCTCTGCAGTGTTTGATGTTACAGATATTGTAATCTTTATCTATATTCAGAATATTTCAGGGGATTTTCCCGTTTCCTACCGCTTTTTTTTTTTTTTTTTTCATAAATGAGCACTATTTTAGGCAGCTATTGGATCAGAAAATTCTTGTAAGGAAATGTTCTTGTGTTAATGCATGCAGGGTTTTCTGTACAGGGCAAGCCAGCAGTTTATTCAGTGTTGAGTCTGCCTGCCACTTTACCATAGCTAGAATTGCTTCTACAACTCTGCAGCCAGACATATTAATAGGGGAAGTTAATGGGGTGTTTGCCATCCACAGTATTTTTCTTTTGTGCTTGGCACTGAAGCCCATTTTTTTGTTTCTGTGTTACACTGTGAGATTATTTTTTGAAATGTTAAGATTCTGCACTTGTTGTCTTCTACAGTTCCATTTGGAAGATATTTAACCTTTTAGTGGAGGCATTAAAATATTTTCAAACAAAACCTCTGTATCAACACCAAAGGATGTTTCTTCTGAAATAACTAGTAAGATTCTGAGTTTATTCTTTTCACATCACAGAAGATCTGTGAGTTTTAGGTTTTTATTCCTTTACACCCCGACATTCAGCCTTTAGGAGACTCTCTTTAGGAGAGTCATTACAGATAAGTATTATAACATTGTCAGTATTTGGCTGTGGGTTCCCCTTGCTTTGTCAGGACAAGACCTTGCTTTTTCCTTGTTGTATTACTGTCATGTGGGTGATACACTGCTGAGCCAGTAATAATCCCAGATAGTTTAGATGTTGTCTTTTTGTTGCTGTTTATTTCCAATTTGTGTAACACAAACACTGTGTTGAGCATGTTTCCCTCATGTCTCAGTGTTAGAGACAAATTTTAGGAGGAAGCGCTCTGGAATGAGCATCTCCTCTAAAGAGAAAGGAGAGTTATTGAAGCCCTTTCTTCTGCCAATGAGAGAAATGGATACCATGGGATGAAAGTGAAAAAAAACTGAAACTGTTTATAAACAAAGCAAGATATCTGCAAAGCACAGGAAAAAAAATGGAGCCTCACATCTCAGCCCCACCTCTCCATGTGGCTGAGAGGCAAAGATGAAGGCTGCCCTTCTTTGTCTCTGGGAAGGGAGGAGAAAAGGGCTCACAGCAGCTGGGAACCTGCTGGATTTCTGGCATGGGTCTCCTCCTCACAGCAGCCAAAGTTGGTGGATTTTTGTCCTTTCTTGTGTTGGTTCAGCTCCTCTGAGGTCTCAGGTTCTGGGTGGTCCCACTGGCTCCCTGATGGGTCGAAAACAAACCCAAAGCAATTAAAGGGAAAAACCCAGCCAAAAGTGAAAAGTCACCAAAAGGATTCCCAGTAGAGCCTCCGGGCTGGAGTAAGGGAAAGGAAAAAATCTTCTGGCATAAAGTCACCCTCAGACTCCTCATTTTAAAATTTCTGTTTAAGTTTCACCTGAACAAGGAGAATTAGGCAGATGTGAGTTTAGTTAAGGACCTGAGAGGTCCAGTGGAGAATTAAATCCTGCAAGACAAATGCTGAATGCACACTGCCTTGTAGAATTAATGCTCCTTGTGTATTTAGACAACTTAAGTGGCTGGTTATGATGGTGAAGATGCACAATGAATTAGGCAAAATGAAATATTCTTTGATGCTCATTGAGCAGCAGAGCGAAGAACACTGCATGACCCATATCAAGTAGAGCTGAAGAGACATTATTTGAGCTAGCATGCATCTCTGATCTTGAGTATTTTATCTCTGATCTTGAGCATTTTTTCTTTATGTTTGAGGTATCAACAAAAGGGAACTGGTGCCCATTGTGGATTGCTTCCAACCAAAATATTATATAGGCTGAAAATCTTTTAGTAATGAACAGCTCAATGTGGCATGTTGGCAAAAGAGAAGACCTGAGAGTGAGTTCATATTAAAATTTAAAGCCTTAAAAAGTGGGCTGGGGAAATGGTTTGAAAAGAAGTGAACAGGACTCACCATCTAGCCTACTGTAAAAACAATGAAAGAATTACTGTTGCCATTTCATCCTTTGTGTGTAGGGTGAAAACGGTAATTTATTTTTGTGAGATATATGAGCAACAAAACCTGACAATTGGAAATCACTAAAGAGGTGGGTCGCTGTTTTTAATGAGTGCCTTCTGCATCACAGCTTCTGTGGAGAAACCAGAACCTACAGAGCCTCATGGTGTGTCAGCAAATCTCAGCGTGAGCACAGACGTGTGCCTGAGTGCACAGGCACTGCTTTTCCTTTCTTGTTTTCTTTTAGAAAGGAGCACTGCATGAATAAAGCTTGTGGTACAAATTAGAGCAAAGCTAAATTATATTTAAAGCGTGAACTTGGGAATCTCAGTGCTGGATTTTGTGCAAAATATGAATGCTCTGATTTTCTTCTTGTTTCTAAAAGCCTCCTTCTAACCTTGTCCCTTGAAGTTCCTTTGAGTCCCAGAAACCATATGAGCTGAAGGGGTGCTGGAAAGACAGCAGGCAGTACATGAAGGAAATGGGAATACAGCAATTTCCCAAGCTCTGTTTCCTGAGGATTTGGGTGGAAGAAATAAGTTTTTCAAAAGAGATGAAGTGTGTTAGGCAGGATATGGGAGTCAGGGTGGTTTTTGTTAGAAGAACAAAATTTGTGCTGCATTGCAGCCTGGTCCCCTTGTAGTTTTGGGTGCCCACAGGACACTTTGACACTTGCCTGACGTCAGGTCTGCAGCACAAATGGGTGAAGAGGGAAGGAGAGACCTTATTGGCAGTGCAGTGATGAAGAATTAAGTTGTCACACCTTGCTGCTCCTACACTTCTCCCTCTGATAGCAGCCACCTCCCTTTACTTACCTGGATTCAAATACAACCTGGCTGGTCACAACAAGGCTTGGACTACTGACTTTTCCTTCTGTGCCAACAAGCACTTCATTCTGTGTCTCTCTTCCCTCCTCTCAATGGTTTTGGGCAAGTTGGGTGTAATTAGTATTTCTGTGTCCTTATTGAGTGAGATGTCTTCAGTCTTCTGGGGATGGCATGAACTTGGTTCCCCTGTTATGAGGCATATCCAGTAGACAACATTCTTGTTACAGCTGTGAGCCCCTACTCACACCTGCTTGGAGTTTGCAACATCAGAGTAAGTGGCTCCTCAGGGAAATGCTGCTCAGTGCCTGTGAGGGGAAAGTTCTGTCAAATGGCAAAATCAGCCCTTGCTTGCAGGGAAGTGGCATTGAACTCTGGCTGATTTATTCTATCTTGTGTTTTGTTGGTGTTCTTCATCAGACCATGGCATCCACTCCACACTGATTCCCAGGAGCCTGGCCCAGGGCTGGCTGGGCTCTGTGGTCCATCCCATGGCCTGACAGGTGAGTGAGTGCCCCTGAGGAGGGAGTTGAGACCAGTCCTGTTGGGCGAGTCTTGGCACATGCAGCTCCAGAAATCTGACCAAATTTAGAAAGTTAGTCTTGAACTTATACAACCTTTCTTCTCCTGACTGCTGGACATTCTTCTGGGGGAAATACAGCTTATTTTGTACCTTGTGCCCTTTGCTAACCTGAATGTTTAAAAGCAGCCATCTCGGATAGGGCAGTTTGAGCAGCCTGGGTGTCTGTGGCTGGCTGCTGTCCCAGGACAGACAGAGCTGACCCCCTGTCACTGTGACAGATCCCACTGCCTGCTGGAATCCCTGCCATGGTGGAGTGACACTCAGACTCTGATGTGTGTTTTCATGCCAGCCTCAGTGGAGTTGTGTCAGATGTGACAGGCTGAGGTCTTTGGGCTTGATTATGAGTGACTGGGTGGTGCTGTGGTTTCTTGCCCTTTTGCTGCTCTGTTTTCCTGATTTGTGGAGGTACAGAGACTGACTGCCTTGGTGAGGATAGGGCTTCAAAAAGTAGAACTTCTATCAGTGCTGACAGAACCAAGAATTTTCTGCTCTGCCTAGCATTAATATTGGTTGGCAGAACTTGCTTTGAATTTTTAAATGCATTTAATGCAGCCTAGCTTGTGTGGGGTAGAGATATACAGACCCACATGAAAAAGGACCTAGGAATTCCATATTTCAGCTGTAAATACTGAGGGGGGGGAAAGTGGAGAAACTAATATGTAAAGCTATACTTGAAAATCATTCTAGCGTAACATCATCATTACAATTATCTGTCAAAAGATTTAGTTCAATTACTTCTTTTTAAGCTCTCTTGTCAAGATGGCCTTACTGGTTTCAGGATTTTGTTACTCCAAGGAGAGGTCAAGGAAGAGTGAATGCTAATTCTGTCATTAACCACTGTCAGACATCCTTCATTGCGTATTTTTTCTTGAAAATGCCTTAGCATTGTTACTGTGATGAATCAATAGGCATAAAGTGCCATAGAATTCAGAGAGGGGAAAAAATTCCACTGCCTGTTTATAGGTTGTAGTACAGTAAGGTGAGAGGAAGAGAACTTCAGTTTAAAGTGGTAATTTTGAAATAATTGAACAGCAGCACAATTCCTGTAGTGTAAAAGATTACACAGGTTTACTTACATTTTCTTCACACAACGATAGGCCAGTAATAAAATTACAAGGAAAGAATATTTGATGTAATAAACTCAAATTAAACTGAACAAGCTTCAGTGAACAGCAGGACATTGCAACCTCTTGCTGCTTTGTAAATGCTCAGAGCTGGAGGGGTCTGGGCTCTTTCTGGATTTGGGGATTGGGGACCTCTGAGTGAGCTGGGTGGGCCGAGGTCTTAGAGCATTTATGGGAGGATTCTGTTCACTGGCCTCAGCCTTGACTGCTATTGCTGATAGTTTTGTGCATTTCTGTTTAATTGAAACTGCTGTAAAATGTGTGCTGAATCTTTTGGTGTAAATGATATCTTCACAGTGATTTAGATGGCTGCCAGCTTTATCTGATAATAAGGGTCGTGATCTAATGTCTGTATCATATATGGAGATGAATTCCTGGAGTTTAAATGTATCAGGCCACTTAAAGGCTCATGACTTAAAGCTAAGCATAGATTTGAGAACTCTAGCTTATAATTAAGAATCTTTCTTTGAGAGAGATGGGCTTAGATGAATTCAGATTTGTTCTACCTGTTTTTAAGTGCAGAGAAGGAGCCTCAGTTTGCTTTTGCTATCTTTAATGGCCTGGTACTTGTAAATGGAAACAGAATTAATTCCAGTAATTATATAAAATTAAAAATAAAATTCTAAACTAGATTTTCCTTTTTTCTTTTTTAATGTACATAACAGAAAGTAAGTAGTAAACTTAACAGGTGAGACTCCTGAGACCTACATTCATTGATTTCTGAATTTTGTTCACCTTTCTTTACCTCATTGTATAGGAGAAATTTCTGGAACAGCATTAATTGTAGGCATTGTAGGAGTTTTTACAGTGCCACCAGTGGGAAGGTAAGGTTGCCAAGAGAGATTGTATGAACTATTCTTTTCCTGAATAATATGATTTTTTTTTAAAGTGTGTGGCCTGTTTGTATGAGACAAAGCTAGTTACGGCCATCAGGGTTTTCCCATAACAGAAAATAAATAAGTAACACACAAAAATCTGACAGATTGGACTCATACTACTTCAAATAAACTGTTGCATCTTGTGATTTTTTTTCTTTGAGAGCAAAATGATATTTTTGAGGTGTCATTTAAAAAAACCCAACCCTTTTGTGATAGTAAGAGGTAAATCGTTCATACATGGTTACTTTGAACTGTTGTGTTTTTCTACTCCTGCCTCAACATAAACTGAGAAGTTGTTACATTAAGCCATTGTCCTGTTGTTGTTCTTTGAGAAATGTTTAACTGTAGCTGCTGCTTTGTTGTAGTGAAAAGCTGTGATTCAGACTTTGTACTATGTTTGCATTTCAGCTGCCACAGAAAGTGAAAGATGAAGCCTCTTGTTTTCTTGGTTCTTGTGATCTGTACTGTAGTCAGCATGAATTTGAAGCTCGTGTCAAAGAGAAATTCTGGTAAGTCACAGAAAATTATTTTTACTTTTGGATCTGGACCTCATGCTTACGCAATCAAGCATTTTAGATGGCTGCATTTTGTTTTGCATATGTACTACTTGTTCTGTTCTGCCAGAAAAAGCAGAAAGTCATAACTGGTATGGTTTGCTTAGTAAATGAAAGCTGTTTGAATATGTCCTTCTGTTTTCTTTTGTTAAAAAAATAAAAAGAAAACGTTGATTAGATTGAAACATCAACCAGAGGTATTACAAAGATGATAATGACTTTGGCATTGTGGCATTGTTCTAACATCCAATGTTTTACTCATGCTAAGGAATTTTCTTAACTGTGGATTTGGTCTGTGGTAAGTTTTAGGTCTGGATGATTTTTTGTATGTTGAAAAGTCATCTGTGAAAATATTATGCTGGTCTGATATGTGATCTTATATAGGGTTAACTGGGAAGAACTCTCCTGAGTAGATAATCTCTGATTATTCTGTCAGTGAAAGAGAGTAGAAGTTGGTTCATGTTTACATCTGCTTTTGAAACCTTCTAGCAGTAACAAAACTCTTCAAAGAGGCATTAGAATCTCTCCTTCCAGGGTAGACAGCTCCTCTGAATAATGGTTATCAGTACTTGAGCCTGAAGTGATGTCTGCTCCATGCAGCTTTGCCCTCTCAAAGGAGTGACTTCATGAGACTGTTTGTATTTCCCAAGTGGTGTGGGGGGACAGAATGTAGGAAAATAAAGATAGTGCAGAAGGTAATCTCACCCCTGAGGAGTTGCAGCTGTACTAATCACCAAAGATTAGCAACAGGCCTGCCCTTAACAGGCCACAGCTGTGTCCAATAAGGATGAGGGCTATAAAAGAGGGGGTGAGGAGGCAGTTGGAGTTTGTTGGCTGTGCTGTGAGGAAGAAGGAGTCAGAGCTGCAAGGAGCTGCCCGTGAGAAATCACTGAGAAGGTATGGGAGCTTTGCAATAAGATGACAACAAAGTAAGCTGTGAGTTTAGGAGGCATTGGGCAGAGAAGCAGTGCTGTGCTACACAGGGGTGTGAGCCTGCTGCAGCCTGGGCTCTGTGTAAGGGTCAGTGCTGCACTTTGAAACTTTTGATGGCACACTGTTTTCCCACACTGTGTGCTATGCTTACATGTGTGAGGGCTTCCACCGATCCTGCTGTCCTCCAAGTCTTCAGGAGCACTGCAGGTACAAACAGAAATTACTGGCTTCAGTTGGTGTGGCTTGTGTTAAGTTTAATTTCTGCATTTCTTGAGAACAGAGAAAATTTTTGGGCTGTCTATTAAAAACACATCCCAGGCTGGGAAGTGTTACTCTGGGAGCTGCCAGGTGCTGGGCTGAGTTCCTTCTGCTGGGATGGAAAGTGTAAATGGAGGTTGCTAACTGAACCAGCCTTTGGTTGTGGTTATTGTGCCCAGAGCCCAGTTTGTGCTGTGAGAGCAGTTGGGGATATTGGGTTTGACTACAGTGCAGTCTTGGTCTAAACTCTGCCAAGGGTGATGCTGTTCCTGTTCTTCAAAGCTGCTGTCAGTGGCCTGGATGGAAACCCCCTGTGAGATCCACGATCAGTGCCTGAGCAGCCTCTGTTCGCTGATGCCAGGCAACAGCACCTGGCTGCAAGCACGGGTCTGTGCAATTCTTTGCCAGGAGCACACAACTGTGGAAGTGGCGTGCTGGTGGCTGTAGCGTTGTTCAGTTGGTAGTTTACCTTTAATTAGATTTATATTATTAAAATCTGCTTTCTTTGACTCTGCACAACTTTGGCTCTTGTGGTTATAGCAGCTGTTGACAGTGTCAATTTAGGTTCAGTACTGGTGGGAAAAATGCTTTAATATGTTAGACTGCCTCTTGCTAAATATAACCCACTAGTGAATAGGTGGTTCTTTTTCATTTCATTTCATTGTGGCAGTATGTGTTGAGAATAAGATGAAGAGGAAAAATTGCACATAAAGTAAAATTATAGTTTCTTTGCAAGTCCATAATCATGTAGTTGGCTTTCACCTTCAGCACTCATTCTGGTTGCTGCATGCACCAAACTATTTATTTTTTTTTTTTTTTTCCTGACTACATTGTGCGTGAAATAATTTTCTGTTCCTTTGATATCAGCACTTGGAGTAAAACTAATAATTTGACTCCTTTTCTGAAAGGCCTTTACATTTGAAGGATTGCTGTTTGATTGCTTGGGGCTTCACTAAATGTTATATGTTGTGAAGAAGAGATGTTCCAGCAAGTTCAACTGTTGCTATAGTTTTAGTGGAAGATCAGAGACAGTGGGTGGATGCAGACAGGCAAATGCACAAAGAAACAATGTCAGCATGTTTATTTTCCATAGGGTGACAGTAGCTCTAACAGGCTGGTGCTGGGATTCAGAGTTGTTGTTTGTTTGTTTTTTTAAATTTTTTAATACTGATTTCTTGATGAAGGACAGTGGAAAGGGGAAATGAATGTGATGGTTATTTGTGGGCAGCTGCAGCAGCACTGCAGTGTAAACTGGGAGCAGGAATAGGGTTTTTTAGCTGTAGATTAGAGCTGAGCTGGGGGAGAGGATGAGGGGCCCAAAGGATGCTCTGGGGACAGGATCTCTGCAGCAGTGTCTGGGTGGGCATTGTAGTCTTGGGTCTTGCTGGCTGTTGGTGTGGGGATGTCTGTTCCTGGCGAGCATCCTCAAAAGGGGAAGGGAAATTGTGCAGACAGTTATGTGGAGCAGTGTGAAGCAGTGCATGGAAGGTGCTGACACTGATGAAAAAGACAGATTTGGGCTACTAGAACAATAAACCAGCAAAATTGGTGTCTTTGCTGACTTATGTAGACTGGCATTTGTTCTAAGCAATGCATAGAATTATTGCATGAATGGCCAGAATTGTGATTAGTGTCAAGTACAACAGCAATTATGGAGTTGACTGGCATGTGTGTAATATCACATAATGGAATGTATCTTGTTTAAGGGGTAGGCAGGCTCTAAAGAGGAGCAAGGAGAAGGTGAGGTGGTGTTGTCAGACAATACAAAGGCATCACTCAACCGCTTTAAAGGTGAAACTGGAGTTGCCTTAAAGAGAGGAGAGGTTTGGCTAGGAAAACATCTTCAGAGGCTGGTGCAGAAATTCTCCTGCAAAGTTAAGGGATGGGAACCCAAGGGGAGAAAATTGAGGATGAGAGCTCCAGACAGCAAGTGCAGGCAGTAATAGAGGCTGGACAGGCAAGAGTCATCAAAGAGGGGTCAGGAGTGAAAGATCTAAGATGTTAAACAGAAGGTGCTGAAATGGTGCTCCAGCTGCTCGTATAGAACTGTAGTTTGCTGAAGAAACAATCCTTGTGGAAGGGAATAGAAAAACAGAACTGAAAGATTTTTCTCGTGTCCTTTACTTGCCCTTTGTTACAGATTTAGGAGTCCATATTTCCTATTTGGAAAAGAGAAGCAGGGATGCATATGAAGACTGCAAATAGATTTAGAGTACCCTGCAACGCCGCAAAAATGACAGAGAAACTTGTAGCACGACAAATTTGGCTGCTTCTCACTTGAGATGTGAAGCCAAAATAATTTAAATGGGTGAGCTAATTTAATTATGCTCATCAGATTCTTCTTTGGAGGCAGCAACTTCCCAATGTTCCAGAAGAAATCTGTCATGTCTACAGAGTAAAGATTGCTGTTTGTGGTGGGAACAGAATAGTTTGCCTCAAGCATCTGTGTGAGTGTAATGTTGATTTAAGTTTCACAGGCATTTCTTAATATTAAGAAGCATTTTTGAAAACTGCAGGTCATCCTTTTTTGCCTGCTTTAAGAAGTAAAAGTGAGCAAACAGCAAATGTGGGGACTGCAGCTTTAGTAATAGCCTAGGAAGGGTATTTTACAGGTGGAGGTTATACAAATGAATTGAAGATGTGGAAGTTGCCAGGTTCCCAGCTGATAGGTGATTTCCTTTTAATCGGATTAAGTGACTTTTCCCAAAGCCTTTTTTTATACAATGCTTTGAATAATCACAGCAGGGAATATAATACCAATTTAAAATCATTGCATTTTTTAAAGCAAAAGATTTTTCAGATTATAGATTCTGTTTGAATTACTAGACATAATTCCATTAGTGAATAATTGATGACATTTATTTTTGCTATATTATTTGCTGAGCTGAAATCCCTGTCTGAGCATGCTAGAGCTCTGGAGGGCATGCCAGCCTTGTGTGGAGGAGCAGGGGCAGACATCCCCAGGGTTTCTGTGCGGCTGCAGGGCATTTAGGAGCCTTTCTGCAGGTTAACACCTGAGCTTAGCTGGCTCAGGTTTGGCACGGTGTGTCAATGGGGAGCAAAGACACACGGACCTCCTTCTTGCTTGCTCTGAAGAAAATAGTTTATTGCAATAAACCAGGCCTTTCTTAGCTGTAAACTGAACCGAACCAAGCAGGCCCTGGCTGCCTGCCACCACGGTGTCCCTGCTCACGTGTCCCTCTGCCCAAGCAGCTTTCTCACCCCACGGTGTCTGCGCGTCTCAGCAGCCACAGTCCCACACACAGGGTGAGCACACCCAGCTGTGCAGCCTGTCCTCTGTTATAGAGCCCACCCTGCACCTCACTGTTAGCTGAGCCTTCCCCAGAGTGCTTGTGATGAGCAAGGCTGAACTGAATTCAACAGGATTTCTTATGTCCCACAGCATGGGTATGTCCTCCAGCTACAGTCATGTCTTCTTCTCTCCTCTGTCAGATGGATTTGCTGTGGGATTCCAGCCTTCCTTCACCTCCTGTTTACCTTGGGACCATCCAAAAGGCCTTCATGCCATAGGAGCAAGTGTATGTCTGATCCTCCACCCACTTTGTCACCCTACACCTGCATCAGACTTTATCACTGTTGGCTTATGAGAGAAAAGGCTTGACCTGGCGCTGGGTCTTGCTGTGTATGGACATAGCCAAATTGTCTTAAATTCTCATTGATATTGCAGTGCCTTTTAACACATTAGTTTAAAACCTACTGGCTTGATATTTTGTGCCTTTTAAATGTCATGCAGCTGACTTACTCTGGTCTGCTATAGATGTTTCAGAGACCTTCACTTTCCTGTGACTGTCACTACCTGTGCCTACGATTTCTGTCTGCTCCCTTCTGTTAAGATCAGTCTTCCTGTGTTGCCTGACCACTTTGGCCACAGAAACTGTGGCATACACAGAAGTGGAGGTGTTTGTACTGCAGAGATAACTCATGGATTTGTGCCTGGAGTGGGATATTCTGGATGAGCCTAACTCTGAAGTCCACTGCGCCTGTGGGAGTGGACCAGAGGAGCTGCTGGATGTGTGCTCACACTTGCCATTTGCTTTAGTTTGCAGTTGCATCTGCCTGAAGAGCTGACTTCTGACCCTGATGTAAAATTCATGGCCACGAGCCCTCCTGTGTCTGAGATACGAGCGATGCAAAACAGGCTTTTGACTTTTGCTGCCTGCAAATGCTGTGCAGGCAGAGGAGACGGGAGCTTGGCAGCGCTCATCAGTGCATGCTGATCTCCTGCTTTTCCCAGAAGATGTTAAGTTATTCACAGCTCCAGCAAACAAAGTCAGAATCACTGCTGTTCTAAGCTGTCATCAGTGCAGGGAAGTGCAGCCTCTCCTGCATCAGCTGTGTCTGCTCACGGGTTCATGGCTGCTCTCCATCTGTTGTGTTTGGATCAGTGGGAAGAAGGAGCTGGGCTCCTGTGCTCGGTCAGGTCTCAGGGGGCTGCCAGCAAGTCAGCTCTGAAACTCTGGTTGCACCTCATTACAGGGGTCTCAGCCTTAGTTTCTTCTCCTCTAGACAGAAAATGGCATTGCAGCTGGACAGAGCTGTCTGGAGGACAGCTGGCAGCATTTATAGTGTCTGTGTGCAGGTGGGGAGGAAGGGACATGTACCAGAGGAGCAAGAAGGGAAATAAACAATCTGTTAGAAGTTTGGGGTTTTTTTAGTTACATCAACTTGACAAGGTTTAAATTTTGAACTTAGTTAAGCATTCAAATTTTTAGCTATTGCACACATTTAAAATGAGTTCATATATAATTTAAGCAATTAAAATACTGAGCTGTTACTTAAATATTAAAGCAAGATTCCTTCCCAAAAGGGAAACCTTTTGTATTTGAATAAAATAAATGAACACAGTTAAATTGTTTCAAGCCAAGTAATCACAAAGGGAAAGTCTGAAGTTCCCAAATATCTTTCTTATGTTTTAAAGTGCAGTATTTTGGATGTTACTCTTGCATGTGTCTGGGGGATGTGCTGGTGTTTAGACCTCCAGTAACCGTGTACGCAGTTCAAATGTTTGTTAGAGCTTGAAACATGATAGTACTATTATTTTTTTGACTTTCCATGTTCTAGTTGTACTTTTTTACCTGAGCAGCGTTTTTTTAAAGTTTCATGGGACTGTTGATGTTTTCAGTAAACATCTGCTATCATGGTATTTCATATGAGTGCTTTTTGTCTCTAATGATTACTTCATAGTTATTCCCACTTTACAGATGGCATAAAGTCAGCAAGAGAGAAAACTGTATTAAGGTTGCCCAGAACACTGAAAGTGATGCAGGGAAGAACACATAAATTAAATGTTTCCCTCTGTTTTGTTGTGTTACTAATGCCTTAGGCAAGGACAAGGAAAGCAGTCTTGTCTTCTGAAAAAAATTTAAGGCTAAATAAGCATGTGCATAAAATGTGCTTCTATGTCCTTGGATATATGGGATAGAGAAAAGCTTCTTTAATTTCTGCTATTTTTCAGTAGAAGATAAAAAAGATGTGTCAGCTAGAAATGGAAGAGGAAAAGAAGGAGAGATATTTGGTTATACCAGGTTTTGTGCACTAGTTTTAGGCTTAGAGCTTTTGCCTTTGAACATTACAAATCTGTTGTGTATACTATTGGCTGTCCTCCCGTTGAGGAGTGGGGCACAACAAGAGGAAGAACCACTTAACACTGGAAAATGACACATGGGATACCTAAGGAGCCTCGAGCCCAGGAGGTGCCAATCACATCTCCTGGGTAACCAATTTTGTAGCGGCCTCTGTGTGTGTTTGCTGCTCTGACCTAAAGTGCATTTGCTGCTCCTGAGCTGCTGGGGCTCTGCAGGCTCAGCTGCACTCTGGCCACTCTGGGCTCCGTCTGTGCTGCCCTCAGATTCTCAGCACTACCAGGAACTGCAGCTTTTTCCTCAGATGAGTGAGTATCCTAAAAAACACCTTTGTCCAAGGACACCTCAGTGTATAGTCTAACCAGATGTTCATGTTTATTTAAAGAAATGAAGGTCCTTTCATCACTCTGTACAAATACACATAAAGTTTGAGGGCAAAGTTGTTTCACAGATTTTTTGGGATTTTTTATTTATTTTTTAATATTTGAGATTTACTTTTCTGATCTGTTGAATATAGAATTGACTCATTATTTGTGAAGACTGATGTTAATATAGCAGATTTTTCACAAGACAGCAAGAGTTGTTTGTTCTTGAATTTTAAGCATTATGGTTTTGTTTCAGTGGCACTCTTGATGCACTCTGTGATCCTTATTTGGATCAATGTGCAGAGCCACTTCTTGCACCCTTATGCTGTGTTACATGTTCAGAAAAATATATGTATGGGTGGGCTTGGAAGGAGAGGTGTAATGTGAGACACAATCATTGATGTCCTTGAGTTATTGATAAAATGCAGAAATATAATCACATTCTACAGAATAGAGCTCATCAGAATTTCTTTTCCCGTGACACTATTTCATTTTGAACAATAAATTCCCTGAGACTGTTACATTTGATAATCAATGGAAAAGTGCTGGAATGTGAATCAAAGGCAGGGTTACTCCAGGCTCTGTAGCCCTGGAGCCGACAGCAGCACGTTGTCATCCCTCAGGTGGGTGTCAGCAGAAGCTGGAAGATGAACACAGAGTGGTCAGATCTCCACCACTCTTTGAGGGATTCCCTGAAGCATTTTCCTGTGTCAAATCCCTCAGGTTTAGTGCAGAGGAGGAATGAAAACAGTGAGAGCACTTTAGTGGAGCCAGGTGATCCTGCAGCTTCCTTGGCTTCATGCTGGGGTGGATCTGTGGCCATGAGCTCTGCTCTCTGCAAGTCCTCCCTGCTAAAGAACTTCCTTCAGCACCTGCCTCTGCCTCTGTTGTTGCAGGCTCCTGTTGCAGAGCATGTTGTGCTGAGAAAATCAACTAACTTTCAGGTGTTTCTAAAACACTTGCTTGTTCTGGTACTTGTGGTTTAGAAAAGAAAGTTTGAAACTCAAGCCAAGAAAGTAATTATTAAAAATTGAACCTCTTAAATGTATTATTTGTTTTTGTTGTGACCTTGAAAATCTTGCCCTATTATATAAAGGCAGAGAGGTGTGAATAATGGTGTGGGCTTAGGCATAAGGAAGGGAATTAGGACGTGTATCACTGGTGACACATTGGATATAGTATTTCCATTCAAAATGACATCTGTAATTTTAGGGAAATGGGGAACTACAGTGGAAATGCACTTAGGAGTGGAGTGTTTCAGCTTTATTGGAGCAGATTGAAAGCTGAAGCTTTTTGGCTGACTTCTGATATAGGTCAACATAATTCCTATTTGCTGTGACTTTACATCATATTATTTACAGCATTATGATTTTTTCATCTGTACTGGATGATTAAATTTGCTCTTTACCACTCAGTGTTTATTGCAAAGGGTTTTGTTCCAACTGTACAACATAACTTCTGACTTACTGCATGAGAGATAAAACCTAAATCCAATGACCTGGGATGCCTGGCTGCAACTGTTGTGGACTTCACACAGGGAGACAGCTGCATTGAGGAAGAAAGGTTCATTATTAAATCCCATTTTACAAGTGTCTACAAATGAACTGTTCCATTTGCTGTCCTTCATGAAGAGCTGCAATTGATGGTTTTCTCTGAAGGATACAGATCCCATGTGAACAGATTCAGAATTCTGTTGTGTGAAGTCACTTGCAGAATGTGTCACCAACTTGCTTCATGTTGTAGTAAGGGAGACTCCTGATGAGCTGTAGTAATTAGCTGTCTTTTGGAAAAATATCCATTTGTTTTTTTTTTCCCCAGAAGTGAAATGCTGGGTAACTTGGTCATGAGAACTTAGATAATACAAATTCCACAATGTGATTGTAGAATGGCTTGGTACTGTCACACACAGTTGAAATGTTCCATTAAGTCTCTTGTTGGTGGGTAGATATGATCATCCTCAAGAAAGAGAAGTGGTTTTGTTTTGCTGGGGACTGCTGGGTGAAGCTGTCCTCTAGAGTATTTTCACAGCTGCAATTGGCATGTTTTGCAGGTTTATGCAAGACAAGTGCATCCTTTCCTGCACATAGGGTTACCCTTGCAGAATGATAATGTGTAATGTACTTATAAAAATCAGATCTCCTTTAATAGTTTTATTCTGCAGATAATGCACAGCTTTCATCAGTGTAATTACTTGGATAATTTAATGCTCCTTCCATGCTTTATTATGGTGCTTTCCAACAGGGAGCTGTAAAAGGTAATTTTGATCTCCTTAAACTTTGTAGAGATCACTAAGAAATATTTTCTTAACGGCAGAGGAGGGAGTTCTATTTTTGCATAATCTAAAAGCCCCTTAAGACCCACCTTTTAAAATCACATCAAACAGATAAGAGAAGAGATGAGAGTGGTCAGATCTCCACTCTTTGTGGGAGCTCCACAGCTGTGCAGCATGTGGTGGCACTCAGGGTCAGGTGTTTCCAGCTGGCTGGGAGGTGAGAGGGAGTAAAACCATCACTGGTGCTGTGTAAGCATGGGACTGGCTCTTCCATTCTGTCCTTTGAGATGCCATGGAAGGTATTTTTGTGGCCCAAACACTTTATGGGAAGGGAGGTGGCTGAGCTGTCTCTTCTCAAGGTCCTGCTCCCTGGCTCAGCTGCACTGGGGTGCAGCCCCTTCTGGGGTGGTCTCAGCAGGTTCTTCCACAGCTTCTGTCCCACGTATTTGGGCGTTTGGGCTCTGCTCGAGGGAGCTGGACTGGGCTGGGTCATGTTCCGTGTTCCTCTTTTATTTTCTTCTTTGAGAAACTTTAGAGTAGGATGTGCTGTAATATGCCAGGAGAATTAACCAGAGGAAGCATCTATGTAAAGTGAGAGAGGAGCTCATTAATTGCCTAAAAATTAGGCAGTTTCCATCTGAGTAATTGGTGTTGGCTGGCTGGCCAGCCTTCCACAGTCTAAGAAGTAGCTCATTAGTAGAATACACACAGATGGCACTGTGCTCTGAGGTACTTAAAATACACAGGCAGAGAGCTGTGTTAATAAGGCAAACCTGTCCTTAGCCTCTGTGACTGAGTTTGCTACAAGCAGCAGAGGGAATGGTGTCATTTGGTAAATATTATTAGGCAAATGCATTTCCATAAATTTATTTAGTTTTCACGTTTTTTTCTTTTTTTTTCCTGCAGATAACAGATTATGATAAATACTCAGAGTAATTTACTGTTTCTGGAAAAATTTTATTGCAATAATAGACTTAGCATAACTGCTTCATTTCTTCAGTAGCTGATTTACCCATATAATTGCCTAGAGGGAGAGATGTTTCCAGAGCCCAATTTTTATTTGGAATATATATAGATCTTTTTGCTCTCTGTTCTTTCTGTATGCAGGTTGTTAACAGTTAATTCAAAGTAAGACTTTTTCTTAAGTTGAGTCCCTTCTACAAATGTTAATGGATAACAAATAAGGAACTACCCATGTGGGAAGGTGGCAAATGCAGGGCCTGGAGAGGCTCTGACACTGCTGTGGTGGGCAGGGGCTCTGAGGTGTCCTCCCAAACACATTGCCTGTGCCACTGGGGCTGCACAGCCCTGGGGAGGGGACAGCCCTGCTGTGGGGATGACTCAGGGGTGATAATAACCATGGCTTCATTTCCAAATGGTGGGCTTTCCCTCTGCTCCTCATCCCATGTGCCCCTTGAATGGAGAACTCCTCCATCCCTACTCTGGGCAGTCTCCTTTTGCCAGAGCAGGGCCTGAGCCCATCTTAAAATTAGTGCAGTTGACTGTGAGCAGTGAGACACTTTGCTCACCCCATCTGCAAATTCCTAAGCATATTGGCTTGTGTTTGAGGCTTTGACCATTAAGACTGGGCTGGGGGAGCAATGGGCTTCCTTGGGTAACCATTCTTCCCCAAACAGTCTGAGCTTGGTTTCCTGTGTAGTTACATTTTGTCCAGAGGTGCTATTTCTATCAGTGCTTTCATGTCATTGTCATGAACTATGACAAATTCTTTCTGATGAAAGAATTTAATGTTTCCCTTGTTGATGCTCTGCAAGCACTTTGTTGCATTTTCAGCCAATGTAATTTATGTTGCTGCTTTGCTCTGTTTTTCCTTTCTCATAGATTGGATGTCTGTTATTAGAGTATGTGCTGTGTTGAAAAGAATTGTTCAACCTCAGCTTGATTAGTCTGCATTGCTCTGTGTGTGTAAGGTACAGAGCCACTTTGGTAGATCTTTTGGGGTTCATTTTTGGTTCTTTGGAGTATATTTTAGCAATACTGGCTGGACCAGGTAACTCAGGAACACATGTAATTTGTAAAGAATAATTTAATAGTTGTGTGCAACTGTTTTGAATGATACTGTTCCTCCCTGAGATATAGTACTATTCATTTTAAATCCTGCTTTAGGCTTAGGTTAGATCCTTTGTAGCATGCATGATTTCCACAGCCTGCACTGAAGGGAGCAGACTGTAATGAAATAGATTGTTTTATGGAACTCAAATATTTGAACCTGAAAACTTTGAAGAAACAATGGAATATACTTATTGGGCCAATGGGATTCAGTGTTTCCAAGGTCATTTAAAGATAAGCAGGCTATTTAAGGCTGTGACTAGGAATGCAACTTAGAGGTGTATGAAGAGATGGGAGCATGGGATAGATGTGATACAGGAAGGATTTTTGCAAGGATGTGTGTAAAAGAGTCAGGCTTTGGAAGAGAA
Organism: Zonotrichia albicollis; assembly: GCF_047830755.1. Classification (NCBI taxonomy): domain Eukaryota; kingdom Metazoa; phylum Chordata; class Aves; order Passeriformes; family Passerellidae; genus Zonotrichia; species Zonotrichia albicollis. The sequence continues at coordinate 12,324,838 of NC_133832.1, forward strand.
ATCTGAAAATATTTACTGGGTTATAGATTTGGCTTGAATGGAAAAGTGGTGCTTACAAGGACAAGAAACCACTGGGTGACATGATTTCCAGGGGAATTTCAGGAGTTTGGTTGCAGTGGAATTCCATAAACTGTTCAAAGTGGCAGTGTATGCAGTTCTGAAAGCAAGAAGGGCTTTTAACTGAATATATGTTGAAAAAAGGAAGAGCAGTATTCATTTTAGCTTTCAAATTTCAAGGTAATTTGATAGGGTTTACAAGTTACCCTAGGCTGTGGGGTTTTTTTCCCTGCCATAAAGCTATTGAGTTTGGTGGAATTAAACTAGAAATTAGAAAACACCACTGCAAAGCAATGTGATTGTTTCTCCCTTCTGTGTGCCAAGCTTCTGCTTATTTAGTGTGATTCTGCAAAAACATCCATTGATTTTGGTTATTTAGCAGCTAATTACCTCATAGCCCACAGGATCAAGCAGCAGAGCTGCTTATTTAGCCTATAACAACAATTCTCATTGTGGTGCCCAGTTGGCATTTGCTGCAGGGAACTCCCCCTCTCTGTCCTGGTGAGGTGGCAGCAGAAAGGTCCCCTCTGGACAGCAGCTGCCATTTAGGCAGTGAGCACCTGATGGGTGTGCTTATTCTGTAATTGTGAACCTTTTTTAAGCTGATTTTTTTCCCTGTTGGTGTCATTTGATGTGTGCCACGAGTTGCTGAGGTGAGAGCACAAGCTGGAGGAAACCAAGGTATCAGTGGAAGGCTCTGGCAGGTCCCTCTCCTGCTTCCACCTCAGGCATTGCAGTGGCTAAAGTGGAGAGAAAAATACAGATGTGTCAGAGTGAATCCCCAGGAAGAATCTTTGCCTCTTCTAGGCAGTGCCATGATGAAAATTGTACTGCATTGCATTCTGCAGGGAGCTGGCTCTTCATTAAAATAAAAGTCAAGCATGACAATATGGTAGCATGTCAAGAGGTGTAGCAGCAGGAATTCCCCCAAAATGACACCTTGGCTGTACTTTGACTAAACACACAACAAATTGTTTAGTGCAGGCTGAATTCAGACATGCTGTGCAGATTCCTTCAGTGCATCCACTTGAAAAGCCCTCTAATGCTAATCCATTTGGATACCACAGTATTGTTTCCAAATACAAAATCTGAATTTTAATTGCAGTTTTGTGGTTCGCAAGAGAAAAGTAATACATAACTACTGTTGTTTCAAAGACAAATCCTTTGGGGAGATTGCAATTCCTCAAACATCTTTAAGATTCTCAGCAGCAAATCAATACATTTCTCAACAACAATTATCCTTGGAAGCCTTCCAATTAGATATGATATGAAGAAACAAAGCTGTGGTGGTCTCCAGCTGAGCATTGTCTGTGAAACTGCCTTTGCAACTTGAAAGCTAAATGCAACTGTAAAACAGAACTTGACTGTATCAGTAGGCAGCTATCTTTTGTCAAGTACATATGGGGATAAAATAATCTCTCAGGCTGGAATTGTTGACTCATTTAAACTAAATTCCCATGAATTGGCATCATCTCTCTTCTGTATTTGACTGGAGCTCTTGAGTGCTTCAGCTGTATGAAGGACGAGCAATACTTTAGTAATGCTAATTGGAAGGCTATAGCCTGTCCTAAAGTGGTCTTTGAACATAGTGATAATGATAAAATATTAATGTCTCAGAACATTAATTAAGATTACTTACAGACATTGGGATCACTTTGAACAGAAGAGCAGAAATACTGCAATTCCTGGCAGGGCTATTTAAAAAAAATTCCGAAGCAAAACTATATTACTGATATTATTTGTGATTAACTTTTAATGGACTTGTGGTGATTTGAGTGACTAAGAGCCACACTATGGGTCAAGATTGCTTGGTAATTCTTCCACTGTGAATTAGACAGTTCTTGCCTGACTGAATGCAAAATTAACTTCATTCTGCAGGAAAATACATGGGATTGCCTGGCCATGTCTTAGTGGCCATCTCAGTTCTGGCCTGTTCAGTTTGCAGCAGCAAATATATATATATATATATATATATATGTACTAGGTATATTTAGAGACACCTCTTGGAGAAGTTTGTTGGGATGCAGGAACCCAGTGCTGTGTACTGAGTGTTTGTGTTTTACTTTTTGGAGCGCTGTGGTTGGATGTTGCTAAAATGGCAGCAGTGTGTACATCTGGCTGTGTAAGGCAAAAGTGGGAATACTCATAAATAGCTAGGAAAAAAATTGGTTTTGTTTCAAACAAATTCACTCTGCTCAAACATGAGTGTGTGAATGATGTCTCTACCAAAAATGCTGTTAAGTCTGCGTTGTTAGGAGGAATAAGACTGGAAATATCCATTGTCTGCTGTCCTCACTGTGGCTGTGGAGAACCAGGGAAGGCCAGTAACAGCTTTTTGCCAGATATATTCCTCAAAAAGCTCTTGGAGACTGAGGCTGCAAAGCAGACATCTAGAAGCCAGGTTCTAGTACCTTCTTCAAGCAGTTTTATGTGAACTAAATAGAATTAAATCAATGTGGGAGCAAGGGATTTTTAATAAGATATGAGAAATCAGGTTCATGCTTTCAGCAATCACAGAAAAATAATTTTATCTTAATTTCTGTTATAAGTTTTTGTCCGGTATTTAGTCATGTAGTCTGCCTTTGGTTTCAGCTTTCACAGTTTGACTTCAAGTCTATGAAGTTTGCATTGCTAGCTGGCAAAGTAAAATGTGGCAGCCTCCTACAGACATTAAAGGATCCCTAAGTCAAGAAGGATTAATGAAGTCTCTGGGTGAGACTGTAAATTATGGCTGCTTTCTTCCACAGTCTTTGATGGCACAGTCAGATCTTGCTGCTCCCAAGTGCTGTTGCTAAAGCATTCCTGATGCTGTCCCTTGGTCTCTTGACTTTTTTGTCCCTCCATGACAACGGTAGTCCTTCGAACTGCATCTCTAAACCAGAAGAAAAGGGTCAAAAGCCCATGTCTATGTTTAATTCAGCTGATTTAATAATGTCTGAGTTGAATTCTGTGGTGGTGCACTGCATTGGAAAACTGTATGAGGAAATGTCTTCTGCAGGGGATCACAGAACGATGATAAAACACTTGGGGTCTCCTTGGACTTGGTGGGGTCTCTGACCTGTTACACCTCAGCAAGCATTTACTCTGCTGTGCCAGCTCAGAAAGGGTTAAAGACTTTCTGAAAGCTTCTGAATACCAGAGCAGCTATTTCCCTGTGTAACAGTGAAAGAATGACTATGCATAATTTAATTTTGTACCTCATAGATTTTCACGTATAGAATAATGCCAGAAGCATTTGAAGAAGCTTTTCTTTTACTGAACCTGTGTTAAGACACTGACATCATCAGGGAAAATATGTTGATTCAAAGAACTTTTTAAAAGCTCCCTCATTTGATGATATAAAACCACATTATCATGATTTATTTGTTATTATTTTTTAAATCTTAAGCTCTCCTTTAATAAGATTGTACTGATAACAAAGCTTTATTTGCTGCTGTGATTTCTTTGTATATTAGTTAAGAGCTACCTAATTAGAATTGTAAAATAATTCTCATTTAGTAAACAAATACACAAAAACCCTCTCAGTGGATAATGCAGTTTTGCTATTTAATTTCTGCAGTAGTAACAGAAAGAGGACTTTCTTGTCAGATCCCTCTAGCAGTACTAATACAGATATTATTGCTAACTAAACTGACTCTTGGAAGAGGGGATAAATTTGGGTTTCAAAATGGTGATGTGAGTTCCCCTGACCTGTGGGAAGGAGAAGCAAAGACACTGCAGAGAGGCTGTGTGTTCTTCCTGTGTTTTGTGCATTTTTGGATGCTCTCTGCACTACTTGTGTTTCTCTCCAAGGACATGCTTGGGTCTGTCTTCTCTTTTCAATTTCTGTAATGAAATGAGGGGCTCCAGAGTTCCTGTTGTCTTTTCTGAACCAGAAGGCAAAACATTAGGGAGAAAAGGAGGAAAAAAATTCACAGTGTGACTTCTGAGAAGTGCTGAAGGCCAGCCTACCTTTCAAAGAGCTGCAACTCCCAATTTTTGTTGACTGCAATACATTTTGAAATACTGACCCTTTAAAAGAATGTGGCCTGAGTTCCTATGACTTGCTCTGCAATTGATGAGAACTGCAGAACCTAAGCACCACTGAAAATCAGACTTATCAGTCATGCTCACTGGCTTCCTTTGATGGAAACAATCTGCCTTGGGGAGTTCAGGGAGCTTTACTTAAAATTCTTAAAATAAATGAAGAGAAGTTTCTGTTAGTTTCTGTGCTTCTGGAGCTGAGGCTCTCCTGTGAGAGCAGGCACCATGGGCTCTCCTGGAAACCCTGAACCCACACGTGGCCTCTCTCCCCAGTCCTGTGATGGAATGGATGGAAAGTGAGACTTACTCAATGAACAGCAAAGAGATACTGAGGAGATTAGAAGGGAAAATGTGAAGCAGTTGTGAATACTAATCTCTTGTCTAAATATAAAATGGGGCTGGGAAAGCAACCGGTTTTTGCCTGACTTTACAGCTTCCATTCAGACCATTTTAATTTTTTTTTAAATTTTTTTTTTTTCCTCTGCAAAGCAGGGTCTTGTCTCAGTGTGTTCAGGGCAAAGCCTTTCTGCAGTGCTTGTTGGCTGCAGGGGGCATCAGGGCACAATTCCTCCAGCTGAAAGGCGCTGTAGTGCCTGCGGAGCTTAGGATGCTCTGGAATCCCCACCTGTCCTCATGAGCATCGTTGTATGCCCCCCTCGGGCTGTCAGAGAACACAAATAAAGGGCAGATCCCAATTAAAAATGCACGGGGTCATTGTAATGTAGCTAAAGAGGCTCTCTGGGTTGTGCTGCTGTCAGCCTGGTGCCGCTTGCATCTCTGTGAGATGAGCTGAAGGGAAAAGCCAAGCCCTGCTGGAGTGCAGCTTTGCTGGGCTTTGCTCTCTGTCATTTTCAACTTGCTTGCAGCCAGGCTGAGCTCCTGAAGTTGGGGCTGGCAGCTCTGGTGCAGGTGCCCTGCCCTTCAGAGGGTCACAGTGCTGCCAGCAGTGTCTGATCACTGTCCCATGGTGGGGACAGCCTGGCCAGGGTACACAGAACCTGAGAGCAAAGGGCTCCTCGTGTCCTCTCAGGGCCAGCTCTGCCCGAGATCAGGGACTGCTCTCAAGGTAAAGGGGATTTGCATCAGCAAAGCCAAGATGAGTGCTGGTTCCTTGCCTCAAGCAAGCTTTCCCCGTGTTTGAAGGGTTTGAGCCTGATGCTGGAAGGTCATTGGACTGACTTGCACATTTCTGCAGTACCTGAGTGCTTGCTGGATTTCACTCTATAGCTGCTATTCGAGGCAGAAACCAAAACCAAAGTATAATTAATATATAAAAGCCTCTTTTCTTTGCCTCAGGCTTGTTTCTAGTTTGTTTGTTTCAGTACATTTCAATGTGAATTTCTCTTGGTTCACTGACTCCAAACCAATGGCTGGCATCAAAACATAAAGCCTTGCAATCACTTTTGCCTCTTTCATGTGTGACTGCCTCAGAAATGGTGGCTCAGAGCACTAGAAATGTCAGCTACAAGCAGTTCTGGGGGCTACAGCTCTCCTTGTAGGGGTAGAGTTGTAAAAAGGCTTTGGCAGTGGGATTAGTTGTCTCTCCTGGGTGCAGGGGATTGTAGCACTGGCTGCTGCTATATAGAAATAAGGTTGTCTCCTGCATCTGATCCTTTTGCTATCACTCTAGTTTATTGAAAAGAGATGTTTATTTCTTGAGGGTTTTGTGTATTTTTATAAAACAAATAGAGGTTTCTTCAAACAGGTTTGATTAAAAAGAAAAATCAGAGTCAGAGAGTTTATGGGTTTTTTTTAAAGATATTTCACGTGAGTTCGCACTTGGTTAACTTAAATACATCTGCCCAGTACTTTTAGATGTAAAGCCAGTGAGGTTCACTCTGATTTTCTTCTTGACTTGGTTAAATACATTACTGCAGCTTAAGGCCATCAATCATAAACAGAAACTCAGGAAATGAGATGAATGGATGGGGGATGCTGGTTCTGATTTATGGGAGCTTGTGGGACCCCAGCAGGGCCAAACTCAGGACTTTTGTTTAATAGGAAGCTTCACATTACATTTAGTTTAATTTCCAGTTCAAAACAAAACCTCACCTTTCCTCTAGTTAGAATGACATAAATCTTTCAAAGGTTTTACAAATGGGAAATATAGTTTTACTTTAATGACTTGTATTGCTAAAGGATTTCCAAATGTGACATTTTCAAGTGAAGAATTTTCCTCTATGGCTTTTCTACATGTGTGTTGTTTTTATGTTATTTTGAAAAGACAACCAGCACACTAGAGAATAATTTTTTAAACAAGGAGGAAGACCAAAATGCAAAATTCTAAATTTAACGTGCAACTGAATAATTCTTTTTAGGACCTAAAGATTTCCATAAGTAAGAGCCACTTGCAAGTAGTTTTCTAAGTAGAATTAAGAAACTGTAAAGGGTTGACTCCATCAGCAACTTTAACCAAAATGCATGCAGAAAAACCATCTGCCTGGCTCTTGAATTGCAGTCTGTGCAATGATGCTGTGTTTCAGCAGGGATCGGTGTCAGTGTGAGGAAGGGCTCCCAAGAGAAAGTGAAACGTGATATTAAGAATGTCAATATTTCACTTTCTAAACTGAAATTCCTGGTAGTGTTGAGGTAATCCATATGTCTTAATCAGCTCCTGGTGTTTGAGTGGGAGGAAGCTCACACAGTAACTAGCTGAGGAGGAGGAGCAGTTAGTCAAAATAACTGCTTTTCTCCCTGAGGACTTTTGGGTTCTGGAGATATTTAACAGATGAGATAGCAAGAGCAGCTGGCCCGAGGGAATTATCAGAGAGGCATTTGACACCATGGATCAAATAGATTGCTAAATGAGTGTTGTGTCTGTGGAGGGCCCGAGGTGTGATAGCACCCAGTGGGTTTGGGGGATTTTCCTGCCTGTTGGGATTGCCAACATGGCAGTGGAGGCTCCAACAGCGTGGGCTGGGCCTCAAACTGTAGTCTGGAGGGGGATTTGGGGACAGGAGTGTGATGGAGCCCCAGCCTGTTGAAATGACCCTGAGGTAGAGGTGTGCAGGGCCAGGTGAGGGATGCTGCTGCAGCCAGGGCAGTTGTGCCTCTGGGGGTGTCGCTGCTCTTGCTGGGACTGCAGGAGGAGCAAGCAGAGCGCCCATGGCTGCTCAGCTGCCCCTCAGGGCTGGAGCTGGGTGGGAATTCTGGCATCTCCCCAGCAGTGTCGGGCCAGGGGGTGCCCCCTCTGCAGCTCTGCCTTCCTCTAGGGATGCTCACCCATGCATCCCTCACTCCTGCAGCCCAGGGGCACTGCCTGCTGCTCTCCTGGGGCAGCTCCACTGCCACAGAGCTTCCCTGCACACCTGGGAATGGGCTGCTGCCTCAGAATTAATAATTTAACTGATTCTGAAGGCACGTTGGCAGATACCATAGTACCCGTCAAATCTAACTGCCTGTAAATTTAATTAGTGTGCAAAACCCAGCTTTGGAGTGTACCAAAACTTAATTAGTCAGCAACTTAAGGTTGTTAGCACACTCTCCAGGGTAATAATATCCAAAAAAGGGTACATGAAGACTGTGATAAAATAATTAAAAGTGTAAGATCCTCATGGCATGTTTTCTTCAGAGCTCATCTTTGCTGTTTATAAATCAGTATCGAGGAATAAGAGCAGCAGCACCTTGGAGCTGAGCTCTGATGTGGATCTCTTCCCTCAGTGGTGGGGGAGCAGTTAATTAGCAGGTGTGGAGGCTCAGGTTGGTCAATCCCATGCAGAGAGCTGAGCCTGTTCCAGGGAGCTTCCCATGCCTTCACCACCATGTGTCAACCTGCTGGTGGGTTGGTCTTCACAAAAGTGTGGACTAGTAATTAACAATTTGGGAACATGGAATGGCTGGGGGCCTTTCTAACTGGGCTGATGGAGAAGTCTGTAATTAGTCTATAAAGTCTTTTAGATGAGATAATTTGCGAGAGAGAACAGAAACTCTTCAGGAGTGTTATCCGCAGCTTGAGTGGTGCTGATTTGTCCCAGGCATGTTCCCAGAATTTCAGGTGTCATTCTGGGTTACCAGAGTGGCTTTGCTGCAAGGGACAGTGGCTTTTTACCTGGAAGGAAAAGCAGGTTTACAGTTTGCCTGCCATGCAGCGCTTGCAGCGAGGGAAGGATGTGACTGGCAGCCAGAGTTACTACAGGGAGGCTTTTAACAGGGATGGGGAAGGCGTGGTGCAACAGTGACTCACTGCAGGCTGTTGGAAAGGAAAGGAATGGGGTTTAGTAACACTGAGTGTGCCCCATCTGTCACACCCCAGAGATGTACACAGTTGTCTTCCTAATGTTCTGCTTCAGCCCTAAGCTGCTGCAAAGTGGTTTTCCCAATTGCCTGTATTTTTGTGGGAATAGCCTCTCATATGAATGGAGCATGGGCTAAAATGAAAGCAACAAAATTTTCTTCAAGCATCCCTGGGCCTGGCTGTGCTTTGTTGCTAGATGCTTGCCCTCTGAGTGCTCCTGGTCTCTCATTATCCCCATGCATCATGGGGAAAGAAGGAAACAATTAACTTTATGATCCCTGAAAGAGTACGTGAAAGTCAACAGTGTCTAAGAGATGTCTGGAGGCTGAAACCACTTATCCACTTACATTCCAAAAATGAAAGAATTAATAAAACATATTTTGGCTCCTCCATTCCCACTCCACATAGCAAGACAACAAATTCAGTTCCTGTGCCCTGCAGACCTGAGGGAGGAGGTATTTTGGAGGCACAAGAATCTCCCCTGCTGCCAGGGTCAGACACAGGTACAGGAGCCTCCCTCAGTACTTTTGGCATTGATCTCACCTGGCCAGACTGTCCCAGGCAGTGCAGAACAGGGGCAGTGATCTGCTCCAGTACTGGGGGAGAAAAAGCACATTGCCCACCAGTTCTGGGTTGCCTACCTGGACTGATGTCTCCAGCCCTGCCTGGAAACCCCATTACAGAGCATGGGATTAGTGGAATTGTGTTCTGGGAAGGGACCTGGAACCATAGCAAAGAGCCTCTCTGGGCTGGTGTTTCATGGAGTGGGACCATCTTTCGCAGTATAATGAACAGCCCAGTGGATCCTTGTAGAGTTTTCCTCAAAATCCTGTGTTTCCACTTGAGCTAGGGTTTGGTTTTTGGAAAGTTGGTATAGGGATAAAACAAGAAGAGAAGCAAGTCTGGTTGCTGTGTGTGTGCCTGCATGCAAACATACTTTGCTCTGGATTTAATATGCATCTGTTGAGGTTCTTTTCCCTTTCTATAGAACCTGAAAGCTCAAACCTGAATTTTTTTCTGCAAAAGCTCTGTATCACAGGCACAAGGTTCACTTACACCTCAGCCTGGACCTGCTGATTTGTTGGCAATCATCTGCCCAGTTGTGTTTAGATCTTGGTTTTTGCTGTGACTGTCTCATGTAACATCCAGCCACCTTAAAGTCTTTGCAAATTTGAGATTGACTTTGGTAAATCAAGATTTGAGGTGTTTTTTTTTTCATCACAGGCCTGTGACAAAGTGAAGAATGGCTGACTGGATTCAGTAAACCCCCAGATTTCTGAGAGACAGACTGCACACTGCTGAGTGAGCTTAATTTAATGAACTGAGGGATGCCATGTAATCTAACTGCTTATTATGTTAAGAGGCAGCAGATAATCTAATGATCCACAGGTGGCTATTTTGATTTGACTGCGTGAAGTTAAAGATGTGCTTGACTCCACCCCGCTGAGCAGGGTTTGTCCCCGTGCTCGAGGGACAGAGGGGGCTGGCAGAGCCCTCCCACCTCGTGGGTGCCTGCCAGGATGGGGCAGCCTCAGCCTTCCAGGGATCTTCATTTCTGCGAGCAGGAACTCTCAGTTTTAGCAAAAAAATTATGATCTTCCCAGGAAAACTTACTGAAAACCAGCAGATACTATTTTTATATTTTTAGGAACACCTGGTAATTTTGTGCCTTTTTATGCATGTATAGGTGCTGTGGAGAAATGCGCGTCATTGGTTATTTATATTTGTAGAATGCTTATGTATTTTAGAAAGTACCTATTCACAGCCTGTAATCAGGCTTTAATCATGGCCTGTAATCACAATCAATAAATAGATTAATTAATAAATTAATGCCAATGAAATATGATTTTTCTATTGATTGTATGTTTATTGATTTTGGTGCCTGGAAGTGACAGCCTCGTTGTGGGGTTTTGCTTGAGAGAAGCAAGCTGAGTTTTAATGAGATTTGTGCCTAGCTCTTAGAAACATCACTCTTCAGTGTACCCTGCTCCCATTTTTGGGATCACTAATGTTGTTGATGTAAAACTGCTTCCGATCTTCAACGTAAAACTCAGCTTTTCTTTTAATTGCTTTTGGTTCTGTTCAGTCTAACTGTAATAATTTCATTTTTTTGTTTAAAATTTCAATCATGCCCACCATATGGCAAGCATCATTTATACATAAAAGCTACTTGCTGTTTTACCTTTGGAAATCATCAGGGCCTTCACAGTAAGAGCTTCCTAACCATCTGCTCCCCTCTCTGACCTCGTGTTAATGTAGACATCTGCAGTTGTGACTCCGGGGTTATTAAACAGTGATGCCCAGTCAAATGCCCTTGTGCCTGGCTTTCCAAAACTCAGTGCTGCAGAAAGCCTGAACTGCAGCAAAAGCCCTGCAATGTGCAGCTGTGGTGGGCAGGCCTGTGCCCCCCTGCAGGTCCTGCTGCACACAGAGGCAGAACAAGAGGATTTGGCTGAGGGGACACAGCCATCCCAATGAGCCATGGGCTCACGTTGGTGTCCTGGAATCCTCTAATGCCAGACATGCTCTAGCATTAGACTCCGTGCTAATCCATTTTTAGAGCGTGCTGCGTGCATAAAGAAGATTATGCCCTTTTAAAATGAGCTAATTATTTGTAGTTAATCAGAGCATCCCCCAAATTACAGAAGAAAGTGCTGTAGGTTGAAATGCTGTCCTCAACTGAGTCAGCAGCCAGGCTCCTCCTGGGCTCAGTGATGCAGGGTGGGAGTGCTGGGACTCACTCACCCTGCTCCTTCACCAGGGCTGGCCCCCTCTCAGCACATCCTTCAGGGCAGCCTTTGGGCTGTTCTGGTTAATTTTGCTTTTTTCTATTGAAATATTGTATGTGAATGTTTGTCAATGAGGAGGAAGAGGTGGCTCCAAGTAATCTACTATCTTGCAGAAGCTGAAGACAATGGAGCTAATCACAAAATTTAAATGTGTTTCCAGTGTTCTGAGACTTGGCACTCTTCATTTGGTGCTGTGTAAATTGCAGATGAAGACAATCCATTGATTTAAACAGATACATTTATTTAAAAAAAAGGAAAAGGAAAAGCTAATTTCATTTTGTGGTTCATGTGCTTTTAATGATTATCTTTTTAAAGGGCAAATATTGCTTACTAGAGCTGTTAAATATTTTATATACATTTTTGGAGTTGTATTCAGCCCTAATAATGACAATTAGACTTAATGCATTTGTGTTAATACTGGTCTGTTTTCCATAAAGCAGAATGCCTTTAAGCACAGGCAATAGTTTTGCTATTGAATAGTAAAATCTTGGTAAGTGATTCAGGTAAAATCTTGATCTAAAATTGATTCTTGCACACATTAGTCTTTTTAAATGACACAGCAAGAAAACTGTTGTAAGATACATTCATTTAGTGGATTAAATATGGATTAATATTTAACTAAATGCTGGGATTTCTGATAAAAGTCCTCTGGTTTTGGTGCCCCATAAACATGAAATAAATCTTGGTGAGGTGGTAAGAGTTTGGGGGAAGAAACCCTGGGCTGACAGGTGCAGCTGCTTGGGAGTTGTGTTTCCCCAGTCTGTCCCTGTCCCACCTGGGCAGGATGAAGTGTCAGAACCACAGAAAAAGAAATGCATTTGTATTATTAGGTGGTGGTAATGGAGAGCATTTTCCACATAAATTTCTTTATTTTTCTTAAATAATCAGTCACATGGATTTGATTTCTGAAGTAGATTAATTTCTTTATGCAAGTAGTTGGTAAGAAAATCACTGTAGGAAGTTGAACAAATGACCAGTTTGGGTTACCTATGTGTCTGTTCAAGTCTATGAAAAAATGGGTTGAAAATGTGCATGCATTCTCTGAAAAGAGATCGGTGAAAAAAAAGTATCAGAAATGCTTTTTCATTTTTTGTTCCTGATCAAGTTTCATAAATACTTTAATATGAAGTATTTGGTTTCCGATTACCTCAATGTATGGATTTTTTAGGAAAGTTGGTGATGTTTGTGTTTTTTGAGAGGATGTGGGTAGGAGGGGGGTGGCAGATGGGAAAGTCAGAAGAAGGTTAGGATATGCTTTTTAAAGGAAATGCAAATAGAAATGTAACTTAAAAATAAAAATGAAAGGATGGAAGGATTTCTGAGGGATCTGCTGGCTGAATTGGGGTGGCAATTCAAGGCAATGAGGTGCAGTGTTTTAGCTTCTGTCCCAGGTGCAGACCCTTCTTGCTGGGGAGGAAGGAGTTAGGAGTTGTGGCTGGCACAGCGTGGATGAGAGCTGTCTGTGCTGCTCTGCAGCTCCTGCAGCTCCTGCAGCCTGGCTCTGGCTAAGGGCTCTTGAGGGGCTCAATTGACCTTGGGATGTGCTGGGAGTGCACAGGACAAAGCCTCTCACACTTCAGGGAACTTGTTTACTGCCAGGTGCTTCTTGCTCCTAAGCTCCATTTAATTCCTTTCAAATGTCTCTTTTCAAAGATCCCTTAAGCAGCCTCATGTGAATCGAGGGGAGGTGGCAGTTCAGTGCTGCAGAGGTGGATGCTTGTCTGTGGGGAGGAATGGGAGGAAGGGAGCCCTGTTAGCAGGGATGCCCACGGGGCTTTGCCCATCTGGGATGCCCTGTGAACCCAGTGCTGCTCCTTCTGTGGACCCTCATGGAGCTCCTTCCCTTTCTGTCATGTTGAGACCAGTCATGGAGCTGAATGGAAAGTGGGAGCTGCATGTTAATTTTGCTGTAGTTGTTTTACTAAAGCTTCACTTGTGTTGATTGGGACTTGAAATAGGTGCAACCACTGTCTCTGTACTGCATAAGAGGAGATGAGCAGAGCATGTTTCCAAGATGGCAGCATGCTCCTAAAAATGGTTGTGAGTGTGAAGATGAGATCAGTGCATGATGTTCTCTCACATGTTGGGGCAGATGTTCAAATGATCTGTTTGTGATTCAGTAGCCATATCCATTCAGCCTTTGCTGCTTCTGCTGCAGCTGTTCAGGTGGATGAACTACAATTCCTGTATTCCAGCCCCATGGTAAATTACACAGATTTTCCAGATCCTGGTACCTGTGTTTCTTTAGCTCCTGGGATAAGAAAATAATTTGCCTGGCTGAATGCAGCATGATATCTGGGAGTGGGATGGGTGAGTGGAGTGCCTTGTTCCCCCCAGAACCCCTCAGGAGTTCTGCATCTGTCTCCTTCCTCAGCCTCTGCCCTTTGCTGTGTAGAGGGCTGAGCTGCAGCATTCATCAAGCTTTCTGTTCAAGTCTGAAATTACTTGGCACAAATTTTTAACTGCTTGTCTCCATTATTACGTTCTCACCATAAGCCATAGTGCAACACTGTTGCCTGTTTCAGGATGACATTTTCAAGTGGTTGTGTCTTTTACATTTTGCTTTAACAAGCGCTCTTTGTCTCCACCAGCCAACTTGTTTCTGGACTAGGCCCACCCATTTGTAGTAAGGAGTAATTCAAGTTGGGCAGAATTATTTAATCATAGAGTCTCTTTTAAAAAGGTTCATTACAATTTCAGGAGTGGAAGGTGTGTGCTTTGTCTTGTTACTTCCAGAGTAAACTATTGAATATTACTTACCACTTTGTGGTGTGGCTGCTGGCAGTTTAGTTAAATGAACTGTTTTCTGCCTGAGGTTCAGCTCCTCTTGTTTCAGCTCCTCAACTTAGAACAAAAAGCCATAAGAGAGCTGGAGAGGAACTTTTTGCAAGGATGTGTAGTAACAGGACAAGAGGACATGGCTTCAAATTGAGAGACTGTAGGTTTGGGCTAGATATTGGTAAGAAATTCTTTACTGTGAGGTTGTGAGCCACTGGAACAAGTTTCCCAGAGAAGCTGTGCCTGCCCCATCTCTGGAAGGGTTCACTTTGGGCAGCCTGCTCTAGCAGAAGGTGTCCCCCCATGGCAGGGGGTTTAGGTTTGGGTGTTCTTTAGGGCTGCTTTCAATCCTCACTGTTCTGTGCCTCTGTGATTCTATGTGATGCTCACTGCACAGTCAGAAAACTCAGGCACAGGGAAGCCAAGAGATTTAACCATTTCCATTCTGAAGGGGGATTTTAATCATAGTCATTAAGGAGCATTGGCTCTGCTAAGGTTTAGGAAAGAAGTTCTGTATAATTCCCTTCTGGGTCCATCCTCTGCTGGCATCTTGATTTAACCTTTGTGCAGAAGGCACAGTGGCATTTTGGGTGTGGCTGATCACATTTTGACCACGAGGAGGGAGAGGCTCACACCTGGGAGCCCTCCTGAGTGGCTCCTGTTCCCAGGGATCTGTGAGTCTGCCCGAGTGCACCTTTGTGCACAGTTGCTCGTTTTTCATTAGGTAGTGATTTGATTAGATAAAAATAAAAGTTGCTTGAGCATTCACTTTTGCAGTGATGCATAACAAATTTATGCAGATTCAAATAGGACTAATCTGCATGCAAAATATAAAATGTGATTACTAACCCGTATGCACCTGTACTGAAGTTTAATTGGGTACAAATGTGAACAGGAAGAGAGAAACCTAACAAAATGTACAGCCTTGAATTTGGATATGAATTAATGCAAAGAGATCCTTATAGTGTTAATGATGATTCAGGTGTTTCCGGAGTAAATTAAATCTTTCAGTAATTTAAGAACACTTATTCTTTAATTTACAATTACTTTATTAAAAAAAATAGAGTCTTGTTTTCTGCAGAACTTTCAACTGAATGCCATTGTTCTAATGGCATTCAGTTCATGTCCAGGATCACTTGAGAACACAGACGATTGATTCTGATCGTGTGTAAATCAGCTGACAATGGTCGTAGTTTCCTTGACATAAAGGAACGTTATGAGTGCTAACAGTGCGTTGGGAGGTCAGGACTTAGTCAGGAGAGCTTTAAAGAACATGTTATTACTCATTTTCATGATAATTTTGGTGATGTTCAGTGATTGGTTCATCTAGCACTGCAGCTTGTGTTCAAATCCACTGTTAGAGCACATCACCTGCCTGTGAAGGTCTCCGTGGTCCAGGGAGGTTGGATGTCGGTGGAAGCACATTTCAGCTGATGCTTCTTTCTTCCAGGATGCTCTGAGAAGGCTGTTAATGTTCCATGGTTAGGCAGAGGAGGGTGAATTCAGGCTGTAAAAGTGAATGAGTTATGAGAAGAAAAGCTGAAAGTCAGTTATCCTTACAAGCTTCTCATTCTTTGGGCACATATCTGAGGGGAGACTCCAGCACTTGTGATACCCATCTTCAAAACCAGAACCCTTGTAATTTCTGTAATGAGGGGAATGGAAAGCATTGGGGCTGGTACCATTGCTGCACTGAAAATCTGGCTCTGCTTGAGCCAGGTTTTGTCAGTCCCTGGAGCTGGTACAGGGTGCAGTGCTGGGACAGTGACCCCTTGCCTGGCTGAGGAGGCCTGGGCAGCCAGGAGCACGGCTGGGGCAGGGTGTGGGCACCTTGGTCATTAGAAAGTACTATTACTGCCTAATACTTATTTCTAATAATTACTTCAATATAAAAGCTTTCCTGAGTGGGTTTATTGGGGACCAGGCTCATTTCAATGGGAGAGATGCTGTGATGAGGAGAGCCATTCTCAAAAGAACCTCCCCAGTAAACATTGCATGTTGCGAGCACCAGCAGTTGCAGCTGAGCCCCGCTGAGCCCTTTGGGTTAAGAACAGCTCTTGCTAAGAGATTTCTGACACGTTTTGATGGAGACCAAATGTAAGTGGTGGGAATGCTTTAAGTAAACTGAGCTGACATCAAATAATCAAAACCACTTAACACTGTGACACAAAGTGACAGCATCACAGGATTTCAAAATGTAAGTTGACACTCTGTCCTGTGCATTAGTGGATGCAGGAGCAAACAGCACCATGGCATGGGTTAGTTATGGAGTGCCAGGATTTCCTCTGAGTGGCTGTGGCACTGTGAGGCTGGCCCGTGACCGTGTTGCTGTTTTATACAGAGCAGTGATTTTGTACACAAATGAACAAGGCCATGAAAAGATGTCTTGGCCAGCAGGGTCCCAGTGGAGCACTGTGTGGGAGAGTGGCTCAGGCTGTTTGCTGGAGTGACTGCTGTGCTCTTTGTGTGATGAGAGAGGGTTTGTGACTGGAGCCTTGCTATGCAAATCTATCCTTGTTTAATAAGAATATCCCCAAATGACTGTATGGGGAGCCATAGGTTTGGATTTCTCTTAGAGTTATTCATCGGAGACTTCTCCATTTATACATATTTCCCAGAGGAAACAGCCTCTATTACTTCCTTTAAGCAGTTACCCAGGATATATACTACCCACAACAGCTGCTGCTTGCAAGAACCTTCATTTTGTTAATGTTACCTTTGCCAGAAAATATTCAAAACAGAAAATGATGTATCTGTAGTGGTGTGTTCAACTCAGCAGGAAGCTGCATTGGTGCCAGAGCAGAGTGAGACAGAATAGTAGAGTTCTGTACCAAATAAATTATTAATCTTTAACATGCAAAAAGGGGAGCTGTAGGAAGAAAGAATGGCATGATCTGGCAATGCTTGCAAGCACCTGTGAGTCTTGGGGCTTTACTGAGTTTCCAAGAAATATCTTTATGTTCTAGGCCCTTAAGAAAATAACACAGTGAGGGAGCTATCTAATCCATTTACCCACTGCCAAGCACAATGCTGGCTTTACCAAGCCCTGCCACATCTTGGTTATCAACTGTTTGATCAGGCAGATGGGAAAGGGTTTTATTCTGCACTACCATCTGCAAGGTTTCACAGTTAATAGTGAACTGAAGACAAGAATAAATTGTTCCACTGGACAATCTGGTAATTGCTTATCAACAAATGGCAAAGTGACTTGAAAGCAGACAGATGAGGATGTGCAAGTGCTGTAGGTGAGTAGGCTCTGAGGTCAATGTTCAGGGAGTATTTGTTGGGTCTCAGGTCCCTCTGACAGCCCTGGTCCTTTCAGAAGGCGTTTGATAGAGTCAGAATGGGATTTTAGAGAGGTTAATGAGCCCTTGAGGAGAATACAGGAATTTCTTAATGGAAAACGGGGAGAAAATATACTGACAAGAAGAGGAAGCAAGGAGGCAGTGAGAAAGGGCTGCTGTTCCTGTAGTTTTTCTGTATTTAGGTGGACTCTGCTCTAGTATCTGTGAACAGTCCGTGAGTATAAATGCTCCAGGAAAATGCTCTTGTATTTCAAGACAAAATACTCTGATATTCCTGGCTCAAGTGAGATCATGGTGTATATATAGCAGGATGGAGCTTTGTCTGTGTCACTGGCACTGCCTGGGTGACGTGGCACCATCCGGCAGTGCTCTAGAACATGCTCAGGCCATGGAGGTGTGATGTGGGCAGAACAGTGAATGTGTATTTAGAGCTTGACTTTACTTTTGGGTAGGGAAAAACTGAGTTTTCCATTTTGGTTTACCTAGGGTTTGGGTTTGCAGGGTGGTGTGGGAGTACCCTGAGCGTTTACAAAAGGGAATCCAATGAAGTGCTAGGAAGTCACCATAGAAACATTAATGTGTATGACAGAATTGTTTCTGTAGATACTTCCTGAGGTTTTAAAGGCTGATACTTCTCAGAAATCGTGGAGTGCATCCAATTAATTGAAATTGGAAGTTTCAGATATTAGATTTGCGTAGGCGTGTGGAGGGATGGAGATGCTTTTGGATCAAGTCTTCTGCTGTAGTGGGCAAATAGGTCACATACTCTCTTCAATTTTATCAAGATATCCTGTTCGTAAGCAGTGGGATCCAGGCTCCCAGTGCTGCTGCTCCCTCAGAACCTCTGGGCTCCACTGACTGGACACCTTCTCATGCCCCTAAGGTTTCCACAGTTACTTGGAGCAGTGTTTAACTACTATCATCTTGTAAAATTGAATCTCAGTTTGCCTGGTTTTCTAGATGATCCTTCTCAGCACTTCTTTCAGTGTAAATTTCTCAGTCAAGGGTGGCTGGAACTGTGCAGTTTCCCCCATCAGCTTGTCATGTCCCATAAATGCATGAAGTCTGGAGTAGACAGAGTGTCCAGGGGCCAAGGGTACATTTCTTTTTGCAGAAGCTTTGAGGTGTTTTTATTTGAGAACCTTGTAAATGAAATGAATTGTCCTTTACAAGAGGTCAGAATTGTTATTGAGATTTTGTGTCTGACTTGGAATTTCATCCTGTGTTGCTTTTGTTTTGGTTTTTAAAATTGATCACCACAGGGTCCCATAGGGCCTTTGTTTGAGTTGTGTTAATTACTCAAGCCAGTGGCCCTGTCTTTAATAGAATAAAATATATAATTCCTGAAAGATGACTAGCTCTTTCACAATGAAATATTTAAGGCTCCACGTTCATAAAAACTTTCTCCAAGCAGCTGCTTCTTGTCTTGGACAATCGCACTAAATTATCCACCAGCTTCCTGGTTCTTTTCAGAAATAATGGCTTGATCCAGTTACCCAGTTCATTCCTCATCATTTTTCTGAGATTCCTGCATGGTCATTTATTTCCCATCTAATTGACTATCAAAATGACCTGTCCTATATTTTTTTAGTTATTTAGCTCCTGGTGGATAATGGGAGTTTGTAGAGGTTTGGCTTTCAGTACTAAACAGCCATGTTCCAGTGTGTTTTGTAAGTTCTCACAGGAACTGTTTGGTAATGGCTTTTGTGTTGTGCTGGACTGGTGCTACATGATGCTGCACAGTTAGAAATCTTCATCAGATGCCTTGGTTTTAGGCAACCACTGAACAACATTCTGAAATTTGTTTGCATTGTTTTTTTTTTCCTTCCCCATTCCAAAATATTGCTAAATTATCTGTTATAACTAAATCTTTTTTTTTAATCTTAAAAATGACTCGTTGAGAATTTGCAGCTGTAATATCATGTTCTCTTATTGCTAATACTCACTGTAGATTGTATTTTTCCTTCCCAGTATTGTCAAAACTGGAAGTGGGTGCCTTGATAAATCAGTTCCAATGAATGGCAGTGGGCTCCCACTCTGCATGTCATCGTTGCTGTGAATTTTGAAATGGCATGCATGGTTCTAATACAAATTTTGTCTATGCTGTTATTTTAGTGCTATCTTTTAATGTAACATTTACAAAAACATTGGCAATCAAAGAACACGTTACCATTTGTGCTAATTTCAGGAGATGATCACAGGATTATGTAATTAGCATTGATTACCCAAGGAGCTGAATGGAGAGAGGCTACTTATGAGAGGGAAGAGCAGGACATTTTCACTGCTAGGCAAGGAACACTTTACAGTATGTTAATGAATCATGACAGCTGGAGAATTCATGAAGGCCAAATCAGAGATGATTGCTTCTGTTACAAGGCAATAGGTAGGTCACTGGGCATTATAAGATACTTAGAATGGTATCCTGTTGTACTGTGGGGAAAGTGAGAGATTTATGTAATGGAAATCCTGTTTCACAGCTCTAATAAGCTTGTTAATAACAATTCAGCGTGTCACGGCACTTAGTAAGGATTTCAGATTTTGTAACATCGAATGAGGTGAAAGATTCAAATGGAAAAGGAAGAAGGATGTTGCAGTAAAATTTTTGTGCAGCAGTGTGTGCTAGCAGCACCCTTTAGGAGGCTTTCATGGACTGCAGTTTGAAGTCCAGTTGCGCAGTGTGAAGACAGGAGGGTTTCCACTTGTGCTGTCTCTGAGCCACCTGCCTGCCCTGAAAATGTGCAGTAATAGAGAATTTGGTGGTGGGAAAAGTTTCCTTTTGCCAGTGTGTGACAGGCCATTGCTGCATGAAATGGCATGTGCTGAAGCATTTCTGAGCTCTCATGGGAAGTCCCTTGTGCAAACAACTCAAAAACTTGTGTGCTTCCTCCTCCACTGTGTAAACAGGGTACTGTGGGTGGGTTTTGATAGGTGCACGCTGGTTTTCTCTGCTTCCATTCACCCATCTGCAGATTGATGCTGCCACCTGGGAAAGGGGCAAAAATTTAGGGTGTTGAAATCTAGGAATGAGTTTAGTGAGTTCTGTAACCCCTTGCAGTGGAGTTTGTGCTGTGCAGTGCCGTGCCTAACTCATTCATGCTGTAGCAATGTCTGAGTTACTGTTTGGGTAAATCTACCCTGATGTAGCAGCCATGAACCCTTTGAAGGACTCTAGTTCATCACCCAAATAAGCAGAGTGCTTACATCACTCCATTTCCCATCTAACCCTCCTCTGGCTTGACTGCCTCTCTGATTTCTTGGAAGGGCCATTCAGCTCTGCCTTCCTGCTCAGACTCAAAATCCCAATGTCTGGGCAATTCCCAAAGTCAGTTTTCTCTTCTGGCCATCAGAACTTGTCCAGGAGGATCAGTCTTTCTAATGGATGTTGCATCTGGAAATGACCATTTGTATGTTCTACACCAGTGTGAGATTCTTACATTTTTACTATTTGATGTCATCGTGGGATGCAAAATCATCTGTATGAATCTGCACAAGGTCAGATCTGCAGAAGGTGCTTTTGTTTCACCTCCCCACTCAAGTACTGAATCATATGTATAACCACAGTTCTGCCCATTCAAATGCTGGTTCAACACTTCAGTGGTGGTTACAGTGTTTTACTTCGTGTGTCTGGGACATGATGCCACATCTATGAGACATGAAGCCTCTCATAACTGGAGAGCAGCCTGGAACAAAACCTTGCATGTCTGAGCAGCTCCACAGCTGCAGAAGAGGGGAGGGAATGCGAGTTTTCTGGTCTAGGCTTTCTGTGACTGATTCTCTTCTCCTCATGAACCCAGCTCTTGGAATCTCACAGCAATTTTGTGTGTCAGAAACCCTGTTCTAGGCTTGTCTACAGAGGGCAAGGGCTGTGTCTTTTGTTAGAAGGTGAGTTCAGTGATGTAACACACCATATCTTTGCTCTTGCTTCCAGATCACCTGCTAATTTCTGAGCTATACAATATATTGGTAGAGGTGAGCACATATGAGCTTACCCCAGGTTGCTTGTGCACTGTTGTGCTGTGTTTTTCTGCCTTGGATCCAGTTAAAGAAGTCTCAAGGCTGTGGAGGTTGTGCAGTTTTTGGTCTGTTGCCCATTCCAAGTAAGGTCTTTTTACTAGGAAAAGTCATGCTGGTAAATAGGTATCAGCTGTCAGCTTCATGTTTTTCTTTCTTTAGTTCTTCCTTCCTTATCTTTTATTCTCTCCTTCTTGAAGGATTATGATGACATAGGGTTGTTCCCTAGTTGCAGCAGAAGCTGAGGTGGGAATACATTAAAGCACGAACAAACAGGAATCTGCTAGATAAACATTTAATTTTTGCCTGCCTACTTCAATTTTAAGTCCCAGAGGACCAACTTCCTACTATCACCAAACCTCATTATAGTTTTATCTCTGGTCTTATAATAAAATCAAAAGCATTAAGCAACTGGAGCTGTCCTAGGCTATTTAGGATCGATTCAAGTAACCACTAATTGCAGTTTGCCTCCCAAATACTGTGGAAGTTGAAGATCTTGCTATTTGTGGTGGTCAAATCTCTTTTTGAGACAGTACACGCAGCAAAGTTAATAGCGACCAGGGTTATTTAATATCCTAAATAAGGATGCAGAGGAGGAAGTGGAAAGCAATCTGGCAGTGTCTGCTCAAGCTGCTGGCATGGTTTTGTTACAAATTAACTGTATCAGAGTGAATTAGAAAGGGAAAAAAGGATTGCAAATGTTCATGAGATTTGGACAGTGAATTTAGATTGGCTTGTATATGTGGCTATTTTCATGTTTTCTGTGGAACTAGTTCATGTGGTTCCAATTATTCATTTAAGTTCCATATTATTATCTTCAGTTTCCTGAGTGCATGATTTATGTATCTAAGACTCTTAAAGCCAAATGCACAAATTGAAATTCACTGCACATTGATTAAATTGGCTGTATGCATTACTTAAGTTAAATAAATTACTTATGTTAAAAAATGACTCTAATAGTTACAATTTGCAATTCGAATGACCTATAAACCAAGGATTATTTGCCAACAAAATGTTTGAGTAATATTAATAACGAATATATTAGAGAATTTCATGAGTTCATCACAATGAATAAATAAGGAAAAGTACTTATCAGATAATATGCAAGTATTCAGTGGAAAATCAAATTCACAACAGGTTCTTTGGAAAATCCAGCTGAATGTCAAGAATGAATGAATGAGGTGTGATGAATGCACTTAATTGCACATAATACTGTTTTAAGAAGGTTGGCTTTCTGCAAATTTGCATCTTTTTCTGTGAAGAAAGAGAAAAATTGAAGACCACGGTCATGCTGCCTCCACAGAATGTTGTAGTGATGTTGTTCAAGTGCTCACTGCTTTTTGGCCCCAGAATTACATCAGAATTATGATCCAGGCTGAATCTAGATGGTGCTCCCCTCTTCTCTACAAACCTGGTCAGGGGCTTCTTGTTCATTGCTCAAGTGCTGAGGTGTCAGGGACTGCTTCACCCACTGTGGGAATGTGGCTCTTCTGGGAGGGCAAAACTGCTTTGTTGAAGCTTTTTAAAAGAAGTTATTTGCTAAGGGAAGGTCTCCTTTTTTTCTAAAAGTTGGTTTCTATCAAGATATTTCTATTTCAGGTGCTGCTGTTGAAGTATTGGAATGGGTAGGTCTGGCTTCATAAAGCTCTTCTCTTACTGTTTGCTGTAGTCCTTTTGAAAACAAAATAGTACCCTAAAACCTGTGGCCTGTTGAATTTTTAGTGTGATGGAATAACTATACAACATACCTAAACAAGCACAGATGTTCCTTCCCAATCAAACCACACTATTTTTTCCCAATACCAGTTTCGAAATGCCAGCAATCCATCAATATTCAATCTCCCTCTAGCCTTCTCCAAGAGGAACCACTGTGTTTTATAAACATTCCCAAAAGCTCATGTATATAGCAATAACACTAATGAAAGGTACAGAGTTTAATTTTAATGTATAGACAAAGCAGCTTTTTTTTTTTTCCTTTACCAAAAGTTTTAACTGTAGTAGGACATGTGAGAACAGGTACTTTAAGAGATTAAGTGCTCAGAAAAATTAACAACAGATTGTATGGGCATCTTGAAAGGTCACACCAGTAATGATTGTATTAAGAGGAAAAGGGCATGTTAGCAGGAAATGGACAAAGATGAGTGTGAAATCTTGGATGTTAAAGTATTTCATTTTAGCCTGGTAGAGAAATCTCTGTGCATTACTGAAGATGTGGTGTTCCTTATCACCTTCCATCAGTCCTCATTAATTTCTGGAAAAATGCAAAAGGCAAGATTAGTTCCAGCTGACGAGGGGTGGAACCTTTGGCATTTTTTCCTACTTAATGCACGTTCACGTTGAAATTTATTTGATCACAGTGGGAGACAGACAAGTATGTTGGTGTCTGTTGTGTGTTATTGACAAGCCACTCAAGACAAGTGTGTTGTTGGCCTTTTGTTTGTTGGACTGGTTGGTCTGTTTTTTAAAACATCTCTGTATGTTTGTTTGTCTTTTCCCACCTGGGAAAATGAAATGAAAACGGTTTCTGAGCTGTTGCAGTGCTGAGTGCTGCAGGATTGCCTAAGCAGCCTGGGCTTGTGCATCTGGCCAGGAACAAAAGATGCCACAGTTGTGTTTCCCCCTGCTCTTCTCACTAATTTTCATGTTCTTTATTCCACACCACCACAGTCTCTACAAAAAGCATTGTGGCAGGTCTAAAAACCAATTTATTTGTTGGAATAGTACTTGGCAATATTACTGAGTTCTGCGCTCAACAAAGATCAGAGATGTGAATATGGAGAGCAGCAGGTGAAACACAGTGTAATAAATTATGGGCAGCATTTTTATTTTCCATTTATTTCCATTATTTCTGTCAAGTAAAAATCTTGTGGGAGGAGTGAGTAAAATACTTGTTTTTTAAGTTTTCTTTAGAACATTTTTGCTGACTCTGCAACCCAGGCATTTCTGAATGCTATTGCAGTTCTCTTATAGTGAAGGGAATTGTATATCTGTCCTGTGAAGTAGCACATGCCTGGCTCTATTTGTTATCTTTCACTGTCGTGGGAGTGTATTTGAATAATAGAATCTACAAATACAGTATAGGTGGAAAAGAACAAAATATGAATATGAACTGTTCTGAAAAAGCCCTTGTAAAATAAATAGGTTTTACTGTAAATAAAGTGGAGGCCTGATATTATGTGGTGTTGAGCACCCTGTATATCACTGGCAGTCAGCTCCTCTGAATTTTAAACAGTAAAGTGACTTGATAGTCAGCAGCTGGGCTGTGATGGGACTGCCAAAGGACCCTGTTACCCCTGTTATGTTTAAGCTCTGCTACCTCAACAGTAATGGTGTGTTGTGAAGATTAGGCAGGCTCAACATTTAAATTTGAAATTAATTTTATTTGTTATGTTTAATTAGCTATTATAATCCATAAAATGTGCTGTGTAAAACACACAAAATGAAAACAAATGACCATCTGTGACAATTTAACATCTCTTCTGTGAGTAAAAAAAAAAAAAAAAGAGGTAGCCTTATTGTGAAAAATTACCCTTGAGGTAAAAGGTAATTATCCCCCAAATCTGGCTGCCAGAAAGGAAAGTGTGAACCTTTGTGCAAGTGTCCTATCCAGGGCTCTTTCTCTAGTGTGGGGCTGCTTTTACTAAGTTCTTAAGAGAAACATATTAATTTAGCTGAATTAATTAATTCTTGCACCAGGAAGTAAATAAAGATGCATATACTGAGAAGTTCTACCTCATTGCAAATGTGGGCTTTGTCAGAGCCTGCTGGGCTCAGTGGAGAAGACACTGTCTTGTTTTTGTGTTGCTTAGAACATATTCTGCAAGGTGTTCCCAATGTGGATGTGTTTGAGCTAACAGAGGGCAGCAGATGAATGCTTGGGGTGCCTCTCATTCCAGGTGGTTGCAGCACTGCCAGGAACCCAGAAGGTGCTCATCATTAGAGAGAAAGCTATTGCAGTTATCTCTGGTCATAAGACATGGGATCCATCCTGGCAGAAAAAGATCTGGCTTTTGCTTGTGCTTGTAGTGCTGATTTTATAGCAAATGTTTTTGTTTAATGTAATGGAGCTTCAGAACCTGCACGTTTTACAACAGTCTCCAGCCAGATTCTGAATTGTTCACCTCCAGGAAAGTGTGAGAGAAGTCTGGGCTGTACAAGAGGTGGGTGGCTTGGGGGTGAAATGTCAAGAGCAGATCTCAGTGCTGGCAAGGGAGCTGTGCTGAGGATGAGCCAACGTGTTCTGCCCAGGTGAGCTCCTTGTGTGGCAGGGTCAGTGCCTTCAAGCCAGGCTCCGGACTTCAGTGGCTGGCTGATGCAAATCTCATTGAAATGAGCCTTTTCACTATGGGCAGTGGGTGCCTCTCATGTTTTTGTGTGCTCTGAAGATGTTATAACCTTTTAAGTCCTTGTTATAAGATGCTATAACCTTTTACACCTGATTTAAGTGTAAAGATAAGGGATATTTGGGTCTACTGGTTTCTATAAAATCCAATTTTTCTTTAGTCACCCAGTTAGCAGTCTCAAGCAACTTAGATTAAGGCTGGTTGCAAAGAGGTAGCTTAAAGTGCTGAAAGAACAAAACCCAACTTGATGTGGAAGTTACAGAATTCACTGCGCTGTCCAAAAGTGACACAGTAGTAGTGAAGAACTGCTTTGTGTGCTGATGCTTTCTAAGCTCATCTGCTCTGCAAGTGTCCCTCTGTGATGACAGATTTGAAAAAAGCAGCTTTGCCTTTGGAGCATTCTGTGAGCGTGTGGAATATGTTGAGCCCTGGCCCCTGTGAACGAAGAGCAGCAGTGCTGGTGCCTTGACTGGGCTGTCACATCCATTAGGGGGTGTGAGCAGAGCAAGCTGCAAACCTGAGCTTGAGAAAAACATTGACATTAATGTCAGCAGGACCAGGCCTGCCCTCCTATTAACTTGTGTGCACTCGGAGGTGCTGTGCTGGAGCTGGGTTGGCTCCAAGGCCTGTGCCTGTCACTGAATGCAGGAGCTGAGTGCTCTTGCTTGGCTCTCCCCTTCCAGCCCAAGGGCTGCATGTCCTGTCAGGCCAGGGCAGCTTTACATCCCTTGCCTTCCTCCTCTAAGTGTATTTTCTGAAGCTGTGACTGCTGGCTTGCACAGAGATTAATGTCTGTTGTGCTTGCCTCTTCACACTACTGTTTCTAGATTTTCCTCCCTTTTCTAGCTCTCATAGATTTTTTTTTTTTATTTGTTCATCACTGGCAAAATCTTGTGTGTCTTTATTATTGAAAAAATACAGCTGGGTTTTCAAGTCACTGGAATAAATTGAAATCAAGTGAACTGAAATACTTCTCATAAAACAGGATTTGCCCAAAACCAAGTGGGATACTTCATTTTTCTCATCAAAATTAACTGTGTCTCTTGACCTAAAGAGGTTATAATATTTAAGCTCCTACTTGTAATAAATCCAGCTTCTGCCTGCTTTGCTCACACTATATTCACAGCAATTATTTCTAATTTTTTTAGGAAGGCTATTAAAATACTGCTTTGAGAATATTTTTAACCTCATAAGAGAGATCCTCTTGTTTTCTGTTCTGCTGTGGAGGGGTGTTTCCCTCTCTCCTGAGCTGTGCTGGTTTTTGCAGTTTTGCCAGGCGGAGGTGTGAAAACAAGGCAGCTCTAGGCAAGGCAGAAGGAAGCTCGGGCAGGGGCAGCCCCAGCAGCTGCTGCTGTGCCGTGTCCTGGGCAGTGCCAGAGCCCTGGGGAGCCAGGCTGGCTCCGTGGGACAGGACCAGGCATCTGTGAGAGCAGGAGATGGCTGGGGCCCAGCACCAGCTGTTGTTGACTGTCTCTGCTGTCGCATCCCCAGCAGCAGGAACAGCCAGTCTGACTCCTCACGTGTCTTCCACAAGCTGGAACAGCCCAGGCTGGATCCATGGGCAGCAAAATTCAAATTTGCCTGCACCACTGGAGACCTTTAGCAGGGCTGATGTGGCAGCTGCTGCCCACCCTGATGTGAGCTGGAGAAGGAGGTGCTCTACAAGTGTTTATTGGTTTCATCTTGTGTAGCACAACCTCATTCAAAAGGGACCTTGCTAGAATGTGTACAAAACTACAACCACTTGTCCTCACTCTCTTGCTAAAGTGTGCTGTTCCTCCAGTTTAATTTTTCTAGACACTTCCAGATGAGGAATTGGGCTGAATACTGGGTGGCCAAATGGAAATCAAAGTGCTGTGAGCCATTGAAGCATGTGAAAAAGCTCGTTCTCTCTTTTGGCTGCACTTTAATGGGGTTGTTTTGGGTGCCTTTGCTCTGGGAAAGTGCACATTCAGGCTGTGACTCAGAGTCCTTGAATGGGTTTGTGGTCTGCAGGGACAGGGAGCAGCTCAGGAAGAGACAATTTTCTTTTTCCTCTTGTGTATTTCTTAGAAAAGCATAACAAAACAACAACAATTTCCTGTCCTCAGCTGCAGAGTGTGATGAACTCTGGTTGAAATGCCAGCTGTATTCACTTGTGTTTTCCCTCCTGTGCCATCTCTTCAAGCAAACTTTTACAGCTGCTGATTGCACAAAGACAACAGACATAAGCTGATGTGCTGCTGGAGCTGCTGCCTAATGCTGATGGGTATTTTGGTGCTGCAGCCTGTTGAGTGTATGTGATAATTGCTTTCCCTTTTGGTCTTTGAGGACAGAAGATGCAATTAGCATGTCCGGCATATTTTCTTTCATGCATTCTCAAAATTGCAATTCTTTTTAGGAACAACGAGAAGTCTTTAAATTGGGAATTGGTTCTTACATTGTAAAGTACCTTTGCTTTCTGAGCATCAGAAGAAATTGCTTGCCCTAGCAGCTGCTCTCTTGGTGTGTTTGAATTCAGTTGTGGAGTCAAAAGTGCAAGTACAAAATCCTATTGAAGTGCACCAAAAACCTTAAAGGTGCTCTGCAAAGCTCTTGAGACCTACACCAAAGCTCTTTGGGACTTGCACCAAAGGATAGGTGCCAGCCCTCAATTCGAATTTCAGGAAAGGCTTGAGGAGCTTGTGGGTGGATCATGGGGAATATTTACATGTCAAACATCAGGTAGGGTTACACAGTGTATAGAAAACAACTTGTGTTGTTTACCAACATCTGATTTCTAGCACCTTGCCTCTTCTGAACAACAACACAGCCAGCCCACACTGCAATCTGTCCATCTGCAGGCTGCATCTGAGCAGAAAAGAACAAAACACGAGGGATGTATGGATTCAGGTTTGCACATAGCTGTATACAGAGCTCTGTGAGTATGTGAGACAGTTTTCCTTACTAGAGGTGCCTGGGGGCTTTCCTGGGGTGCTGAAGGGAAGCTGGTAAGATCAAAGGCTGTATGAACATTTCTCATACATCCCAGATTTGGGAGGGCACCCCCAAACCTTGCTCTTTCAGACCTTGGTAACTTCCCTAACCTGCCTTTAAAATGACACCATTTAGCAACAGCCACTTCAGATTTGCTACAGTTACTGTTCTAATTGCAGACAGAAACTGTTGTCTGAGAGAGAACTGTATGGAAACTGTCAAATGCTGACATTTCATGGCAACCATGGGAGCTGGAGATCTGTTTTGGAGGGGTTCCTAAAAATACTCCATAAGAAATGAGTTGAAGATGTATTACAGCTATATGTTTTAAAAATCTTCTCCGTCAGTGAATTTAGTATTTCATTAGAAACTACATATCCTACAATAAAATAAAAAAGCGAAAAGTAGAAATAAAATATGGTGTTTGTGCTCATTTAGCTGTTTCTTTAGAGTTATTACTAGCAAAGCAAATTTGGAACAAACCCTATTAGGACTTCTAGTCCTCTCTGTAGAGCCCTAAGCCTGGCATATAGCCATTAATTTACCAACTTTGAAAGGATTTTTATCTAATAAAAAGAGAGATGAGTAAGAGCCTGCACGTCATTGCAGGCACAAAGATGCAATTTTGAAGACTTTATCTGAAGCCCCTTTGATAGAGCCTTGGTGCACTGTGGAGAGGAAGAGGCGCTCAGAGTTTGCTCAGTGAGCCCCACAGCGAGCTCACCCTGCAGCGCCAGGGAGAGGGATGAGGTGGGAGCTGGGGTCTGGCAGGGCTGGCTGGCAGGGCCCTGGGCACAGCTCCTGCCCAGGCTAACGAGAGCTTGGAATATCAGATGTGTTACTGAGAAGGGTGGGAAGGAATGAGGGGGCAAAGGGGAGCCTTTGCCTAATGCTTGGCAATGCCCAACAGACAGGAGTCAGTCTCAGCTGGAGGTGGTTCATCTTTAGGTGTGCATGAGGGTTCACATCTGCCAGCAGTTAGCTGAGCTGGGCCTAAGTGGGCTCAGGGAACTGTGGATTGACTCCAAGGGATGACAGGGCTCTGCATTGCACAGCTCTCAGTGAGCTGATCCAGTGAAATGACATAGTTGGGCCCAGGAGGAGGGTCATGGTGATGCTCTGTACAAGGCTGCCTGTTTGGACACCATCTCTGTTTGCTGCTTCTATTTTCAGTTAGTTTGGCTTGGAGACAAGGTTTTAAACAAGGCAGGCACTGAGCATCAAATTGTGCTACGGAGGTGTGTGGTGGTAGGCATGCAGAATCTGGAATTGCCTTGACCAGGAAAGGAGAGGATGGATCCCATCAGGTGCCAAAGCCAAGGTGCCTGTTGGGGAGCAGCAAGTATTGGGTCTGAGAGGGAGGCTGGGAGAATCTTGTCTGTCCTGGAAGATGCTGAGATAGGAAGGAGGAAACCACTATGATCCTATTTCCCGTCTTCTTAGCAAGAGAAATGTTATTAAATGCAAGAGATGGGTAAGGTAGGGTAAATTATGTCAGAAGAGTGGCTAGGGCTGCTGTTGTGCCCTGGATTTGGTGACTGAGCAGGTAAGCAGTGTGGGAAGAGTCTCATCCTGCTGGGCACCCTGCTGGTCAGGTTTGTCAGCTCGGCCATACTCAACCTAGTCTGGGGCTGAAGATGCAGCTTGGTCATTTTTCACCTGCAAGGAAGAATGTGTACATCAGTGCTGGGCCATTTGTAAGAGGAGATCTCTCTTGCCCTGGGTATTTTGTCACCTGGGAGCAGTGACATTGTCAGATACCAGTGTGTGCAGTGTGCATTGCAGGTGCTTGGTGTCTGATGGCTGCATTCAAGTGGTGGTGCTTTTGAATAATCTCTCCTTGTCTTGGAGGCTTGCTGAACCATGGGTCATGCACAGGAGATGAATTGCCTTCTGCTGTGTGTAGCATCAGAGTTGTTGTTGTGAACTGTGCTTTCTCACCTTGCAGAGTGGTTGTTGCAGCGGCTTCTTCCTGTATCTCAGCTACAAAAAATGGTTTGACCTTCAGTTCAGGTGGGAGAGGACTAGAATGTAGGTGAAGAGCTGGAGAGGGAAAGGTGGTTTGGAGAACCCAGTTTTTGGATGAAAAGAAGAGTGGTGACTGCTGGTGGTAGTCTAGCAGTGCTCCAGTTGTATAAAATAGGATAAGGGAGAGGTAGATAAAGACATTGTGTAATCTTCCTTCAAAATTTGTCAGAATGGTAGGATTTAGTATACCAGTTCTTTCCTAATAGAAAAGGATTGGAATTATTTATCTTCCATCAAGATTATGACATTGTTCAGACTTTTTTCCTTCCCCCAGACCTTTTTGTGCCTTAAAAAATCTCTAGCTGTGTGGGCTGGAATAGCTCTGAAATGCAGCCAACTGGATGGAAGGCTGTAAACTAACTTAAAGCAGTAATTTTATAGAGCTGAAATAGTAGAAATCCTGGAAAAGCTAGTGTTTGCATGCACCTCCTGAGATCTGTGGAGCGTGTGTGTGTTAATGTGTTTGTCAGAGCACACCTGCCTGTCCTCTAACTCAGGTAAGTGAGGTTTGGTTTCCAGTGAGCTCCCTCTGTCCTGCCCCAGCTGTGGGGCTGCCATGGGGCTGTTGGCACCGTGGGCATCTCTGGCTTTGGTGGCTTTTCAGCTGGTACCGAGCCCTGTCCTGGCACTGAGGTGGCTTCTGCCTCTGCACCAGCCCCTGTCCTCCCTGGCCAATCCCTTCTTGCTGAGACCCTCAGCCTTCTCTCCTGGCACTTGAAATATTCTTTGGAAACGTCTCACCCTGTTTATTCTTGAGATGCATCTGAAGATTCTGCCACTTACATACATTCCATAAATTTCCTTGTTGTGACAGGAGCGTGACCCTTAAAGATGCAGTCCATTCTTGCCTTTATTACAAAGCATCTTTTTTTCCTTCTTTTCTTCAGTGTTTCTGAAGTTTTGTGTTTGTACTAATGACTTGACACCCAAACAGGTCAATATCTTGCTGATTTGTTCTGATGTGTGTGTTCAGCAGGAGCCAGCTTTTCCTGGTGAAGGGGTATGGGGGGGAGGAAATCCTACGCCTCTTCAGAGGGTTCTTGGCAGGTGTAATCACAGGATTTGTGATTCATGTCCAATATCCCTGAGAAGAGCTGACGTCTTAGGGCAAGTTGCAGATATTAAGGGGGCTAAGTAAAACCTGCTTTTGATGTTTGTGGATTTCTCTCAGCTAGATCAAAAGTGAAGTTGTTAATTCAGTGATCAAAACTCCAGTCCCTCTCCACACTAGAGTTACTGGGTTAAATGCTGTCTTAATCAGCTCAAATCTCTGCCTCTTCCTTCTGCAAGGTACCACAGAAGTTAGATCAGTGACATTAGCTTGTTGTAGCTAATGCAGAACAGGATGGGACTGCTGGAGGAGCTAGAAAGCTCGAGGTAGTAATTACATGTAGCCAATCATATTTAATGATGAAATTTGTCTGTAGATTTTTGCATGTGGAAAGTTTTTCAGGCCTGTGACTACTGGTGCTCTGAAATTTTAGCCTCTTCCTGTGCTGGCATGTTGCATTTTCTGTCTGGTTCCTTTTGTTGGTACTCACAGTGTGTTTCTGCTGGTTTTCCTGAACTCGGAAGGAGCTGCAGGACTGGGCCTGGTTCTGTCCTACCATTCTTTGTGCTGGAATTACTCAGAATTACTCTGTTCATCTCTGTTCCACTGATTTCTCTGGTTTGGAAATCTTCAGTAGCATAAGCAGGTACCTAATGGAAAGGTTTTGGAGCCCATCTGCATTGCTGCAATTAAAATCACCACGGGGGTCCTTTTTTGGCAGTGTGAGAGTAACAGCAGTCTTTCCTGCATGGAAGGTTGCAGGGTCTGTCCCTGATCGTCTGGGCTGTTCAGCTGCAGTGGTGGCAAAAGGTCCTAGAGGAAGGGAAAACTTTTTATGTGGAAATCACAGCAGCTGCTCAAACACAGGGTTGTGTTCCTTCTAGGAGGGTTCAGCTTTGGGTGAGGGCCAGCTTTTTTTGCAAAGGAAAGAGGGTGAAGGGGCCATGATGAGGTAGAGCAGCAGTGACTCCAGGGTGAGGGACTGTGTTTCAGTGCAAAGTATCAGGGTTAAGTTTGGCAAAGAAGAGGGGATCTACAGCACAGTTTTGGAAGCTTTTCTAGAGAGAAAAGATATAAAGGCTCAAATCCTGCTCCTGGGCTGTTTTTTGCAGTCTTACTGAAGCAAAAGAAAAACCTGAAATAAGTAGGATTGCAGCAGTTCTTGGCTGAGCAGGAGCTGCAGCATGAGGCAGCTCAGGGGTGCAGGGCAGTGCCTGCCAGCCCCTCTCTGTGGGATTGTGTGATTTCCCTGGTGTGCCAGCAGCTGGAGCCTCTCTGAACGTGCCACTGCCAAGGCAGTGTGTGCCAGAGCAGGGCCATGCTCAGCCTGTTCATTGCACATTAGAATTTTCAGGGAAATTGATTATAGCATACTTTTAAAGAAGAAACAGATAGAACATGCCAGTGCTTATTTATTTTAAAGCTTAAAGTAGGCTGTGATATGACCAGTTTTTATTTTACATTGGTTTAATTTATTTATTTCTTAAACTATAATGCTGTCAGATGATGCATTATCCATACCTGGAGGCCTGCTGTTCACTGTGCAGGTTATCTCCACGATGACAGCTCTGTATCTTCAATGTCAGGCACACTGTTCTTGAGCCAGAGTAGATTTACAGATTCTATTATACTTCTATTGAACAGCTCTTAATCTGGGCAGAGGAAAACATGCTGCAACCAGCACGTTTTATCCCTTGCCTTTAGTGTTAGAGCCCTCTTTGGCAGGGTTGGACATTGTATTACAAATAGTTCTCTACCACCTCAGTCTTTAACATTAAAAATCCCCCAAATCCTGTAAATGCTGCAGGTTTCTGACACTCCCAAGCATAGTCTGAATAAAAACCAGCACTGGCATTAATTGAAGGTCTTTGTCTGTGTAACCTGGGTGTAGCACACAGGCCACTTAGTTGTTTCCTGCTCTTGTGCTGCATTCCTGTGTTACAATCTCAATATAAAACAAGAGAGTTGTGAGCCTGAACATAGAAGCTGTCTTCAGCCCCTATTGTTTTGGCAGCTTTATTTTTGACATCACAGTTTCTTTAGTAATTGAAGATTACATGCGTGAAGAAATGTAACTGCTCTGTGCATGAAAAATGACATTTGTTTTGCTTGTATGACTTTGCAGACAGTTCCTGCATTATTTAGCCTCTTTTGAGCAGGATAACACAGGATGCTGCCCTTGACCTGTAAGGAATAAGCAATGGCATTGCTGTGTGTATGTAGCACCGTGTTGTAATTAGCAATGTTTCTGTTCTTGCTGTAAGCAGCATAATCTGAATTAGCAGTAAGTAACCAGGAGCATATCAAATATCCAGGGAATGTTATGAATGTGAATAGTCCCTGGGGGGTTTTTTTCTTTTTATTCTCACACTTCTGTCTTTTAGCTTGCTTCCAAAAGCTGCTTTGACCTTGTATCTACCTTGAGATTCATGCTCCTTACTACTTTTTTTTTTCCCAATTTATCCCTACTGTTAGTTCTTTGAATGCCATTGGCTCAACACTGTGGTTATTCCTATAGCTCAGCAGTTCCACCTTGTTTCAGCTGCTGAAGTCTATCTCTCATCTTTTTCTGCTTTTTGTTCATTAAAGAGAAAGAAAAGGTGAGTTTGAATCCATCACTGGGAGGTGTTCAGTTTGGTTTCATTCTGTCTGAGGAGGGAGAGGACTGTGGCTCTTCCTTATGTGCCAATGTAGGTCATGAAAATAAATAATCAGCTTACACATGTATCCACATGCTGCCAGGAAGTAATCCTGCTTAGCATCACTTTATGGGGTTTGGAGTCTTTCTGAATCTTCTAATCCTTAGTGATATTTAAATAACATGTTGTGATCACTGCTTGGCTTAATTCATGTAGAAAAGATGTATTATACAGATGTACCAGAATGGAAATACACATGTGCCAAGGCACACAGACAGATGGCATGTATGTATTCAATATGCAGAATAATTGCCATTTGCAGACTCTGGGATGTGCTGGGGCAGCTCTCTAGACAGGTGCTCTGGGGTGGCTCTGTGCCTAAGAAAGCAGAGATCCTACAGTGGTGATTTGCCACGCTATTTTTAGATGGAAATTTTGTTCTAAAACTAGAAGAACGGCCATGACTGTCCCATTTCTGCAAATAAAGCTCAGAAAGCATTTGCTACTTCAGCACTCAGGATGAGACAGGTGCATTGTTTTTTCTCCCCTGTTATCTGGGTTGTTAGCCAGAGGGGGTCTGCCTTGCAGATTCATGATTTGAAAATAGCTGTGCAGAGCTGCTCAGTGAGTCATGTGCAGAAGGCAACAGAAAACATCTCAAACTACAGCACCCAACACCTACACAACCCACTGCT
Organism: Zonotrichia albicollis; assembly: GCF_047830755.1. Lineage (NCBI taxonomy): Eukaryota > Metazoa > Chordata > Aves > Passeriformes > Passerellidae > Zonotrichia > Zonotrichia albicollis. Next base: position 12,359,746 of record NC_133832.1, read on the forward strand.
GCCTCCCACCTGCAGAAACCTTTTCTGCAAAGCACAGAGCCCCAGCGAGGTCTGGGGGTCCTGAGGGCACCACTGCTCGGGTCTCTGTCAGGAGGAGTTTGTGCTGTTTGTGGTGTTTGTGGTTTGTCACCAGAGCCAGAGGGAATGCTGCTGGCCAGAGTCCCTCCCTTGCTCGCCATCTCCAGTGAAGAACTCTGAATACAAATGTTCCTCCTCCAGCTCCCCTGTGTTTGGAACAGTCTGTGTTTCCTCCATCAGCTGTGGAGTGGATAGGGGATATACCAGTCTCTACCTTTGGCTCAGTGCTTCCTGAGGAATTCACTCAGCACACGTTCCAAGCGTGGTCCAAGGTGTGCAATTCCTGTTCTGAATTAAGCTGTAGCCCTGTCCATGCTCCATTGGTCAGTCACATACCAAAATCTGGAAACTGTGCCCTGGGGGTGCTGACACTGACCCTGCCAGAGCTGCTTGGCAGCCTGGGACATTTGCTCCTGTAGCCCTCCATTCTTCTTTAATGTGACTCCCAGAAAAGGTGATTGAGAGGTGGACTGGGGTGTAGCAAAGCCCATAAATGAGTAAATGCATCCACCTCTTAATGGAACAAATGCAAGTGGTTGAGCTGCACCCCCTGCACTTTGTGCTGCTGGCTCTGAGGCCAGCCTGCAGGCAGCACTGCTGGGTGCCTGTGGGATTCAGGAACAGGAGCAATATCCACACTGGGAAAGCAGGTTGTGCTTCATGAGCACCAATTTCAGATGCATGGCTTGCTTTCCTGATTACAATCAGGTCCATACAATGGTGTCTTCATGAATTTATATTAAAAGTCCTTTCCACTGGCATGAGAAATTGCTGTGGCAGTAACACCCATTCTATTGTTGATGGAAGGGCTTGAAGTAAGAAAATACTAGCTGATATTTAAATTAATTATTAAAAAATCAAAGTTCCTCAGATAAAAGCACTTAATTAATCTGCATTACGTTTCCTAAGCATCTAGATCAGCATTTAATAGAGGTAAATAATGCTCCTGTGATTTCCAATACCAGTAGCATATTAATTTCTTGAACCATTATTTCAATAACCTGCATTTTAGGAAGCTGTGTCCTGCAGCCAGAAGCTGTTCTGCTGTGCCGTTGAAGAAAAATTATTAATTTAAAGCAAATGTTCAGTTATACACAAAGTCTTTGAAAGCCTCCAAATACTTTTATTGAGAATCAAGGTTTCACTTTTCTTCTGAAGATTTTTTTTTTATTGTTATGGACATTGATACTTAGAAGTTCAGATGATTCCTTTGACAAAGCAAGTCTTTACTGTGTGCTTAATGTAAATTGATATTTCTCCTTGTTTTCCTCTTTTTTCCCCCTGTAAGATTCTTGTGCCCCTTGTCTGGCTTTGCACTGAGAAATATTCAGAGAGGTAACTCATGTCACCATGATAAGCACACTGCAATCTCTGTCATTTTTCATTGCTGCCTGAAGGACAGCTGGGGAGGGAGATGCTGTTCACATGCAGAATCTTTATCCTGAGCCAGTGTGATGATTCAGTGGGGTGCCTTACTGAACTGTAATTCGGTCATAAATACAAAGAAATGGTGTTTAAAAGATGTTAAAGCTCTGACACACATTGGTGGAAGAGAAGCTGGTACTCTTGTCTAGAAGTTGATCCTAAAAATCCTCCGGGTACCCTAAGAGATTGTAACCAGCAAGTGAACATTTCACTGTCTCAGCCCTGCAGTTCAGAGTGCATGGTTTGGTTTCTGCACCTGCCCAGAAATTGCTGTACTATTTGCAGTAGCTGAAATCTGGACTGTTTCAGGTTATTAACTTGTTTCCTCTGCATATGGATAGATGAAAAAAAATCTTTGGCACAAGTGCAAGAGGGTTTTGTTGGGATGATTGCAGTGTTTTTTGTGTTATCCCAATAATTAAAAACCACAATAATTGCATGAATTTCATTTTGAAAAGAGAGTTGGATTTCAAACACTTAAATCCCATTGATTTCCTATAGATCACGGTCTCAGTTCACCAAAGAAATTTTTGATTTTTTTGTCACCTTTTCTATGCAGAACTTGCTAATGGATTCCAGTGCATATGTTGTCACCAGCTTTTAAAACCTATAATTAGGTCTGGTTCAAAACCAAACACATCTTTATTAGATGATTATGATCTTCCAGCAAATAATTATTTAAGAAAGCATAACAAATGCAACCATTTATTAAAAGAGTGCTGTTGACAATGTAAGCACTTAGTGTGATTACAGAACTGCTTATTTCAGTCTGTGTTGAGCACCTGTCAGGAGGTACCATCTCCTGGTATACTCTGTTGGCTTGTAATTTTAATTACTGAAATTTCTATTGAGATTGGTGAATATTGGGGGAGGGGGAGTAATTTGCGTCAGATATTCCTTGCTCTACAGTATTTTGAGGCTTTTCTACTTAGCAGTTGTGCACATGTGTTTTGTTCTATCTGTGATAAAGCAGATATAATTTTATATTTTATGCTGAAGATGCTCTTAACTTTTGGTTTTTAAAGAAGGTGCTTAAATCCTCAGACTGATAAATTTCTTGCTAATAAAAATTTCAGCTAGCTAATTAGCAAAAAATATAATAAATAAAAAATATAGAAATAAATGTTATATGATATCTAATAATAGTATATAAATATAGGTATTTTATATATAAAATATATATTATATATAGAATATAATATAAAATTATAATTCGTATAATATACAATTATAATTAATTGTTAGAATAATTGTTCATTATCCTTCAGATTATGTCTTGCATTTTGCAGAACAGTAAAGAAGGTTAAAGGGGTAGATGGCAGTTTTAGTGCAAGAATTGGCAAGGTGTAACATTTCCTGAAGGAGAAATGTGCTTTCTGATGAAAACAATTTCTGATTTTTCTCGCCTCCTATAATTTTTCTGTCATTACTCCTAGACCTGGATCAGAACAGAATTCTGTAATCCAAATGCTGGAAATTTGAGAGAATTTGGACTGTGATAAATATTTTGCAGCTGACTCACTCTGCTTATGAATGAACTCTGCTAGAAAATCTGGCTCCCACAATTAAGATTTAGAGAGCTAATTGCAAGGCAAAGGGGAATTGCAAGCTCCTATTTTTGTGGCAACCAATTTTAGCTTCTGGATCCAAATGGCAGAACATATGGAAAGTATGGATTCAGATTTGGGCTTACAATGAACTTTGCATGGCAGAAAAGCCCAAAAGCAGCAATGCAGGGAAGCTGATGCACATTGCTGAGGATGGCTCAAGTGCCAGTCACTGGTGTCAGGGCAGGGTTCTGCGCAGCCACAGACATCAATGAGCTGCTCAAATGAGAGGGAGGCACGGGAAACAGTATCTCTTAATTTTATGCTGTTCTTCACTGCTCTCCTAAGTGATTAGTAATTATTTCTTGGAGTAGTAGCCACAGGCTAGAGCTGAGATCAACTCATCTCCTTGAGTTTGTACCAGACAGAGGTGATGGGATACCAACGTGCTCAGCCTCAGTGGTAATTCTGTGCTTGGCCACTTGTTAATTCTGTTGGTTTTCCTTCACCGTACAGTTGTGTAACACTTGAGGGAGCAGAAGGTGCTGCAGGATGTGTAGGAGCAGAATGGCTCCTGCCAGGAGCACAGATGGCTGGAGAACAAGCCACCCTCAGCAGCCACGCTGGGGATTTTGTGTTGGTATTTTCTCCTTTTCTTTTCTTTCAAACCACGATTTTAAACTGGGAGTAATTGAAACAGAAATAATTGGATCCCTCCCACTCCTTCCTGGGGTCTGTCAGTGTGTGCACTCTAGGCATGCAGTGAGATGGCAGCAGAGCCAAGGGCTGCTGTCTTACAGGAGGGAAGGTCTGGTTTTTCCATTTACCCAGAGAACAGGGAGCAGCTCTGCCCTGAGCAGCGGCACATCAGGTCCCTTCCTTGGGGTTGTGTGTGGAATTGTGGATGTTGTTCCTGCTGATTTTTATTGTTGTCATAGTTCATAGAATCTGTGCTAAGTGTAATGGCCTGGAGATTAATCTTTTCAGAAGCTGGACAGACTCCCTCCTTCCCCAAATATTGTTGTGTCATGCACGAGGCTTTGGGCTGTCATAGGACAGCATCAAAAAGACACGGCTCAAGGTTCCTCCCAATGGGAAATAGGAGGCAAATTTGCTCTGGCAAGACCTGTGCTGGTGCATGGAAAAAAATGGGAGGGAGGGAGGAGAGGCAGTGAGGAGAGGCAGTGAGTGTTGCTCTGCCAGAGCAGCGGGGAGCAGACCTCGGTGTGTGGGTTTGGATTTTCACTGTCTCAAGTGCTGACCCACAGAGAGTCTCCCCTAGTGGAAACGAGTTGTATTTGTTCATGGAAAGCCAAATGCAATGTGATTATTGCTTCAAGGGATACAGTTTTCCCCTGTGTGTTGACAGATGTATTTGTGCAGGTTATTTTTCCATTAGCACTTGGGTAGATGAAGGCAGCAGTGCCCTGCAGGTTTCCTCATGGAGGTGTTGGTACACAGCTGCTGTGTACATAAAATAACTTGTAATATGTGTGATATATCCCTGAGTTAAGATGAAATGTGCTGATGGAAAATATATAGTTAAATATTTTATTTTTGTGGAGTAAACTGTATGTGCACATATGTGTGTATGTATATAAGTTGTGAAGATTTTTTTTATTTTCTTGGTGATGAATGTTTCCATATTGCATTTGTGTTGCTAGACTGAGTAATTAGGAGGTCTGATAAGGAGCTGAGATTCCTGGCTTTTTTGTGTTTTATAGCTTTATTCCTGATTTCCAGCACTACTTCTGCCTCACACCTGAGGACATGGGTGCTGTGTCCTGCCACAGTGGGCGGAGTGGGCTCCTGCTCTGCACAGAAGCCTTCGTGGAGAGCTAGGGAAAGGCTTTGCCTTTGGATGTTGTCCTGTTATAAGCTGCTCATGGGATGGTTTTGTTAGTGAGTTTTGATGCCTGCAGATGGGAATATCCTGTCCTGATGGGTGAGTGGGCAGTGGTTGCTGTCATGTGTGTGCTGGGGAAGGCAGAGGCTGCAGGAGCCACGGGCCACCCTCTGATTTATCCATCCTGCAGCCTCCTGAAGGATCAGGAGGTGCCATTGGCACTGGTGTGTGTCCCACATTGAGCCTCTGGAAAGGTCCCAGGGAATGCTGCTCTGATCAGCAGCTGCAGGAACTGGGCAAGAGCTGGAGGTGCCCCCGAGTGGTACTGCCTCTGCTCCTCTCCTGGCATCACTTTGCTGTTGCACAGGGACTCATGGAAAAATGAAGTGTTTCTGGATGGAGAGCTGAAACTGCAAACTGCACTGTGGTGTTGGAGGGGGCAGAGCAGGGGCAGACAGTCCATGTATTGACCTCAGCCATGATGGGCCCCTTCAGGAGGGGAGCACATGGACAGGGAGGGGGAGGGAATTTGCCAACAAATATGCAGACATAAAGACACTGTGGCTGGGTTGACAAATTAGTTCTGCATAGCATTCATTCCAGTGCTCTGTGGCTTAATTTTAAAAAAAGAAAGCCTCATTGACCTTGGTTGGGGGATGCAGAGTTCACAGCCAGCCCTGGGACCAGAGCAAGGCACAATGGTGGCATTGCTGAACTGGGCTTGGAAATCCTCACAGCCAAGAGGAATTATTTGCAAATGATTTGGGGTTTGCACTTGCACTCTGGAAATATTCAAGGCCAGGTTGAATTGGACTATGAACAAACTGGTTTAGTGAAAGGTGTCCCTGACCTCAGCAAGGGGATTGGAACCAGGTGATCTTTAAAGGTCCCTTCTGACCCAAACCATTCTGTGATTCTCTCCTGGGATTGGGGAATTCAACCAACACATCTTGAAGAGGAGGGGAGGTATAGTCCTAGGAATTGCTGTTCTAGAGAGCTAGATGTGAGGAAAGGATGTATCCGTGCTCTTTGCCTAGTGAAGTGTGCAGTCCCTTAGTTCAGCTCCCAGAGACTTTGTTGCTGCCAGAAGTCCATCCTGGGCTCCAGAAAGGGGCTAAGGGGCATACTGCAGTGGGAATAGGTGAACTTGCATTGGCATGGGAAAAACAAGCATAAAATGTTCCTCCTTTCCTACCTATGTTAGGAGGTTTCCATTTCAGGAAGGAAGTGTGGGTCTGTTCTGTCATACCTGGGGGTGGGAGAGCCCAGTGGTGTAATTAATGCTGCACGCCTCTGCTCCACAGTTGTAGACTGTAAACAGAGCTGATCAAATGATGGTGTGGGAGAGGAATTGTTTAAAATAAATTTTAATAAATTATAAATAATGTATGACTTGCTTCAAGTCTACCTAGCCAGGCAGCATTTCCAAGCTTACGAAACACAGCCTCATATCAGTAATGTTCATGTGAGCAGCCACCCTGGTGGTTGAATGCATCTCATCCATGTTAAATTTAACTGTTGTGTACAACAATGAGGCCTTAAGTCCAGTCAAAGATCAGGGGTTTATTTCTTGTGGCACTCAACCAAGGATGGCTCTTATCTAGAATTCCACAAAACCAAAATTCAGTGGCATTTTTGATGTTTGGACAGGGAGAAAAGGAGAAGATTTCAAGTCCTGCTTCTAACTGCTTTGTCAGAGGCTTGTGGAGTAAAGAAAGCTGGTTTAATGCTCTGTCTGATTCACAATAAGCTGTAAAAAAGACTGACAAACTGAGCATTACAAAAGAAGAAATTAGAAGGAGTGAGAGCAGTCAGAAGTCCTTTTGATGAAGACAGCTCTGCTGGGATTTGTGCTCCCTCCCCTGCCTGACCCAGGGCTGATTTTGGGGCCTCAGCAGGAAGGACTGGAGTGAGCACAGCTGGACATGCAGGAGGTGCTGAAGTCAGGATGCTGCTGTATTACTGAACTTAGGAGTTCCATTCCCAGGTGCACAGGCATTGCTTTCCTTTTGTTGCCAGAGTGCAAATAGTCTTTAAAATGCATGGTTTGGCTAAAACATTGGGATAGCTGGATTCAGGAAATAAAGGGATGTTATTTAGCTATTATGGAAAGGAGATAAAAGGATGAGTCAGAAATTTGACTTCAGTGGAAGTTAGACATCTAAAAATCTTGGTGTCTCAGCTCTGTGCTTCTACATTTCCTTCCAGCAGGAATAACAGCACTTCCCTGTCCCCAGGGAAGTTGTGTGGATAAGAATGTAGTGTGATGGAAGCTGTTTAGATAAGCAGACTTGCTCAGTGTGGATTTCCTTTATACTAACAAAATCAGTATCAGATGGAGTACAGAACAGCTCACTGATGCTGTGAAAGCCAACAAATACCTTTTTCATTCCTGTAGATGACAGAACCACTGCTTATTTTTCTTTATTTAAGAGGTATTCGGGAGGCAGAACAAAGCTCTGCTATTGCCTCCCAGCAAGTGACCTAAACCATTTAAGCTGAAACATATGACTCTGAGGAAGTATTTTGCAAAAACAGATGCACAGAAAGTCAATTTCCTATTCATATTTTGTTGTGGCAATTGGTACTTTCAAGAGATGGCAGACTTAAATTAGCTGGAAAAGTGACATCTTTAATTAGGAAAGCCTCTCTGCCAGCACATTGAACAGTTGCCAGTTTCTCAGCATTTAGGGACCATTGATTGCCAACAATGGCAGCTAAACTGCTTCTGGGTAGAAACTAATTGAATTTTCTCAAGTTAAAACGAGGATCTGAAGTTAAATCAAGACGAACTCCTTTGCTTGCTCTCGTTTTACTTACTGCTGTGATATTCTCAGCAGTCCAGGGGCTGCTAGATGTTGGTGAATGGAGCTGCCTGGGGCACAGCTGTACAAATTCCTCCAGCCTCCGTCGTCCTGCCATTTCTCCAGATCCTTGTTGGTCCTGCCATGCCATTTTGGTGGTTGTGTTCTCTTCTCAAGGACTTTTTTCTTGGGGCAGGTTGCTTTTTAGTCTTGTGCTGCTGTGATGGGAGCTGGAGGAGCCAGTCTGAGATGCTGAGCTGTGTACTGTTGCCTGAGCATCCCAACCAAGCCAGGGCTGCCTCTCACTTGGGATGGGTAAAGAGCCTGTGGTGGCATGCACAAGCTGTGAAACTGGGTTACAAATTTGTGTGGGGCTTGCCAACGAGTCCTTCAGTGGCACGTGGTTGGTGTGGTCGCAGGTCTGCTCCCTTTGCTGTGAGAGCTGAGGGCTGAGCTCACCCTGAGGTGAAGCCTCAGGCTGGAAAGGACCTGGGCTCTGAAGGGTTGCTGCCTTTGTTGGCTGCAGGGTGGATGCTTTGGCTGTATTTCTGTCCCTTCTTTGGTTATTTCCTCCTCTCAGGCGTAGCTTCTCTGAAGCAACTTTAGCACTTCCTGTACCTGTAAGCCCAGGAAGATTTGTCCTCTCTTTGAGCAGGTTCTCCTGCTGTTCCTGGTCATCATCCAGGCTGAGTTCTGGCACAATATCAGTTCTAACCCATCCTGTCCTTCCTCTGTTGCTGTTGTGTGGTCTGAGGGATCATTCCCTGAGCTCTCCTGCAAATGCTGCTGAAACCTTTGGCTGCATGGAGAAACTTGAGGGGAGCTCTGCTGATAATAATGATAAATCTGAAAAGTTTGGGATTATCTGCCCAACTTGTGTGGAAGCTGCAAATTCTTAGACCTGAACTCTGTGCCTCAGGCCTGTGCTTAGAAGAGGAACTCAGAGATGTAATTACATGTTTCCCAAAGGGCAACTCAGTTTCTTATTTCCTTTTTTACCTTCATCCTGATTGATCTCCTCTTGCCCTCCTTTCCCTTAGCAGGGGTTTTGGAGGATACTCTCTGCTTGCTTCCTTCAGTTTGAAATATAACTCCAGCTGGTCTCAGGGGAAGGAGCCTGCTGGAAGATGATCTTGCTCTAACCATATGTGTGTTTATTAAAGCTATTCAGCTCTGGTAGACTGTGCTAGTGCTGTTAGAAAAAGATGGGGGTTTTGGTGTGTCTCCCATTTAGAATCAAGACAAAACTTAAACGTCAGGTTTTGGTCAAAATGGAAGGTGCTTTTTTTTTTTTTTTTTTTTTTAACCAACCTGTTTTACCCCCAGGTATCTCAATAACTTTGTTTTTCTGTTAAAAAAACCAGGAAAAATTTGGAGGAAGGGCAACTCCTGCCTTGCTATATAACCTTTTCTCCCTGGCAGAATACAAGGAGCAGGAGAAAGGAAAGGCTTCTTGGAAGCAGCTGCAAGGGAAGGGTTTATTTGAAGTACTCAAGAAAGGCAATTTTGTGAGGCATCAGCTCAGTCTTCAGTGGGCAATGGCTCCCAGCTGTTGTCTGGATTAGAAATGTGTGTTTAAAATGTGACCTAGAGTTTTGGGTTCTCCATCCACACGGCCCTGCCTTATGTATCAGTATTAAAAAAAGTTTGTTCAATGTGTCTCCTCATGAATTATGTACATTTGCTTTCAGTTTGATTCTCCTTTAAAGAAAGAAACCCCACAACTGTTGAAGTGGGAGAGAACTTGAAACAGATTTGAAGATTGCATGGGAAAAGAATTCAGTTAAATCTTTTGTTTGTTAGAAAAAATCTTTTTCTCAGCAGCTAAGGGTGTTATTCATCTTCTCCCATTACCTTCCAGCATTAATCCAGAACAGAAATATTTTGCTTATGAAATGTACATTCTTTCAGGTACTTTACAAGTGGTTTATTCCCATTACAAATAGATCCTTTCCCCTCTTACAGACCCACTGACAGGGAACTACTCCTTTTGCTTCTCTTTCTAGTGGTAGTTAGGACAAGTGTAGAGACTTCTGAAATTATTATCTCTGGAAATATTAAAGGAGATTTTCTCATCACTGTGTGAAATGGCAGCAAAAATTGTCCGTATTCGGAAGTAAAGTTTAAAGGAAGAGACAGCAAAGATGTGATTGTTCACTTAAGAGAAGTGTTCTGGGAGTCATCTGCATGGCAAGCAAAAGGGACAAATTGCTGGGGAGTGTACGAGGGTTTAAATGAAGCCTGCAAAAGTCTACTCAGCTGTTACTGGGGAATGGCAGGAACAGATGAGTGCCCTGAGGAAATTGAAATTTCCTGTGTTCCTGCCAGCCCAGGCACCAGGATGTGCAAGGCCACAAGAGTCTGATGCCACGTCCTGCAGTTGCACAGAGGATGAAGGAGAGGATGGACAAACAGGTGGCTGCTGACATGGGGTCAGAATTGACACTGCTGATACTGAAATGAGCAAAATGAATATAAAAAAAAAACCATCATGAGGCAGAAATCCTGGGGAATGTGTGACGTGTTTCTTCAGGGGAATAGAAAGGTCCTGGATGGTGATACTCAGAAAGCCCCTGCAATAAACAAAGCTGTGCAAGTGTTGCCAAAGATGGAAGCCCTGACCTCTGATGTGGGTCTGAGGAGTTCCCCAGCAACAGGACTCTAGACTTTTAATTTAATTTGAGATTTTTACTGTAAAAGAGCCACTGTTTTAACTGCTATAAAGCAGATTTCCAGTAGTCAAAGCAAGCAAAATGGCCAGATTTTTTAAATAAAACTGATAAGACTGGTGAGATAAGTTTAGCTGAGAAAAGGAAGTGTTTTCTCCCACTCATAAAAACACAGAGGTTTGTTCAAAGAAGCAAAAACGAGTATCAAAAAGCTTGTGGTGCCACAGATAAAGCCTTCCCTCCTCCTGGCATGGGCTGTGCTTCCCAGTTCTTTGATCTTCTGCTTAATTCACGTGGGATGTGTAGCATAATTCAGATTTCCACAAAGGATTGAAGTGATTTGGTGTAGTCAAAGACAGAGATTTGGAAACACCACAAGGCATGTAAGGGGTGGTTTTGAGAGATGTTTTTCTGTGCTCTGCTACTTTTGAAGTTCATTGTGTGGGGCCAGTGGGGAGGGAAAAAACCCAATAAAACTAGTAATTGAATGAAACATGACCAGGGGTTTAAATGTCAAAAAGCTGAGAGGGCACCTGGGGCTCTCTGTCCATAGAGCTGTCAAAGTTGGCTGGTGATGAGATAAAAAGAGAGATCTTGTTAGTATTTGCTGTTAAAGCTGTTTTTCACAATGCTGTTGAATATTTACCCATTTATTTTGCCAGTTGGGTTTTGCTAGTTGAAAAGATAGGGTTGGTGCAGGTTTTTAAGACAATTGCTCATGTTTGAGGTGGGCAGTGCAAAGAAATCACCAGTGTGGACAGCCCTGGGCCTCCATGGACTCTGCATCTCTGTGTGTGCGTGTCCTGTGCAGTGTGTCTCCAGTCCATGTGCGGGGTGTCTGTGTCCACATCTGCTCGTTGTAGGAGGAGAAACTGAGCTTTAATGTCATGCCAAGGGTGTGGAAACAGCTCTTTTACTGTTGGGACGAGGCAGTTTGATCCTGACTGTTTGAACCTAGAGAGGTTTTCCTCCTTTCCTGCACATCTGAGAGATTGAATAATACACTGACTAGTTACCTGCAAGGGTGCAGGGTTCCATTATCATGCCCAATTTGATGTTTCTGTCCAGAACACAGCCTTGTGAATCACCTTTTTGCCTCCTGAGGTTTGCTAAGTGTGATGCTTTGAGAGGTTTGCATTTAAGACATACAAGAACCAGATCCTTTTTCAGTGTTCAGGGCAAAAGCTTTTAGTCTTTGTAATCTTTTTCCTTGGAAAACTACTGTTTTGTATTGCAAATGTGTTTGTATTCTTCTTTAAAATCTGGTAATCTTTCCTCACCAAATGGTATTCTTAAAGTATAAATGCACTTGCCTCATCAGGAGAAGTTCAGCCATAGAAGGTCATAGAACTTACAGTCAAGAGCAAATTTTAATAAGGTCCCAAGGTCCCCAATTAATTCTCCTTTTTTTTTTTTATATACTCATCAATGCTGGGCTGCCAATTGCATTGAGTGTCCTTTAAAAATAATTAATATTGCAATCCCTTGAGTATTTTCAAGGTAAATAAGTTTTGAAGTTAATCACAGTAATGGTAAAGAGACAGAAACTGCTTTTTTCTGTACTTGTTGTATATAACTATAGGCCCATATAGATAATCAAACATTTCTAGGCAGATCTGGATTGATTTAGCGATTACAGCTGAAGCAGGGGTTGAATTGCAGCTGGATGTTGTTGAAATTGTACAAGCTCTCTTCTTGACATTTTTTTATATTCCAGCTTCCTCTTGCTATTTTCCTCTTCCCTATAAAATCTTGTATTATCTGCAGGTTTTGAAGACTTCTTTTTCTAATCTGGGTTGCTTTTTTTTGTTTTGCTCCTTAAATAGAGATTTGAGAAAATGTGAGAGTATTACTTGACAACCAAATTATGTTGGAGTGAAGCAAGTTGACTTTGTTGCGTGGAGCTGCATCAGCTGATCTTCTGGCAAAGCACAGTTCAAGATGAAAGAGTGAAAAATGCTTTATATTTAAACTGCTGGGAAACACTGGACATGGTCTGTTGTTACAGTGAAGTTATCTTTAAACACTGGTGTTTAATAGAAGCACATTCTTTCTGCCATCACTTTCAGTTTGGTTCAGGAATGTATTTTTACATGAACCTTGCATGTCCCCACAGTCCTGGTGTGCTCTGTAGGATGGACTCAGTGCAGGGGCTGAGCTCCTTCCCAGTGAGCACAGATGTGAAGATGGGCTCCCGTTGTTTGCCTGGTTCACAGCGTGAGGGACCAGATCAGTGCTGCTCTGAGTGGGAAGGGCCAGAAGGGCTCAGATGTGGGGGTTTGGTGCTCAGCACCCCCTGCTCCACTGCCCAGCCCTGTCACACTGCACTGCTCACTGACAGTGTTCCATTGGAGCCGTGGGCTGCTCTTCACCACTGGGTTAAAGATAGAGCCAGTGTTTCAGGGTGTGCTGGAAATCCCATCCCTGCTGAGAGCAGCCTTCTCACCACTTGCAGGTCCTACATGCTTTGGTTAGAGGCAATCTGGCTATTCAAAGCTGCTGTTCCAAATGTTTGAAAAGATACCTTGTGCAACAAAATGTGTGCTCTAAATCTTTAGCATATTAATTACTTCTGTTTCCTGCAGAGTCCAGTTTTTTTCCTTTTCTGGAACTTTGATGTGTCTTGCTTTTAAGAGTATCTTCTTACTTGTACATGTGCTGAAACCTAGAAATACACACATGAGAAATTAGTTTATAGATGAGCAAGAGTGGATTTGTTTATTCTGCAGATCTAATCAAAGCTGATTTTAATAATGTGATTTGTCTTAAATTTTCTCCCAGGTCTAAACCTTTAGACTTTTCAATCTGCTTTCCAGTCATTATAGGCAGATTTCTGTATGAATAATGCATAGTTTTGCTTTAAAAATCGGTCTACACAAATCCACTTTATTTTCACTTTTTATTGATTCCAACCTTGGTGGCTTGCATACATCAGAAATTTCACAACTTAGAAATGTGTCTGTCCCTACAAACGAGTCATTGATCAAAAAAGGTTAATTTGACTGACTCCCTTGAATTTTTCATTGACTCTCTTCTTTGTTTCTGTCTAAGTAGTAAAAACAATTTCCATTTAGAAACTTCAGTTTTCAGAAGAGTAGGGTTTCACTTTCTCTGCTGAATGTATGGGCATACAATGTATTCATTTAAATAGAAATTCATAGAAACAATTCACAAATATAATTCATAGAAAATTTGAACCCACTGCAGCAGTTTATTGCTGTAAGTATGCTCAGGTTATGCTTCCATTCCAAAGAGATTCATCTGTTGCGGACTGCTGATATTTAATTCATTATAAGGTTAAGCACAAGAGAATTTGATATTTTTGGAAATGGTAAAGGAAACATTTTTGACCTCTGCTAATGAAATTGCCATCAATTGCCTGTTTTCTGTTTTCCCCTCCTCTCCCCTCGATCTAATTTGTTTTTCCTGTTGAATTTCCTTAACACTTTTCTTCCCAGGCTCTCTGTCACCTCACTTTTTAATTACTTTTTTACTTTCAGAGGTGGATGTAGGAGGGCCCCAAATGCTGACTTGGAGATAACAGTGGGAGCCCCTGTGGGCTCTGGGCAGCTGTGGCTCATCCTGGTGGGCTGGGAATTCCCTCCTGAAGTCCTGGTGAGCTGTGATTGTGGAGACAGGGCTGCTGCTGGGTCTCTGCTCACCTGCTCTGATTGTTTATGATGGCTCAGGTGTAGTCTGGAACCAGTGTCCTGTGACTATATGAATTATTACATTTAAAATAGAAAACACTTCTCAGCTTACACAGACCTCTGTTTTACACTGGCAGCAGCCCCTTCAGCCAGGTTTTCCCACTCTCCTCGAAGGTGACTGACACAATCTGCAGAGGAGCTTTGCTGGGGAGATTGAAGGTTTGGGCTCATGTTTCCCTTCAGAATCCTCAGTAGGAGGTGAAGGAGAATTTCTGCTGTTATTTTAGGAAAGGTGATTTCGGTAAAATTTCTGCCTTTCAGCAGGGAGTTTGAAGATCTTACACGGAACACAGAATTTTACAGAGGATGTGGCAGAACCTGCTGTTGCAGAAGCAGCCCCTTCCATAGGGAAGAGGGACCTGGTGGGCTCCATCTGGGAGCAGATGGGCTCCCCTGGAGCAGTGCAGATGCTGCTGTGAGTAGAAGACAATGTCCCCTTGCTAATGCTGCTGCCTTTCCCTTGCATGGTGTAGACACATTTTTGATCATGGTGCCTGGAGAGGCATCAATCACATCTGAATTATTTGCTGCCTCAGAGGTTTTATTGTGCAACACCTGTTTTTCTCTAAAACCAGGTGCTGTGTGATCTGACCAGAGCCTGGGGGGGAAGCACATACTGCCATGCCACTTTTATGTGCTGCCAAACCCCTTCCAGTGAAGGGCTTTAAAGCAAGGCTGTCCAGGAGGGCTGGCTGAGTGACAGAGGAGCTGTGCTGACCACTTGTGAGATACTTGGCTAGCTGTGAAATGCCAAGGGGTTGTTGTCCTCACCTGTAAGTTCTGTAACTCGAATGTGTGCCATAAGGACCCTGTCTCTCCTGAGGCAGCTTTAATCAATGCACAGATTCTTTCACTGACATCAGGAGGCTCAGCAACATCAAGGAAAGCTCAGGCAGTGTTAGAGAAGCACAGTGGGATGGGGGATGATGCTGTGGTACACAAATGCTGAAGGAAAGCAGCTTTCCCATCTCAGTCTAAGTCCATCTGGAGCTAGACTATTGTGATGAATTACCAACATGTTTGCAAGGAACAGTTGTGTGACGAAAACCTGTTTTCTGTGTGTCAGGATTTGTTTTCCCTATAGAAGCGCTCTCATGTGGCTCTGGCTGAGATGTCCCCATGGTTGTGTTGGTCCCTGTTATGTGGGTACCTTCTTGCCCCACAGCCCTCCCAGCACACAGAGCCTGGCACTTCCCTTGCTGTTCCTTCCTCTCTCATTGTGCTTGGGCTTGCAGGGGCTGGCACTTAAATATGCTCCATGCTGCCTGGGGCACCTTTGCCACTGATGAAATTTGTGATTTAAACAAAAATGGAAGTTGTTCCCATCCTTCCTGTGGTAGTTTCAGCCCTTCTGCTGCTGTTCCCTTAGTGGGTCAGTGGGTTCTTTGGAAAGCGGAGCCTGAGCTGGCCCAGCAGCTGGCTGTGTGCTGAATGAGAGGAGCTGCTGGAAACCACCCATCCCAGTAGATGATGTCTGCTTTGAAATGCTCCCAGCTGTGGGCCCTGATCTCCTGGCTGTGTCTGTGCTGAGCTGCCAGCCTGGCACACAGCCTGCTAACGTGTCCTAGCAGTGCAGGCTCTCCCTGCTTCACAACTTTATAGCCTTCCTATGAAACTGAAATAGCAACGTGGATGTATTTATTCAAAGCATCAGGGGAAGAGGCCTTTAGCAGCCTGGCTGGCTGTGTGACATTTACCTTCTCATGTCTGTCAGGATTTTTGTTGCTGAAATGAGGCTTGTGAACAGCTCCTCTCAAGACTGCTTCTCCAGCCAGGGCTGAAACATTGAGGGTGCTGGATAATAATCCACTGACTTCATTTTATTAGTGAGACAGTATCCTACGTATTTGGGACACTTCCATGGCTTGTTTGTCATCATTCTTCATCTCATGCCTTTTGGTCTTGTAAGACTGACAGAAGAATCACATAAACATTTGGTTTCAGGTACTCTTTCTTAGGACAGCATTTGAATGAAAAGTTGGTGTTTATATTGAGTCCAAAGGTTTTGTTTTCCCCTCTGAACTGGGCTTGAAGACCTGGATGTAACTGCATTCAGACTTCAAAAGGCAGAGATGTCCCATCTCAGTATTGGGATTATTTATTTATTTATTTATTTATTTATTTATTTATTTATTTATTTATTCTGGCAAGGTCAAAAAGATGAAAACACAGGGCTGGATTAAAACCTTTGTGTTATAAGTCACATTCATTACTTAAGTGGCCTCAGTGTGTAGGGAATGTTGGATTTGAGGCTCTCTGTTGGGCCCTCCTGCCTCTCCCCAGGAGGGCTGGGCAGGAGAGGCAGAGCTGGGATCAGTAAGTGCCAGAGAAGATGGAGCTGGAGCACTCAGGGGCTTTGCTGCTGTTGTGAAGCACAGGAAGTTTGCTGAGGCATGGGAAAGCCTGGGGTTTGAAATGCTCTATGGTGAAATTTCATGGAGGATGCTGCCTTACTTTCTGTTCAATTTGAGTGCACAGGTGACGAGCACAGCTGTAAAAATAGGGGCCAGGAGAGAATGACTAAGAGGATTTATTTATTTTTACTAACATAAAGGAGTTTTCTTTGCTGGTTTTGTTTTGCTTGTTTGTTCTGGTTTCAATATGAATCTGTATCATCTCAGTACTTGAGAAATCTGTACCTTGGAGATGTGATCAACAACTGCCTGATGTTGCTTTCTCTTTGTGCCCTTCTAGAGACTACATGAATGTGCAACATCATACTTATTTTCTGACATTATAGTAAGTTTTATTATGGTTTCTTCTTGGATATTGCTCCTAGCATTGGATGGGATTCCTAAACTGGAAAAGATATTTAAAAAAATGAACGTAGGGAAAAGGCAAATAAAAATAAGGAATAAAGCTTGATACATACATTTAATATAATTCTTGTACAAACTTAATTATTTTCCTTAAGCACTGGCAAGGTTTTTCCAGAGGAGGGAAACACTGCATACATTTTATTAACATGTTTGTTACCCTGGCCTTTTCAATCTAACAGCAGAGTGCAGCTTGGGGGAGGGTGTTGCAGCTTATCTTCTACTCTTTTGACACCTTGTGCAAATTAATGACAAAGCCCCACGTAATGTGCAAGTGAAAATGAGGTTTTGCTGGTACTTGAAACCCTATGCTAAAACTCCAAAATGAAAATTCTCTTTTCTTGAGCCCCATGACCTAACCCTCCCTTCTCTGAGCAACTGGGGGAAGGTGGGAGAAGAGGGAAGGGGGGGGAAAGGAAAAGTAATTTTAAGTTTTGAGATTGTGACTCATTATTCTTTAGCTCTCTGGAATGCCACGAGACTTTTTTAAGCATCCGTTATTTGTCACTTGGCAGAAAGAGGCTGATAGCTTGAGACTTGAATTGTCATTTTATACATAACACACTGACAGATCCATGCAAAAACAAACCTTACCAAAATTACATTTAAAAATGTATAAAGACACCAAATAAACTTTACAGAGAGCTTGCCAACACTATTCTGAATTCTGTGATAAAAGACAGGACAGAGGGAGCTGCTGGGATTGTGCCTCCTACATTTGCACTGATTTTTTGTGCCTTCTCCTCTTGTTTTCTAATTGCTGTCTCCTAAAAGGGAATGGGCTTTTCCTAACATCAGGTAGAGGGAGGGAAATTGTGTTTTGGATCTTTGGAGGTAGAACAGAGAATCCAACAAGCAGGGAACTGCTTGAAATGGGGAGTGATCTCCCTCATAGAGCAAGGTGTTGTGTCAGTAATTTGCTGTCAATATGTCTCTGAATTTGAACATGAATTTGCTTTTGTATGGCAGCACTTTTTCTTTTCTCTGTCCACACACAGTTGGAGGATTGGCTTTTAATTGCATGAATGTTTGGACTCTTTAAGAAGCTGCTTTCAAAATGATCTTTTTCTAACAGGGGCTAGCCAAGGTATTTTAGCACAGAAGGAAGGAAGGTTTCCTCAATGCTCCTTTGTCAAAGCAGACCTTGCAATGTGGGGCAAGATAAGGAAGGGTTCCCCTCACACATTTCTTTGCCCAATGCTTGTATGAAAGTGTCAAAATATTATTTTGTGTAGTCTACCTGTGCATTGTATTTTTGACCACTATCAGAAGGAGCTTTACTTTGTTCTGTAGCTCTCCATGAAGTATCAGAGTCCTTCTCCTGGCACTTATGTGTGCAGTTTTTTGCTCTGTAATTCTCCAAAGTTTTCTTGCTTGCTCTGGATGGCTTTTGCAATGGTGTGATTGATTGCTTGGGAGTTGAACACTCCCATGAAAGTACTCAATCCACTAAATCTCCAACTGAAGCTGTGCTTCAGTGACAGTTAATTGGGAGTTATTTATGTTTTTCTGCAGGCAATAGGTACTATCACTGTTTTCCTTGGAGGAGCATTTAAAAGATTCAGAGATTGGCTCTCTTCTACACTAAACAACATTTAACCATATTGAAAAAATGGTTCCTGTTCCAGAAACTTTAGAGGTAAGTTATGTTTTCACCATGAAAAAGCAATCCTGAAAATAAATACTGAATAACTATTTCAGAGGAGCCAGGGAGAAAATTATTGGTTATTCCAACTACTTCTGGATAATGCATTGCCTTGAATTGGGAGGGAAAGAACTTACCTGGCCCTGTTATCAAGGGTGCACCAAGCTGAATATTTTAGAAAAGTTCTGCTTTGAAGTGAAGCTGCAGGTACACAGTGGTAGGCTGTATCCACTGACTTGACATGCTGACCCTGACTGGGGAGATCCCATGGTAACTCTTGGAATATGTATGCATGCATATGAGAGGAATAAACAGAGCTCTCAAATTTCAAGAAGAGAAATCACTGTATCACTGCTTTCTCTCTGACCTTGAAAGGTCTTGAATTATTAAAGAGTCTCTTAAAAGTGCAACCTAGTTTCTAAACTCTGTAACTTTAAAATGGCATAACCATTGTGAAATTTAGTTCTGGAACCATTTAAGCAATTTTTTTCTGCATTACTTTAATTACAAAAATTGGATGTTTCTATTGCTTTAGAAAATGTTATCATTTTAATTAAAATTAATAATTTTATGTACACTGCAGTGCTGTGAATTCAGGATACCAAAAGTTTTAACAGCTCCTGATACTGTTGTGAAGATATCCTTGAGTAGCTGAAATACTGGGGGAGTTTCTGATAGCTGAGTACCACCTGAGTTAATTACATGCCTAAGTTATAGAGGGGTCTAAGTAGCTTTTAAATACACTGGGGTTCAAAGATATTGTTTATGCTGCCTGTGAGCAGAAAGCAGACTCCACTGTGAGAACTGAGGCTGGACCAAACTTTGGGCTGCTTAACAGAAACACCTACACTGGGCAGCTTTGACTTGAGCAGATTTTGAAATAATGATCTAAGGATGGCACCTCCATCCTCTTCCTAGGGTTAGAAGTTTTCATACAAGAGAGATTTCCCATGTTTTTATATGATGCAGGTGATGTGTTGTAGTCTTTGCTCCACATTTTCCCTTGATACAGTGAAGCGGAATCAGGGCTACAGCTGTTTACAGCTTATTATTTTATATCCCATTTATTAACATCAAAGAAGTGGCATGTCTCCCCCCAGTTCCTAGGTTTGGGTTATTTTATGTTCTCTTGTGCATAAGTGAGTTTTATATGCTGTAGGAGGAACTTGCAATGGAAAATTCATCCAATCTCCTCCTCACAGGTGTGAACCTGTGTCTGTGTTTCAGCAGGTACCAGAAAATGCTTCTGCTACAGGAGCCATTTGCAGGCTGTGGTCCAAGCTGAACCTTGGCTGTGGCACAGCTTTAGGTCTTGCAAATCCCTTTGAGTTGCATCTAACAGGGAGGCCTTTGAATTCTGGGTTATTGTCAATGTTTACAGCAATGTGATTAGAGCCAATTAGTGACTTGTGCTTTGTGTGTGCTGTAATAACAGAGATGTTGTTTTCCCACTTTGCTGAATGGGCATGAGGCAAAGAAACTTTCTCCTGAGTCTGAGGAGGGAGGCTGTGGAGAAAGTCCCCCTGCATCAATGCCCATCTCTCCCTGCTGTGCAGGAGTGTCCAAGGGGAGCAGGCCTGGGAATGTCCCAGTGTGCTGGGAGGAGGAGCAGGGCAGCTCTTTTTGATGTGTGTGTGGGACAGGGTCTGTCCCTGCCTGTGTTTTGTGGTTCCACTGGAATCCTGCAGGGCAGCATTTGATGGCTGATGTGATTTGCTGTGTGTGAATACAGATGCACTTACTGCTCTATAGCTTGTGAACATGCAGAGCTGCTTCAGCAAAGGCTGGGGGAAATGGGGAGGGGTGGAAAGGAGCAATTAATTTTGGCCTTTCAGGAAAGCAGCATCCTGTCGATTCTGCTGTCATCACATGCGGTTTTTCTCCTTGTGCATTTGTCACAGATCAAGCCCTGCTACCCACTTTTAAATGTAATTACTGTAAATGAGGCACTCTCCAATTCCAGGCTCTTGCGCCATGCCAGAGCTCTGCAAAAGTTCTACAGGAATCAATCCTCTATGTCTCGGGACAGAAATGCTGCCAAGAAGCACAAACTATCACTTTTGTTTCCTCCATCTTAATAAAACAGAGACATCTTTCAAAGTTCATTTCAGAACGTTCTTTGTTGTCAGAAGTAATTTGGTGGCCTCAAAGGGGCTGAAACCCTCATCCCCTGGATAGTCAAATGCACTTTTGGATGTTTGTGATGTGATTTGTGGTGTGTAAACAGACAGCTTCCAGACTCCATGCTCTCTTTATCTGCATCTGTAGACTAAAAATAATGTGTGTTTTAATTAGGAGATACAGTTTAAGCTGTTCAGGGATGAAAAATTGACAAGAGACCTGCTTGCAAGATGCACATGCCTCTTTTTCTGACATGTACTCATGAGCACACCCTTGGGGAGCAGGAGCTCCAGCTCTGTCTGTGGGACTGGGGCTTGGTGGAGCTGCTGGCGCTGAGGGCTCAGCTTAGGGGTGGCCAAGGGTGCAGGATTCTTCCACTGGAGGATTCCCCTGCATCTCTGCTGGGGACCAGGACAAGGCTATCCTTTGCTGGCAGAGATGGAGCTGGAGCAGGCAGCTCCACCACTGGGGTCTGTAATGACAATTGCAGAGCTGAGGACCGTGACCCCTTCTGGTGGGAAGTGCAGAGCTCTCCCTGTGCAGGGCCAGTGGGTGTCCTGCAGCCAAAGTGTTGGAGGGTGTGCAGCTCCTGGGAGAGGAGAGGCAATGCCTCATGGCTCTGGACCTGTCCCTCCTAAGCCTTGCACAGCAAGGGGAAATAGTAACAGTTGGTTTCTGCTCTGTGAGAGGAATTAAGCATAATAACGTGTTAGCCTAGACTGCTACCTGCCAGAGTTAGACAGACTCGAGGCTGGGATAAAAAAAGATTGTCATCTGAGTTTTCCATCTGGATGAGGCTGCTCAGTTTGCCTGCAGCCCGTGTGTCTCTGGGGGCTGCGCACAGCGATGCTCCCGGCCCGCAGGGAGGCCAGAGCAGCGCCGGGGCTCCTGCGGGAGCGCGGCCGCCTGCCCGCCGCAAACCGAGATGTGCAGCCAAACGTGCCGATGGAAAACAGCCTGGAAACACACTCAGGGACCAAATGGTGCCTCTCCCCCAGCTTGCTGCTCACAAAACTCAGGTGGTTTCAGATGCTGGATAGATTTAGAGAAAATGTTTTTGTCCTGCTTGCCACTGATTTAAAAACATTTTAGAAAGAAAATGAAGTGGCAATTGTAAAGTATCTGGCATATTAATGCTAAAATGATATGACTAGAATCCTATAAAAAAGGATTTCTGTTTCTTATCTAGAAATTAAACTGTATGCAATTATGACAAGACCATTTAACCTTTGTCCAGTCTACCTGTCCTTATCTGTTTAGTCAAGCTTCCCTGAACAAATGGCTTTTATAGCAAAAACACAATATGTGATTAGCAGAGAAGCAGTATTTATTCTGATTATTCTCCCGTGGCTAGACTATTGCAAGAGTTAAAGCACATTTGCATCTTTCTGCAAACAGATGTGGCTGTAGAGAGCTGTGCTATTGCAGACAGCAAGGCTAATGTGTAGGGTGTGTGGTGTGTCAGCTTTCTGATCTGGCTGGTTAGGCTGATAATTTCCTGCCAGTTTATAACAGCCTCTGGTTGTTTGATTGCAAAGGGAAAGGCACTTTGGGGCTTAGGTAGCAGGGGAATTGATTTACCCAAATGTCTTTCATCTGAGTGTGATTTGTTAATTTTAGATTTAAAGACTATGCTGGTCTTTCATTTATCTGCTTCAGCCTATGGTTTGCTGCCTTGTATGTTTTATTTTTAACTGCAACATTTTATATCCATATTAACAAGTCATCCAGGAAATATTGTAGCACTAAATAATCTGCATTTTCAAGTGAAATAATTGTCAGAGTTTGCACAAATGAAAACATCTGGTTTGCTCCAAGTGACACAACTATAACAGAGCATAGTCCAATGGAAGAGACAGTCTTCAGAACAGCTTTTCAAGGATTCCTTGTTGCTTTGCAATGCATTTTTTTTGTGAAACAGGAAAATTACTTCAAGTTACAGCCCAACCTGGTCATTATCTAAAATCACCGAATCATTTTTAGTCTCTTTTCCTAAGTAGCTTTTTGGATGGGTAGCATGGAAGCTGCTAACTAAATTTCAATTTTTAGGAAGGCCTTTAGTCATATAACTAAGGGTGATAAAAATCCTATTTAATGGGGAATACTCCTTTGCCATGGGCTTGATCAATAAATTAAATGGGTTAATTAAGTTGAGCTGTCAGGACCAAGGACTGTCATGAAGTCAGGCCAGCAGAGTTGGCCATTTATCAGAGGCAAAAGTTTGTCAAAAAAAGGCAGCCTTTAATGGGTTATTCTGGAGTGCATGCAAATGAGCAAGTACCTGAAAAATCTAGCAAGCAATGTCTGTCATCTGATCACAGGCAATATTAAAGGAGGTTGATACGTCTGTGCAAAGTCATTAAATTTGCTTATCAAGCTCCTTACTGGGGATTTTTGAACTCCAGGTTCTGAGGAGATGAATTGGCTTGTGAGTAATAGTCTTAGGTATTTCCATTTTTCACTCTTCGCTGAGAAATTCAATTTGTTTTATGTTTTGAGATATATATATACACACAGACAAACATATACCTATATATGCATGAAGTGATTTAAAATGCAAGCTTATTAAAAAATAGGAAAGCTTTTATTGCTTTCGGAGCATTTGGAGGAATTATGCTCGGCTGGTAGAATTCAGTGCAGAGGTTGGCGGCAGACCAATGCATTGCTGTCATTTCAGCTCAGGAAACCTCTAGTATTGCTTGTGCCTGGCTCTGTGTGCTGCCTGCAGGAGAGTCCTGTTGGTCCTGGGCTGTGAGGCTCTCACAGCTGGGTGCTGTGCAGGAGCCTGATGAGTGACCCAAGCTGTCTTTGGGCATCACTGGAGAGAAACATCCAGCAGAGTTTCAGTGCTCACTTACGGAGGGTCAAGAGACAGAAAGCCATAGGTGCTCCACATCTTTAGTTTCTCTTTGTGTTCCTTAGGCTGCAGAAGGGTGGTGCCAGTGTTGTTGTGGCAGCCAGAGGTGTGGTGGCTGATGGAGCCCTGTGAAGCAGTGGCTGAGGAGCCCCTGAGGCTGGCATGGTGTGAGCAGCAGAGCAGCAGCAGCTCCTGGCCCTGCCACAGCCCCCTCTGGCACCACGTGCTCCTCTGCGGATGTGGTGGGAGGGAGCTGCTGTGTGCTTCCCAATGTGGAAGCCGAAGCAGTGCATATCATTGCATCCAAGTTGCATCTCTGTTTTGGTACTTCCAGTTTAGCTCTAAAGCCCTGGCCATATGGATGCACTCCTACAGTCACTCTGGAGGCAAGCTGAGAATAAAATGAGCTGTGTGCAAGTGCTGCAAGCCTGTGTAAATGAAACCTGCCTGACAAACCAGAAACATGCCTTTTTGATGTATAACAAAAATAAAATTCTCTCAAGGCATAGAACTTTATGTATGTTCAATTCCTGTTGATTAAATAGTTCTCAGCTCAAAACAGCAAGAGGGTGAGCCAGGGATGCTGGTACCAGGGCAGTGATTTATCAGGAGATATGTGAAGGTGACAGTGCTAGAAAATGTGCCCAGCCATGTGGGCAAGGCCCAAATCTTCACTGTAGTTCGGAGATGTTGTGGTTTGACACTGGCCAAACTCCAGGCACCCACAAAAGTTGCTCGCTCACAGTTCCCTGCCACAGCTGGCAAGGGGAGAGAAAAAAATTAATGAAGGGTTCATGAGTTGAGATCAGGACAGGGAAAAAACACTCCAGGGGCAAAACAGGCTCAGCTTAGAGGTGCAGAGTGAATTTATTACTAACAAAATCAGAGGAGGATAATAAAATAAGCCTTTAAAACACCTTTTCTTCTCCCAGTCTCTCCCTCCTCCCCACTGACAGCGCAGGGAGCACAGGGTGTGCCTGGCCTTGGCTTGCTGAGGGCACCTGGCATGGAAGAGGATGAAGATGAGAGACTGTGATTGGTCATAACTTCTGGATTGCTTCCTCTTCCTGCTTAATGGGGCAATAAGAATCCCTGTCTCATGCTGTAGTCTTGGGTTTTGTCTTGGAGACATGGGAGAAAAGTTAGAAATGCACCCAAAAGGCTGAAGTGCCTCAGGCATGGTGTGAGCTGGGCTCCTTAGAAGGTAATTTCTATGTGACACTGGTCTGTGGGTTCTAGTTGAACATTTTAAAAATGGCTTTGGTACTTCAGCTGTAGGAATGCCAGGCTTTTGTACCTTTTTTTTCTTAAACTATTATCAGCAGCTGTGAAGTGATGCAATCCATATGCCGTATGGAGCACCTATATATAAAAATCTGACATATGGATGTTGTGAAGTTCTCGGAAGATTCCACATGCCTTAGATCACCCACGTGCTAAAAACATTCTGTTTGGGAATTAGTTGTTGAGATTTATGTTGAATTCCCATAGTGAAACCAGGCAAATTGTGCTGGGAATACTTGTAGCACAGAGTCAGATCTGAATTACTCTTTTTGGTCCCCAGTGGAACACCACAGGTTTTGGGAAGTATGAGTTTGGGGTGAATGTTTTCAAGGTATCTCTGCAGATAATTTACATTGGATCTCTTAACCAATTGGATCTGAGCTGTTTCTAGCTTGTGGTTCTTCACTGTCATCTCCTGCCCTCCCCTATTTGGGGGTCTCTGTTCTCCATGGACAATATGGGAGGGGGAGGATGAGGCACAATGTCACTGAACACCTGGTTTCTCAATTAAGTCTTCAGGACTTCCAACTCAGATGTGTTGTTTTTGCTGCATAGATGTTAAGGCAACCTACTGGCTGCTGTTTCTGTGGGATTTGAAGAAGAGAAGGCATTCCTATGGATCCGGAAGTTAGTAAAGCACACACTTTGCCAGAAGCTTCTGCTTTTGCTAACACTGATTTTCTATGCTGCTGTAGCTCATCATGTCAAAATGTTTATCTGGAAGTTCTCCATGGCTAGCTAGCATGAGTTGGCCTGACTTTTTTTTTTTTTTTTCCTTTTTTAAAAATCTTTTTTTATCCTTTGAGATGGGAATCCACCCTTCTACTGCTGATTTGGCTGGTGCAGTGGGGCTGGCTGCACTAACCTCCCTGGGGAATTTGCCATCAGAGCGTGTGACTGAGCAGCAAGGTGGGCATAAGGCATGGTGGGCATGTTGGCTCCACACAGATGGAGGCTGAGGATTGAGTGAGCAAATGGTAAGGAGGAAGGTACATATAAACTGAAAAGACTTTTCAGTTTTACTCACTGTTTAAGAAGCACATAGCAAGTGCTATAAAAATACAGACGAGTAATGTGTAGCTGGTTGATCCTCCCCTGGCCTCAGCAGAGGCAGATGGAGTTGGACCCATTTATCTGCTGGTTTTGGGGCTTGTTCAGGGTGAGTGTGGATGCAAACTCTGCTGCTGCACAAGGATCATGACCTAGGGAGGGCTTGGACATGCTGTGCCCCCAGATGTTTGTACCAGTTCCTAAAGTTTTCATGCAAGACATCTTAAATTGCTGCTGCCCTGCCTGTCGCCTTTGTTCTTGTGGAATGGCAGAGGATTGACAGTGATTTGGATCCTGCTTTCTGAAATGCTTAGTTCAGGGCTTTAGCGATGCAGTGATGTGGAGTAGCAGCAAGCAGCACACTCTGGAGCTTGGTTATTTAGGGGCCCACGTTACAGATGTGTGTAAACCCCTTTCTCCCCAGAGAGATGTCAAGGTGAAGTTAATTCCACTACCAATAAATGTTTGTTGTAATGTGTGAAGCAATAGCAGGAGAATGAGCCTACAGCATGTGCCTGTACATCACTTTAATTTGTAATCAACCTGGAATGATTTCTTGTTCATAGCTGTGTCTGTGTTATTTGCACGTGCTGTGCTACAGTGGATTCCACTTGCTTAAAATCCTTGTCAGGAAAGAAACATTTTTCTGGCTTTTATTTGCAATGAAAGCTGTTCCCTAGAGTCATGTCAGCTGCAGATATCCAGACCCCAGCACAAGTGTCTGCATTAAAAACTGGGCTTTGGGCTCCATTAAAATCCTGTGACTGCACATGTCACAAACAGAGACAGGCAGTGCAGCAGCACAGGCACTTGAAAGATTCTGCTTTGAAACCAAGGGGCTTTTGAAACTGTGGGGCTTTTGAAACTGAGGTTGCAACCCTGGAGAAAAGAAACAGCTATCTCCTCTCTTTGCTTCTTCCAGCCTCTGTCAGCTTCTGGCTTTAAATTTTCTCTGAAATTATGCACTTGTCTCTTGGTAATCTTCCCCCATATTTTAATTGGGGATGGCAGGTAAGGCATAAGGTCACAGAACTGGAAATGACCTTGTAAAACTGAGACAATGGAGCCAGAAAATGGCTCTCCAGCTAAAGCTGGTGATAGTAACTGCCAAATTTTTGGGAATGTTTGCAAACTGATGATTAGATCAAGCAAAATTACATAAAACTTTTGACCTTTGAATATAAACAGGGCTGGAGGACTCTGAGAGGGGAATGGCAGGGCTCCAGCGAGAGAGATGTGTATCATGACAGTGTAGTCCACGCTGTGTAGGCAACGAAGCATGCTGATGGGTTAGTGCTTATTTTCACATTTCAGAGAAAAGTACATGTCCTCTTCCTTTTTGTACAGCATATTTCATGTGTTTATATGTGTGTGTATACGTCACTCCCATGCATAGGTGGGGTGCATGCCCTTCATTGCCTGTAAGACAAGGGTTGGCTTGCTTGTTCTGGACAGTTTTTATAGATGGCACATTGCCAGGATGTAGGAGTGCTTTGTTTCTGTAGCAAGCCCTGTGGCCACCACTTGTTCAATATTAAGTCTGTTTTCCCTCAGTTCCTTCTGGAGGAAGGTTGGAGCAGTGTTTTGGTAAGTTTTGCTGCTCTGTTGTGGTATGGCAGCAGGTGTATTGGTTATTTAGGGATGCTCAGTCCAAGGGAACTTTTGAAGTGCAAGGGTTTAGGGTTTATGGTAAGGTCACAGTTCCTGGGGGAATTAATTAATTAGATCAGACGATGAGAAGTGCTGTCCCCTGCCCTAGCAGGTAAGTGTGTGCTCTGCTTTTAAGTATGTGAGTAGTCCATGTTGAACCTGGATTAGAAACTGAGATTGCTTTTTGACAGTGTCAAAATAAATTAGAGAGCAATAATAAACCCGAAAGAAGAGACTGGGATTTAAGAAACTGAGGACTCTTACCTTGCTCATCTTCTGCTCTTTTGGACTATGGAGCAAAAAGAGAAAAGTGCTGAAGGCTGTTCAGATTTTCAGTGCAAAAGACTGATGTTTTGGTGAGATGAGCAGGAAATAATGGCCAGAGACTTGCAGGAGAGCACTGAGATTTGCATTGATTTTTGAATCCCTGCTTAGTACTGCAGGTCATCCAAGATCTAAACTACAACAAAGGGCATTTCAGAGACAGAAAGAGAGATCCCATAGGTACAGAGTGCACTAATCTGGATGTAGCAAGCAGATTATGGGTGTTAGGGATTCTTATTGGTGTGGGACTGTGCATGCTGTTGGGTGTGTGCTCTTAGGCAGAATGAACAATTTTCTCAAAGATTTTCCAAGGTGTTAATCTCAGTAACTGAGTAATGCTGTGTAAGTGCCAATTAACTTCTTGTAACACTTTGGCAGCCTGGGAAAGCTCTGTTGCAATTCCCCCCTTCCCATCCTCACGGGCAAAGCAGAGGCTGGGGAAGTTGAGCCCCAAGGCTGTTGTTATGTTCCTACAGCAGGTGTTGATGGGCTCATTGGAAATGGCAGACAGGACCCTGTGCCTGCAGACAGACCTTGTGCTGTGGGGACACCCAGGAGGTGAGGGGGAGTCTGTGAAATTCATGGCTTCAGGATCTGACATAGTGTCATCAAAAAACCCAGGGGCAAGGAAAAGGATAGAAGACAATTCTCCCGGGCCATGCTGGGCTGGTGCAAAGGGGTGCACTCCTTATTTGCCAGTCCCATTCCCTGCTTTGGCACCAGGTTTTGTTTGTGTTTTCTTCCAGCCCCTGAAGGAAGTGAAGGTAGACAACTCTTTGGTATCTAGACCAACTACGGGAGCAGAGATATGTCCTATTAGGAAATGTCCTTTTGGATGTAAATACATGATGAGGGCCAGCAGACACAATCCAGAAAGCAGCCTGGACTTGGACTTTCAGAAAGTCTGCATCACTGTCTCAGTCCAGGACACCTCATTTCCAAAAGCATTAAGAATTTCCATACAGCTTTAGACTGTCTCCTGATTCCTACCCACTCAATCTCTAATTAAATGTAAGAATTTCCACTTTATGATTAATCCTTCTTTTCAGGGCAAGTTGCAAAATAGTTGAAAAAGTAAGACTTATCTGTCTGCTGCTTTCCTTCTGCCTTTTTAGTTTGCAAATGAATGTAGGGTCATCTTATATCATTCGTCTTCTTAGAACTTTTGCCAGTTTTAATTCTGTAAAATGCAATAGTCATTCCTCATACTTATCTGTAAATTGCATTGAATCTTGTTGCAGTCATATTAGGTGGTAATGATTTATATGCCTTCTAATAATTTATTTGATTATGCCAGCTATGTTCCATTTCTAAAGAATTATCAAGCTGATGCTCTTGCATAGGGAACAAAGAAATATTTTCCATAGTTCTTACTTTGCCTTTCTGCACTTTGGTACAGTGCTGAATTTTTGGTTTATTAATACAGTGGTGTGTAAGGATGAGGCTGGCAATTTATTGCAGGTATTTAATGTCATTAGACCCCAGGTTGCACAGAAGCTGCATATCCAGAGGTGGTTTCAATGTGGTGAGTGTCAGTGCTTGGGTGTTTCTGCCTTGTGCACATCCCCAGATCCTGCAAGTCTCTGATGGGAATATCTGTGCTGGGCACAGATGGGGTTGATGGCTCTGAGCTCAGTGGGAATGTGAAGGACAAATAACACTGTCAGAAATCTCAGTGGCAAAATACTTTGGGTTTTCCTTTCCTTTTCCTTATGCGCCCACAGTTCTGTGCCAAGCATGAGGAGCTCTCACCCCCCTCATCAACAAAAGGGCTGGGTGCAGGGAAGTAGCTAAGCACAGGTTTAACTTTAGGATTGGAATTGCTCCCATAGATTTCTGAGGCAATTGTTCTCTCAAAAATAAATAAAAAGGAAATGGGGCTGCTGGGGGGGACAGGGAGAGAAAAGCGTGTTGGATTAAAGAAAAGTGATTTTTCTATCTGATGTGTTTCATACACTGGAAACTTTCAATATTGCCTTTCTTGATGGACTGTCTACCCTGTCTGTTTTCTCTTCCTTTTGGAAATTTGTGCTTAACTCCTGGATAATATGCCTCCCACGCCAGCTGACAAAACACAAAGAAGCTTCAGCTCTAGGGGAAAACTCTTCTCTCCGTGAAAAAAATGATGTAGTTTTTCTTTCCTTTTCCTAGACTTTCATATTTAGAGAAGCACAGGATGGAACAAAGTATTGCACAAGTGCAAATAATGTCCAACTTTTTTTTTTCCCCTCACTAAAATTTCTCTTTGGAAAGTAGTGAGTTTCTTTCTGAATATGTTGGCATAAAATATCAGTTTTTGGCAGTGTTTGAATGCTGCTTTTTTTTTTTGTCATTTGAAAGTACCATGGTGCTGAGACATTGCACTTTTGAACAGGATGAAATATGGTTACTTCTTAAGAAAAATGCTTGTGATTACTCCAGAAGCCAAATTGTTGTATTTTCCAGTGTTCAGAATACAGGCTGGTACTGTGTGTGTATGAGAAGTAGTACAATTCAAAGGGACAGAAATGATAGGTGGAAAAACAGGAAGATATTTTACCCAGTGTGCAAGCACCTAGAATCATGCAGAAAATCAAACAAGAAATTGCTTCCTAGCAAGAAATTAAAGCATCCAAGCAATGAAATTAATAATCAAAGAGGTGTCTGATATCCTCTCCCTTTAAACTAGGTTTTTCTTCTCCTAAAGTGCTTGAATTTTTGGAGAATTTGAGTCCTGACCCTGTTGTAAACTGCCTTGCTCCCAGCTCTGCTCTTGAGGAGTTCAGCCCCTCTGATGCATTGAAGCTGAGGAGCCAGATGGACAGCCTAGATCACTGCATCTGCCCCTGGTTACAAAAATACACTCCGTGTCTCCTTGTCAAAGTTTTTGTTTCTCTTTTCTTTAACTTATTTTTATTGCTTAGTATTGCTATTATTGCATTAATTCTACCACAGAGTGTTACTGGGGTTGGAAATGAGTCTCCTTAACATCTCTGTTTGTGTGCTTTTCAACATTATTTGTTTTTTAACATTACTGAAGACAGCTGTGTGCAGACAGAACATCTGTGGGCCTGCTGAACTGTAAAGCCTCCTGACATGGATGTTTAATTTGCATTGACACATTTTCACTTTTACTTTATACCCGCTTGCAGCCTTGCATGTCTTTTGGCTCTTTACTGTTTTACAGATGTCAGGTAGCAGGGAGCTGAAACAGAGCAATACCCTTGGTTTTCTGCAAAGCTATGGTGTGTGAATAAGGAATTGTTCCCAAAATTGTTCCTGAGGCTGCTGAGGACTGTTTGTGTTTAAACAGTCACTTGTTGTTTGCTGATACTCTCTTTTTGAGTGTTATTGTTTCATAATGGTCATTTGCACTTGTACAGCCTCCTTGTCAAGAGAGTGGTTGATGGTTTGCTAAGAGGCTGATTTCAACCAGATCTTTTCACAGACATGGTTATTAGGGAATGCAGCAATCTTCTGACAGATTTTCTACTCTATTAAGCAGCCACATCATCTCTGTGAATAAAAGTGCCTACTTTTACAAGAGTTGGCTTTGGTGTCTGGAGGCCATTTGGGTGTTTACAATCAGTGCTGAAAAGCAGCTGATTCTGCAGGTGGCAGTTCTCTGACTATCCCCAGATGCTTTTTGATCTGCAAGCTCCATGTCTGGTACCTTTGTCTCCCTGTGCAGAGGGGCAGTTCTGTTAGAAAGGCACAGTAACCCCAACCAATCTATGATTCTGTGCATCCCATGGTCTGTTCTGGACCTGTCACATTTGTACAAGCAAGGGCTTGGCCCCCTGGTTCCAGGGATGCCCAACAGGGCTTTGCTTTGGGCCCTTCCAGTGGATGATTCTCTTTTGCCCACAATTTCCTCCTGAACCATTGCATTTGCCTGTGGACTAAATTCTTATTTCCTTGGGTCTGTAGTGACCCTTTAATGAGGGTCACTGATTTTCCCAGAGATGTGAAATATTTGTTTTCCACACTTGTTGGCCTTTTGCTTATTCTTGAAGGCGTGATGTAGCTGAATTGCTTCACTGTCTGTTTCTGTTCTGTTGTTGATTAATCTGTTTTTCCACTAGGGCTCTTTTATGAGAGAAGATTAATATTACAGAGAAGACACTTGTTTGTTTCAAATATTTTGTTTCCTTTCTCTGCTGGGAATACTAGTATAAACACCGAGTAATCTGAATTTAAATAGCTAAAGTATTAGTCTTGCTGTTCCAGTTGCTTGTTATTACACTTGAGGATAAGGTTACAGCTGATTATACAAAATACCTGAGCCATAGGTTTTACATTCTCAATCAGCATATTATAGATGAACTATGCAAATCTGAGATAGCTTTTTTTTTATAATTGAGAGAGGTTTTCCTTGGAGTACGCAAGACTCTTGAGAGAAGCTGAATTGCTTGTTTGTAATTCTGTTATAAGCTTTGCTGGTATTTATTTAACATGCAGTTTATTGCTACTGAATATTTTTCTTATGGCTTACTGTCAAAAGTGTCAAAACACTCAGAAGGTTGCTCCCAGTTTTGATACCCTCTGCACAGTGGCTTGTTTGTTAGACCAATCTGAAGCATCCTCCACGAGCCTGACTCATGTGCAAGGCAGCAGTGCACTTATGTGAAGAAAATGTAAATTGTTATTGCCTGAGTGGGCCCCTTCAGCTCCCCACTTGACCTTGAGGGTAATCAGCCAGCCCAGGGCCCAAAATGCAAACTGGCTTTGATTTCTCCAGCCCTTGTACTGAGCCCTTTGGGGCCATCCCAGACCCAAAGTGCCCAGTGCAGCAGATCCCTGATCCTTGGCTTTGGAGAGCTGAGGTTGGGAGCTCAGGCTCGAGTCACTTCTGCAGTTCTGGGCTGCCATGTCCCCCGTGTCAGCAGCATGGGCAGATTGGATTGCCCTGCTCTTGCCTTGCTCAGTGCCTCCTCACACGTGTTCTCCCTGTAAAGCTGTGCCAGCACCTTTACAGAGACATTATATTTGACTGAGAGTCCATCACTGCTTCAGGCCCTTCAGCTTGGAAACCTGCTGAACCCACAGCCTGTTCTAGCTCAGGAGGCTGAGCTCTGCCAGGGATGGGGGCTCATGCAAGCGCCTGGGACAGTCAGGTGGCTGTTTGGGGACCCAGCTCCTAAGGAGCACCTGGCTCCAACCTCATCATCTGCAGAAAATGGACTAGACCTGAGATTCTGCTGGGTTTTTACAGCCCATTTCATGCATGCCTCTTCAGCTCTTCCTTGCAATGATTGCAAATAAAAGTGAAGCCATGCTTCACCTGGTTGAGATTCAAGCTAAATTCAGTTTCACAAGAAAAAGTTAAATATTAAATTCTCAATTTAAATAAAGCAAATTAAGCACTAATGCAGTAAGAAGTTGCAACTACTTTTTCTTTGCTGGCACCTGTGACCAGGGTCACTTTATGCTTGACTGTGTTTGTTTGTTTAAACTCACAAGAGTGAGTTTGTCTATGGCTTTAGGGTAGACTCTCATGTTCATTAGCAGGAGAGCACTGCTGCTCCTGTCCCTTGTCTCAGCATTTTAGTAGAGGTTTTCTGCAGCTGGAGATTGCAGGCAGGATGGGAGGACTGCCCCTGCCAAGGGGGTGTTGTGGGGGATGTTGGGGCAGCAGGACACATCTTGTGCCTCAGTTTATGCACAGGGATTCAGAGGCTGGAGAGCTCAACAGAGAGCTGATGTAAAGCCCTTAGCTCTGGTTTGCTTGGGTTGTGTTCACCACAGTGAGTCTCAGTTCAGCCCTCTCAGCCATGCTCTCTGTTTGTTTTAGTGTTTGCAGAGTTGGCCTTTGGGGCATTAACTCCAGAGGAGATTTCTGTCTGTTTACCAAAATGGAAATAACCTAGCTTGGGAGTGGGCTGCAATCCCTTCAGAAAACTCGTCTTTAATATATTTCCTGTAATCACAACTTAAAAACAAACACACGTTTCCAAAATGTTCTTCAGTTTTTCACCTTGGTATTTCTCACACAGGCATTAATCATCCACTTCTCTTAAGTACAGAGCTCAAAGTATTGCAGTGAAGAACTGTCTTCTCATGCCCGATGAAAAAGATGAGTGGATTTTACAGTGAAATTCCCCTTGCTCTGGGGAGCAGGGATCATGCCAAAAAAATGTTCACTGACCTGTGTGACACAGGTGCTGTCGGTGTCAGGATTTTGGTGGAGTTAACCCCTGATAGTTCACTTTGCAGAACATCCATCTTCCACTGCAAAGTCACAATGCTGGCTTTAAGGTTGTTAAAACCTAGCCTGGCTTGGTAATAATTAGATTTTCAAGTACATGCTGGATTTGGTTGTGCAGGAATTATGAGGTGCCTGTTTTTTGCCTGCTGCAATTTGGGGCTTATCCCAGGGAGCCTTAGCACTGGGTAGTTTAGTCCAACTTGTGGCTACAAAATACAGGTTCCTGTATTTCCTGTCAAAAAGGGATGTCTAAATATTATTCCCTTCCCTTTGGAACTGACTGGATGAGTTGTTCCTCGGGGTGGGTACTAATTCATTTCACATCACTGACATAAATTTTGTGCTGATTTTCCATCCTAAACTCTTCATTCTTTGATCTTTTTCTTTGCTTGAACTGGTTTCTTTTCTTCTGATTCTTCCTACTGCCTTTTTGGCTGGAAAGAAGGTACTTAGTAAATTCTGATTTGCTATTATTGCTATTCAATCTCAGGGTGTGCCCAGGTAGTTACCCAGTGCCTTGTTCCATCATTTGTGCTGCCCGTTCTTTCCCCCTTCCACCATGATCTGCCTCCCTGCCCCACGGGGTGAGCCCTCAGCACCAAGCTGCACCTGAACTTTGGCATTCTGTGCAGTCCTGGGCTCAGGCATGAGGGCTTGGAAAGGGGAGGCTTTTTCTGATGGGCATGAGTTCTCTGTCTGAGCAGGCTGTGGAGGCAAGAACCAAAATCCTGAGGAGGCTGAAGCAGGGTTTGTTTTCTGTCCCTCATGCGTTGCCACAAGCAACCTTGGTGTGTCATAAAGTGAGATCTGTTATTGTTTGGATTTTAACCTGCCCTGGCCAGCTCTAGCTGCAGAGGGGTCAAGCACAAAATACAGGCTGTGGCTGCTGGAGCACATTTGGGCTCCTGGGCAGCCTCCCTGTGTTTCAGCTGGAAGCTTCAGATGTCCAACACAAACATTGCTAAATAGACATTTCAAGGTAGCAGATTTTTAGTGATTGTGGGGGGAAGGTAGAAGTGATCTTAAATTTGCAAAAATCTTTGACTGCAGTAAATCTGTGTTACCAGGATGTTAAAAAATTTAACATGAAAACAACAGGCTGGCAGCCTGCAGTACTGCAGACTTAAAAATTAAAATGCCACCATGTTTAATGGAGCTCCCAAAAGTAATGATAAAAATGTAATTACTTCTGATGAGACACATATTCTATTAAGTAAAGTATATGGTAACTCTTAGTCGGCTTTGGTAACCTAGGTAATTTAAAATGAGTTCTATTTCTTAGAGCTCAATATGCAAATGAATTGGGGAGTATATATAGTTAATATTTGCAGGATAAACAGACAATTAAAAATTTAAGTTGATTATGAACAAACTCAAATCCTTAGAGTGATTATGGTCATGCTGCTGTTTGGGGTCAGTTTAATTCAGGCTTGACATTGAGACCTCAGTTCCAAAAAGCTGTTAGGTGACTGGGCACAAGTGTTTATGCAGTTTTTAATCTCTTGTGTGGCCTGAATGCAGTCACACTTTGACTCCACAGGTACAGCAGGAACAGTTTATTTTCAGGTTTAACACAATTTAATGAGCACAATAATAAACCTTTTACTTTTCTACTGCATTTCAGACTGTTAATTTTGAGAAGACACACATCTTTCAAAGCTACTATTGAATTTGATACTTAACTTCCATCAAGAACCAATTCATTTACACAACAGAACCCATATTACCAAATGACCAGTCAGCTGCCATGATGGAAACAAAATAAAGAATGGTTTTCCATAATTTGTTTGAGTTAGGATTCCACAATTTCCCCAGACTTTTCTCCTCTATATGCATGGTTTAAAAAATCACAACACCCAAAAGGCTGAAAAACATAGAAAGAAAGTAAACATGCAACATTATTTCTGGCAGGTCTTTTTAAAACAGAGAAGTCTGATGTGAGGTAAAGCAGGATCAGACATGCTAAGCAAATTTCAGTTGACAAATGTAACTGGAATTGAATTCACTGAAGCTGTGTCTGGAACAGGAATGAACTTGGCCAGATGATTGCACTCCATTTAATAGAAAATAATGAATATTGATTAAGTCTGTGGCAGGTGTCAGTGCACCCTGCAGCAGTAGCCAGAGGAGGTGGAGGTGCAATAGGGTACATAGCAGGTGGTCCTGCCTTCCTGCTGTATTGGCCTCATGGTGCTGCTCTGCCCCAGGGCTCAAACCAGGGCTTGGTGTGAATCTGGGGCTCCCTGGGCTTTGGGCTGGGAAATGGGCACGCTGGGGCTATCTCTGTGACTGAGGAGAGGGGTCAGTGTTAAAGGCTGGGTTTTGCTCTGAGAGTTAGAAATGGGGGGATTAATGTTTGGGCTGTCTGTATAAATGGGAAGAAATACCTCATGGAAAGACTGGAGTGCTTATAGTGTGGTAGCTCTTGGACATCTCAACAGAGGTTGACTTTCTAATGGATTTGGGCATTAGTAAGAGGAACCTATATATGTCTGCTATGGAACTGCTGAGCGTGGAATATTTATTGTTAGCTGAGCTATAATCAGAGCTATGGAGAGTTTAAAAATAGTATGGCCTGCTGGGAGAAAAAGGTAAGAGTATGTATTAATACATAGTATTTATACTCACAGCATGCTTTGCTTCTGGGAGGTGAGTTTTAATTATAGTGCATTACACACATGGAACAGGTTTTGGAGACACCTGCATCGCTCTGAGGATGAGGGACAGAGTGCCATGGCTGGGAGAATGCTTGGGAAGGTGTGGGAAAGCCAGCAGTGGCTGTAGGCAAGGAAGGGGCAGTGGGTCCCTGCAAGACATTTCTTGTGCTTTAATGGAGTGGGATTTAAATTTAGAACTCGTATGTGACCCAATGTCAAGTCAGAAATGTGCGGTTGAAAGTGTATAATCAGCTCCAAGTGGCTGCCTTGTAAATCTCAGGAGTGGAAACTGGCCTCGGGCTAGCCGCCGTCTCTGCTGCATCTCTGCTTGAGTGAACTTTAATCTTTCTCTTTATCAAGAAAAGCAGTGAGAAAAAGAGGGGAAGAACGATGAACAGAGTGTGAGTTGCCCAAAATAGGCTTTGTATGGATAAAGGTGATTTACTGGAGACTTGGCAAAGAGTTCTGTGTGCCCTTAAAGAAAAGCAAAGTCCTGTTACGGAGTGTAACTAGAGAGGAAGGGCCAAGAGAAGCTCAGAGAAATGCTCTGGTTCTGACTTTGGGAGCTGCTTCTGACTTTACTGGGTTGAATGTGTGCCCAGCGCTTCCAAAAATGAGGTGATGTCAAACTGGAATTCTGCAATCTGGGGCCAGTCTGCCAAGCACTCTACTCTGTTCAGGACTTTGTTTGCTGAAGTTGCTGCCAAATCGAGCATCTCCCTGAGCACCCGCAGTGTGCTCAGAGCTGCTCCTGCCTAGAGAGCTTTTTTTTGTGATATGTATATGTGAAGTCTTCATTATGAAAAGAGGTTATCAATAATGCGAAACTTGGAAAACCTCATCAGCTCTGCCTTGATTATTTGTTGGTATATTGTAATCTGCCGTGCTTGAGACTAGAGAATATTTTTAGCCAGCAGTTTTTCACAACTCTCAAGACAATGTGAAATAAAGAAGATATTAGTGACAAATGGAAGTTTTGTCTCAGGCCAGTTTAGAGTCCTGGGAACTATGTGTTTTGGAACAATGTGCTATTGATTTCAGGAGAAGATGCTTCATTTTGTAGGTGCTAAGCCTTGACGTATTCAAAGGAAAAAGTTCAGTGTCAGTGAACCAAACAAGATCTGAAACTCAATTTGCTCTTGAATGAGTCAAGTTACTTTTTATAGTTGTGGTCTGGAAATCTAGCTTTTTATAATTTTCATGGGTTTAATATTTGAAATTTAGCAGACTACAGCTTTTGCACGTGTTCATATGTTGACAGCAAACACAAACATTTACATGAAGTTACACTGAAAATCTGTCTTCTTCACACATTGGAAAGTGTCTGACTCCATTCTATTTTCCCTGAAGGAATATGAAAATAATTTTTTAAAAGGAACATGGATATAAAAATAGTGGTTAGTGAGTATTCACTTTATGTAGATCTACTAGAAAAACTTCATTTTCCATTTTTCCAGGAAAACATGGGTGACATAATTCCACTATTTGCACACATACATTGTTTGTGGCCTAGAACCTAAGCATGAAAATAAGTAGCTCAGTCTGCTCAGCTTTTTAAAGAGAGCATAACTTGTAATATTCACTCAAAGAATTACAATCTCATCAGTGCTGTAATCTCTCCCTGTGTGGGTTTTTTTCCTTACATAGCGTATAATTGTTTTTTCTTCAAATCAGCAAAGTACTTGAGAAGGAAGAATGTACTGAGACTTTCTAAACAGTGGAAATTGTCTGCCTACCTTGCCTGGTAGTTTCAGTTGAGTCATGGCATGAGCAGCGCTGGTAGGAGAAACCTCTGTACTCCACATAAACTTATACACAAGCTCCATCGTGTCTTTGCTGTGCATTTTCACACCCTTGAACAGTAAAAGAAAACTGGCACAAAATCAGCTATAAACTGTGAAACCCCAAAGTATCAGGAAGGAATATGCATGAGTTATTTTTGAAGCATTTGGCACCACCTCTTTTGTTAGGGGAAGGGTAGTTGTGAGCTTATGAGAAGTGCTCTGATGGATGCTGAAGCCTGTCATAAAGCTCTTGTTGTTCAAAAAGAAATCTTGGCTAATGTAAACTATTGGAAGAAGAGTTTACAAATTAACAGAGCTTTATCTGTCTTATGATCTTAGAGGCCTTCCTTTCTCTCCAACCCTGGCTATTTACAAAATTTTATTGTATTGAAACTAGGTAAGTGGTTACAAAAAGCTTTTTTCCCCCCTTTGACATTTATATTGGAGGAGAAAACCATTAAATTCTCTGTCTCTTAAAGCTAATTAGATCTAGTAATGATCTAGTAATGTTTATTCCTGTATGCTGTCTCTCTTATAACTATGAAAATTACATAAGAGTACTGGCATCTGTCTGGGAGTTTTGCAGACTGAGAGACATGGCCTTAAAGTTGAGGTCTGCTGGAGCCGTGGATGCAGTTGGATCTGTGTAGCTCCAGTGCCAGAGCCAAACTGTCCCATGGCTCTTGGCTCACAAACAGGCAGGGTTTGGTGCCCACAGGAGGAGCCAGCACTGTCACTGAATCCAAAATATCAGCTGCCTATGTTGGGGTGAGCCATCTTCATTTCCAGGTCAAGTTTAAAGTCTGGAAAAAAGGTTGCTCATATAATGAAAAGAGTTTTAAGAAGTCTCCCAGCTTAAACTGCTGTGCATTGCTGGGGCTCTTCACTCCTTTAGCTGTGTGGGGCTGCCTGAAGGTATTCCTGAGCTCCTTGTGGGAGTGGGGGAAGAAAAAAATATATATGGTATAGTGGGGTCAATGTGTGTGATTGTAACAGACCACCAGGCTTTGATGTTTGAAGTTCCATTTTTATGAGGGGAGGAAGCGAATTGGAGAACTCTCTTGGTTTGAAAGACACGTCTCTGCTAAGGAAGGCCGGAGGCTCCCTTGTAATGGAAGATATGACCCCCTAGCCTCTGAATATTATAATTTTGAAATTAAGGGGGCTTTCAGGCAAAGATATGAGAAAAGGAGTAACACTTCTTTACCAGTGTGTGTGTGTGTAACAAGGCAAACAACAACAATGGTAACAACAACAAACAAAGAGCAGAAAACTCCAAAGTCTCTTCCTGCTGTTTAAGTGCTTTCCCCTCGGTGCAGTTCCGGGCGCGGCCAGCAAGGGCGCTGCTGGCTCCCGGCCGGGCAGGGGTGATTGCCCCGCGCCTGCAGGGGGCGCTGTGGCGCCAGCTCGGCCATCTTCCCCCTCACGGTCAATGGCGGTGCAGCCAAGGGAATGGGATGGGGAAAGGGCCTCCATTACAAACCCCCGGTGGCAGCAGATCCCGGTGCCCCCTGTGCATGGTGAAAGGACCTGTAGCAGAAACCTCAGGAGAAGCAAGGTAGAATGGCAGGGCCTCCTGGTAGGCAGAGGGTGGAAAGCTACAGTGAGACACAAAGCCGGAGCAATGGCGGAGGTATGGTGCGTGTTGGGCCGTCGCAGCCTCGCTCCTCAATGCAGGACAGAAAAAGGCTCTTGGGGATGTTCTCTCTGGCTGGGCTCTGGGTCTGGGCTGTGTGGAGGGTGGGAGCAGCTCCCTGGTGGGAAATGAGGGCAGTCCCAGGTCCTGGTGGGGCACGCGCTGGCTCTGGGCTTCCCAACAGCGGCAAGAGGAGCCCAGCTGGCAAGTTCAGTCACCATGCCCAAGCAAAAGAAAAAAAGCAAAAAGAAGCAGACAAAGCCCACAACCAGCAGGATCCCTGATAGGAGATACCAGCCATGTGTCCAGTCAAACTGCCCCCCAAAAGAGTGGGTCTGCCTCTCATCCCTCCCCAATTCCCCCTGGAAACTTTAGCCTGGCTCCCGTTCATCGCGGCAGCCCCGGAGCCAGGGAGTGTGGGGATAGGGCAGGCAACACCCCTGGGCACCAAACAAAACAGGTCAAAACTCCCAAAAAGTGAGATGGGATAATAAACCATCCCCAAGACAAGAACCCAGATACTTCTTTTACTCAGTGAATGGGAAATGAAGCTGCCACTTTGAGCGAGTTTATTTTAAAGCTGAAAGCTTTGAAGGTCAGCCCCAGTGGAGTGACATTTTAGCCAAGGGCAGGAGAAAAGAGATCATTCTGTGAGTGAAGTGGGGAGATCTGTGACCTTAAGGGAGTCGTAAAAGTTGAACAAGACACAATGGAAGTGAGTTCCCATATCCAAGGAAGGGGTTTATATTAAATCAAGGACAAAACAAGCAGTGAAGAAAGAAGTGTGAATGCTTCCCCCTTTCTTTTTTTTCCCTCATAAAAAGCAGTTTTTCAATTGACTTACTTTTTTTTTTTTTTTCTCTCAGAATTAGTTCCTGTTTGGTAACCATCCTTTAAATAAGCTCTAACTCCAGATACTCTACATCCTACAATCTTGTCTGATGTTGGCTGCTTCAAGTGTGCTGAAATTTCTCTGGAGGAGGGCAGTGGGGCAGATCACAACTAAAACAGTGTGACAAGAGCAGCAATGCTCTGATGGCCAGAATCTCCAGACTGAGATGTCTTCTTTTAAAGCTGTTTTAGATATATACCTTGGATAAAGGATCTGTAGAGCACTGCTCATGTTAAATGCTCTGAAAATGCAAACATCACACAGAAGGGTATAATTTCATGGTGAAAATGCATTGCATGTGCTTGAAACATCTTGATTGCTTGGGCACAGGTAGAGTCTCCCTTAATCCCACCTGCTTTACCGTAGTCAAATTTATTTAAGGTGTCTTATTTGCAATTTCTTTTCTAATAAGGAGAATGAAAAATTTCTTAACTCTTGCCCAATTTAATTTTTGCTTTTAGCTAAAACATAAGCTTTCCAGACACATTGCTTAGTGCTTCCAAAACACCGGTGTGTCTTTTTTCAGGCTTTTGAAAAATTCCAAATTGTTGTTTGTATTTCAATTCTTTTATGCAACCTCTCCATAGAGGGCCATGGGAGATGTGGGAAACGTGGATTATGATGAAAGATTTAACTCATCTCCCTACTGTAGATCAGTGCACCATCTATTGATACTCCTACTGGTCTACAGGGAGAAACAAAATGACTTTGATAGATTTACCAATCCTTTTAATTCAGTTTAAACCCAGGTACTCTATGCCCCATTTCTCTCACAAGCACTACTTGCTTTCAGGGTTTTACCTGTTACCTCTTTGTGTAGCAGTGCATTGGTTTGTGTTTTCTTTCTGTGGGAATGGCACCTTCTAACAAGATGAGCAAACCCAGCAATATTTGTGTGCTTGAGAATGTGACAAGCTGCCTTCAAAGTAGCACCCACTACTTGAATGGCTTTCCATGGTACCCATAGCCATCTTTTTTAATTGTGATTGATGTTTGGAAAGGACTGTATTGGTTTGTAGATCTAACGATCTTTTAAAAAAGCAAAAGAATATTATATTACCAGAAATATAAAAGTAATGCAGGGAAGAGAATAATGCTTTGTCTCTATTCAGAAGTAGGAGACTGCAATTTCAGGTATGCAGAGCACCTCAAGAGCCTCAGACAGTTAATAAAACATCTGGGAAATGGGAAAAGCTCAAGATCCAGTTGCAGGAATCTGATGGGGTCAGATGTGAGAGCTGCAGTAATTCTTTGTCCCAGTATTATGGGATCTCTGGAGGTGACTGAAGAACTTGCAGTTGGCAGACTGGACTCTGAGGATGGCAATGTCTTCCTGTCTGTGTCCAGCAAAGCCTGCTTGAACACTAAATTAGGTGAAATGGTTGGTTGTATTTGCTGTTATCTCTTGGCTGATTGTAAAACAGGTCATATGAAGTCATGTAGATCTTGGAAAGTACTTGCTTGTGCTTTTTATCATTTAAGGAGAAAGGTCTTGTGCCTTCTCATAACCAGGCTGTTTGAGTGTGAAAAATGTACCTTCAGCAGTCTACTAATAGCTTGTTCTGTTCTTAATAGTCCTTTAATCTTTGCTTCTTGTAGGATTAATGATTAAAACTCTCTTCATGCTCCTGACTCCAGCTGATGTGAGGCATTGCCTTTGTGTTTCACCCAGCCACTGTGCACGCCCTCCCACTCATGCACTGCTGCAAGTTGAGAGCAGCCTGTTTTGGGGAATTTTGGACACCGGGGATAGGCACACACTGTCTCCACCTTGCTTCCTTGCTGCCTGCTGAGACTCATTGCTTTCAGGGCTGTACAAAAACCTGGTTTCACATGTTCTGCTCTGGGTGCAGCTTTCCACTGTCTAACAGCAGAGCAAGGACAGCACATGAGGGATTTTTTTATGCTGAAAATGATTTTAATCTATTGTAACTGCAGAAGTAGAGGGCTTGGGAGGTGGAAGGCTCGCTGGTAATTGGTGATTGTGCTACAGTAATAACCTGGCATGAAGTTCCTGGAAAAACAGGAAAGTGTGAGCTGTGGGGAAAAAAAAACTATCAGTGCTTTGGTGTGTTATGGGAAAGATTACTCACAAAACCATCTGGACTATAGAGAATTGAGTTTCAAAGATCAGATCCTGACACTGGGCAGCATTTTCAAGCTTGACATATGTGAATCCCCATTCTTGTGAGAACACCTGTGTGAATCTCCCTGGGAATGATGTAAATGCCCTGCTGAAATGGAGGGAGGTCATGTTAGCCTACATGTGAGGGATTTGAAGATCTCTAGGAGGTGATTCCTCTCTGTTAGAGCTGTGTGCTGCCCACGTTAGGCTGTTGTTCTGAGAGTGTTTCTCACACAGTGCCTGCTTTAGGACACTCGCAGGAGTTCAGGCATCCCAGGATGTGCTTTGAAAAGAGCCATAAACCCAACTGCTCGCTGCTGACGCATGTAACCTTGCACAAGAAAGGCTCACAGGGGAAAGTCAAAGAACTTAAATGGAAGTTATGTCCCAGCTCAGCTTTAGAAGCATTAGACAGCTTTCTTCTTCTTTATCAAAGAGTGATAATCAACTTTCTTCTTAGTGACAGAAGTAGCTGTAAAATAGTTCTTTTCTCTCCCACCCTGCCTTTTTTCTTGCGAGTTTCTTTAAAGTTTGTTTTCCTTGTATGTACACAACTGCTTCACTGTGTGACTTGATGAAGAGACTCTTTCCTAAAATAACCATCAAAAAAAAGTCTGTAAAGCTTTTGTTGTCATACACAGAACTGCACTTGCTTATTATTTTTATATTAGCTAAAATTCTGGGGTTTTTGTTTGGAAATAGTTCATCCAATTAAGATATAGGATAAGGGAATGCAATGTAAAAAATATAATTCTGGGAGGTTATTAATTCTTGCAAAGAAACAAATTTTGTTGGAGTGTTAATTTTTTCAGTGCATTGGGAAAGGATACCAAAGGGAGAAATGGAGAAATGCAGAGTGCAGCAGCTCCTTGTCTAGATCAAGACTGGGTAATTTTCTTGAGGCTGAGAACCAGCCTATAGATTAGTAGTCTAATGTTGTGACCAAAGTGTGTCAGCACAGAATCACTGACAATGATTTCCTGCAGCCCTTTTTTGAGAGGTGATGGGGGACAAGTTGGATATCCCAAGAAGAGCTAGTGTGGCCCAAGTCTGTATCAGGCAGTTGTGACTGCTGATGTTTTCTCAGTCCAAATATGTTTTTTGTTCACCAGCCAAACATTTTGTATTACTATTTTTGTTGTTGACAGTGTTTTATCTATGTCTTTATCTGATATGACCCCAGGTAGTTTTGTTTGCTCTGGCACATTAACTGGTGTGAATTTTTGTGCAGCAGTTCTTCATCTATTTTGACATGTGTATCTGTCATTTTTATCAATTTTTGCCAAGACCAGACTGGTAGACTCTTCATCACAGTATTTGTTCTGGAATAGTCTGTGTGACGCCCTTCACATGAATTCTCTTTCTTGGTGGCTGAACAGCCCT
The DNA here is from genome assembly GCF_047830755.1 of Zonotrichia albicollis. NCBI lineage: Eukaryota > Metazoa > Chordata > Aves > Passeriformes > Passerellidae > Zonotrichia > Zonotrichia albicollis. The sequence goes on from NC_133832.1 coordinate 12,404,236, forward strand.
GTGTTTTCTGAAAAGGAAGATTTCATTTATTTATATGCTGATGGAACAATTTATTAAAATGCTGGCAATAGTCCGTCACTTGTTAATTGTTTTCATTGCATTCCATGGCAAATACCCTGACTGATATCATAAGCTTGGCTGAGTGCTGGGCAGACTGAGAGAACCTCTGCTGCTGTATGCAGGGCAAGTAGAAAAAGAGCAACCAAGACCTGGAGATCCAGAGGTGAAGCTGGTTTTGCCCATGAGGGCATAGGGAGGCTGTCTGAGCTGGGAGTGGCATGGAGGTTTCTGACTTTAGGCTCAAAGTGTTGCTTTTGTTCATTGCTCAGCCGTCCTGATCTCAGAAACCAGCTCACTCTCCCACAAGACATCATTCTGATTTTGGTTATGAAAGGGTCTGTTAAATTTTTTAAACTGTTCTGGTGTTCTCCACTATAAGCTTTTCTGCTTCAGTAAGCCCAAACTTTCCTATCTTGGTTTCTGTTAAAGCTGACTGAAAAATATGTGTGGATGAGGAGTTGGCACAGGCCAGCCAGATTTGCTTTTAAGGGCACATTTCATGACTTAATCTTTTTACTCCATTCAGAGTTTCTTTTATATTCAGTCCTTCAGAGACAACAAATATCTCTAATTTTTCAAATCCTCAGTGGAAGGAATTAAGCAGTCTGAGGCTCTGTCTGCTGGATTTACTGCTGATCTACTGGAAAAAATATTCTGTTTCTTGCAGGTTTATAAAGATACCATTGGTATGATTTCTGTTAGGTCCTGGGCATTAATGACTGGGAGTCTGATGAAGTGGGCATTGACTTTACCCTTGTAATTTGCTTCCAACATTTGTTGTGTCCTTCAGTACTGGGCACTGGGAATAATCAGGCTAATGATCCTGCTCTTGCATTTGGGGTTCTCCAGCATGTTTGAATGTTTTGTTCCACTAGCAGCACCAGCTTTGCTGCTCTGCCTGCAAGAAGGCACCTGTCTGCTTCCTTAGTTGTGCTGCTCTTGGAAGGGAAGAGGAGTAGCAATGAGAGACTTTCTTACCTTGTACAGCCCCACTGTGCTCCTTGTTCATCCCTCCCTCACCTGCTGCCTTCATTCTTTGGTCTGGAGCTGCTTAGGATTTGTTTCGTGTCTATCTTCCTCTGTTGCTTTTCCTCTGAGAGCACACTGAAAGAATAATGGGAGTGTTGGAAAAATAAAAAGCCATCTGGGAACAGAGATTGGGGGTAAAGGAAAGGTTGTAGATGAGAGTGGGGAGATGTAGCAGGACACAGCACAAAAAGATTCCAAAAGTTTCTTTTTCTGCCTAACACATTTAAACCTGTGAAGTTTGCCACAACTCTAATCTCAGTCAGGTACTTCAGTCATATGGACAAACTCTATGAGTTTGTGTGTGAAGAGTCTTTCCCTTTCTCTTCTAAGTTATTATTTAGAGAGTCCTAATGAGCCATGATTGTGCTTTAGGCTAATAGCTGTCCTAGGGATTAAAAATCGGGGGGGAACAATTATTTGAGTGCATTATTGCTTTATCTTCATTACTGCCAAAATCTGAAGGGTACTGTTACTGCAAGCTGACTATAATAAGTTGCATCTGATTTTCTTTTAATTAGTGAATTGTTACCTCCTGAAATACTGGTTAATGCCAATTAGGAAACTGTTGTGTGATAGGTCTGATGTAGTTCTGGTAAAATCCCTCACTGTCTGAATAAAGGGAGGGGGAAAAAAAAGAGTAAGTTAACAAGTTTTTTCTTGATGTTTTTGGCTTCCTACCACACTTCTTTGTTTAATAAGTGTACAAAGGGATTCAAATTCTATGGCTGCTGTTGAAGGTTACTTTGGGATAGTTCTGTTCCCTAGCCCTCAATAATTCTTCCTGTTCAAAAGGGTGTGGGGTTTATGAGTCTGACTGTTGTGTTAAGCAAAGTTGTAGGCAATGTGGAACACTGGAGTTTCTATGTCAGTCCTGATGACAGCCTTCAAAAGCCCCAGAAAGTGATGAAGGGATAAATCCTCACAGGGATTGGCTTCTTAATGCTGAAAGAAAAATTCACATGTTATCTCTGGGTGTACTTGACACATCTGGTGAGATTTTTTTCAACACTGAACATGGCATTTATGGTTGATGACCTTTTGGGTCAGTAAACAGGAGGTGAAAAACAGGGCTTCTGGAGCTAAATGCAGTAACTTCAATAAGTAAAAATAAGATACTTGACCCTAGCAGAGCAATCTTTCTACTTTAGAAACAGCAGGCCTTCTAATACATTGCAGTAGCTTATGTAATAATCAGTGAAAATAGGTAAAACATACATAAATTAAAAAAATTGACATGCCATTGTCATAATTTTTACATATAATTTGAAAGGCAAATTATGTTCTATAGTAATTTCCTCTGTTCTCTGCAGCTTTCATTGTTGGCTGTCAGCAAATGGCTCATTAAGAGCTAATGTTAAAATCGCTAGTGTATAAAAGGAATGGGCCCCTGAGCCACTGATTAAAAAGCAAGGTAGAGAAGGCCAAAGCATTTAATTGGAAGCATGAGAGCTGTTAATCCTTTTGTTTTTTTTCCAGTCAAGAAATTGCTGTTAAATGAAAGAGGGAGAAAGACTGTGCTTTTTCAGAATGTAAAAGGTTTGTGAAGAAATCCTTCAGGCCTTCCTGCCTTGCCCCTTGTGAATGCAGAATAATTCACTGGGAGGGGACAGTTATGACACACCAGAAGTGCTTCAAGTATTGCAGAGTGTAAATATGAAGGTTTGAAAATGAGGAAATGACAGATAATGCACACTTGTGACTGTGCGTGTGACTCCTAGCAATTTTTGGTAGTGACATTAATGTTTTGAGGAGCATTTAACAACATCTCCTGAATTGCTTTTTTGGACAACTGGCAGTCAGAAAAAGTGGCAAGATGTTTTTCATCTCTTGATTCAGCCCTCCTTGATGACATTGTATTTTGTTGTGAAAGGATGAAAGCGCTTTCCTAAGTTCATGGCTGTGCAGGAGGAAGGTGCAATCACTCTGGTTACTCCAGAAAAAGCCTTTTGAGCATTACTTTGATAAATGTCCAGTGTGGTAAAAGGCTCCTGCAAGGCTAAGGCTTGTCCCCATCCTGGTTCAGTTGTGGCTTGCACCATTCTTGGCTTTGTTGTGTGTTGTTTGCTGTGACTTTTCTGTGTGTTGACCATGGTTGGGACAAGGGATTTTTACTCTGAGCACTACAGTCTAGTGTCTGGCAGAATGGTGTCAGCCATAGTTTGGCCTCTAAGCTTTAAGTCCATAAAGTTTTAAGTACTAATGTGTACTAGCATAAGGGATTGAACAAAAATAGATGTGTGGAGAAATGAAGAGAACCTGTTCTCAAGGGTTTTAACAAGGGAGCACAGAAAGGGCATCCTTAAAACAATGGCTGTGACAAATAAACATGCATGCATGAAGTGTTCAGCCAAAAATGAGCCTTGGAGCATGGGAGGGAGATCCATTGAATAGTTCAACTCTGCAAACTGTTTTGATTTAAAAAAAAAAGAAAAAAAACAGTGAGAGAGAGGGAACATATAAATATATAATGGCTATAAATCACTGGGTTATTCAATTATTCATATCCATACAAACTCCCTGCATTTATTCTAAGAGAGGAAAAACCAAAAGATTATTTCTCTTAGTTGTTTTTTATTATAAGCAATAGAGAAACAGTGATAAGTGATCTTTGTTCTTTCACAGCATTTGTAGTGTTCATTTATTTTGAGTGCATTACTGAGTCAGTTCACTGGCAAAATTTTTTAAACAATAGCATTGACCTTTCAGCAAATGGCTCAGCATAATGGTGGGAAACAATTTTGCTTTTCAAATCATGTATTCCTGGTGGACAGACACATGCTCTGTAACCTTGAGGACAAGTCAGAAGTTCTCCCCTCCTTCTGTGGATGCCTTGCAGTAGTGTCATGGGTAGGGATTATTCAGTGAATAACTACAAATAAAAATAAGAGGAAGCCTGCTAGCATTCATGCTGAAAACTTGAGATTAATTAGATAAATGTTTTGGTATGAATTATTTCCTTAAATCCTTGTAATGGGACAATATTTCCTGCAGGTGTCGTTTGATTGACCTCAGGGAAGGTGAATCCCTGCAATGGAGAACTTGGCCTGTGATTTCCTTATAATACAGTATTGGCTCTCATTTACTATCCATTTTTTATCCCGTTAATCCCAAATTAAATGCCTGGCAGTAGCCATTATATGGCAGTGGATGACTTGCCAAGTCTGAGAGTGTGTACACTGCCAGCTGTCGTGGTGCCCAGCTGACCCTGGTGCTCTGAGAGCATGTTCCCTCAGCAGTGGTGCCATCTCTGCAGAGAGGAGTCTGCTGGGAACCCTCAAGAACCCACAATGTTTCATTATTACTGGTACCCCTCAGCTGATGATTCTTTGTCCTCCAGGCTTTGGTGGAGCTCCTTGTCTCCTCATGCTGGAGCAGTTGAGTAACGTTTGCCATGTTGAAATGCCTCTCTGTGCCTACAAGGGGAACAGAGCTTGGTACATGTCCTGAGCAGGAGAGCACTCGTTCTGTGTATCTTTGCTTTTGCATAAACAGGATCTTTAATGCTATTTAATGTGGCAATCTGTTTATGAATTATGTAGCTCTACATTTCACACTCTGGTTATAGTATCTGAATTTTAGTCAGCCCTTTCTAACTGCTGCTACAGATTTTGGTGTAGCAGCAAATACCTCTAGCTCCTTCTATAAGTAGGATCAAGTCTTCATCTAAATCTGGGACACATTTTACCCTCTTTGTTTCACTCATCGAAATACTTGATGACCTCTGCTAAGAGAATATCGTGCTGAGCTAAAGTATTTCTGATTTTGAAGTGGCATTTTGTTAAGAGTTCTTTCTCTGGCTTCCTGGGGAAACAGCCTTTCTCATTACTATCGCTTCAATATCTTTATGTGCCTACTTACAGCTTCTTATATTTACTTTTGAGTAATCAACGACTGAGCTGCATCATTGGAGTATTGTTAACAGGCACAAAGGGGGCTGATTCAGAAATTTTTGAGGTCAGGTCAACTCTTTTAGTTGATCTTTGTGAGCCTTGTGTAAGATTGATAGTAGTGGAAGCGCACTAAGTAACTCCCTGTCCACACTGCTGTCAGTCTGAATGCTGAATCTCTTTGATTATGGTTGAATCCTGTCAAGTTTTCTAGGAGAAATTACTGTAATGGCCCTTGCAGCTTGGGAGGAATAATTCAGAATTTGTAACTAAGTCATTACTCTGGGAAACCTGCTGCTTTGAACCTTTCTGTGCAGCCCTTCCCTGATGCCATGAAACTGTCTCCAGTTGATACTTAGCTTGGGTTGCAAACTCTTATTCATTGCTCAGTGAAAACAGCCTAGAGACTAAATATTGGCATTTTCTTCATTTTGTGTGTTAGTTTATCTATTTTGTTGTTGTTGTAGTACATAAACTGCGTAGAAAACACTCTCAGAACAGGGACTAACTGCACTCCTGAACCTCACAGGATTTAGCTTTGAAAATACTGAAGGAGAGCTTAATTTTTGAAGATGAGTGAGCAGCAATGCAATCACTCACTAGGTATGCACACTTAATCCTACACAATTTAAGTCTTCAGTCAGAATATTAAGCACTTAATTGAAACACACAAAGTGTTGGTAGCGTTTTCATGGTGCACATCTTGCTCTTCAGGACCTGCTTATTCCTGCCAACAATTGAGTAAACATGTGAGGAGTCTTATTTTCTTTCAGGTTGAATTGAGGTGTTGTCACATGAGTACACAAACACAAGCCAGTGTATCCTGGGTATTTTGTTCCCCTTTTCTGTCCTGATACAACTGAAATAAAGTATTCAGTATATGCCTCTGTTGACTTCTGTCACTGATCCTGTCTCAGAGAATGCAGGCAATGTTGTTTAATTAGGATAAGGAAGGACTTCTAGACTGCCCCTGTAAGCATTACTAAAATTTTCGAAGCCATTTCCTCTAAAGTGCTTTGAAGCCTAGTTCTCAACACTCAATTAAATATGATGGAATTAATTTTGTAGATGGCCTCATCATAGAATGCATGATAGCATCAGCTCTATGAAGAGTATTCCAGTTAGTGTGTTAATTTTAATCATATGGAAAAAAAGATCTGTTTTACCCTGATAAGTTGGTGCTTGCCATTGCTATAGATTTTTGGATGTTCTCCAGAGCAGGTAGAAGGTTAGCTAATTTTAACATGTGAATAGAGCAGGGAATATTATTCATACCCTCCCCCCAGACAAAACTATTTAACACTGCTTGGATGAGAAAATTACAGGCTGCAAACAAATGATACTGTTCACACCTAGACTTTACATAGGCCTTTGAATACACAATAACTACTTTAGTATTTCCATAGCAACAGGAAAATAGTAACACAGATGTAAAGTGATATATTGGTGACATTCCTCTTATCTTGTCCTTTGGGTAGACTTTCTCTTGCTCTCTGCTGCAGTTGAGTATTTTTCTCTCCTGTGCAAAGGCTCTCCAGCTCAGAGCTGCTGCAAGGTGCTCTGGTGTCTCTGTTTGCTGCTGCTTTGAGGGTGTCCAAATCCTTCTGGGCTAACCCTGCCCTTCTGTGCAGGCAGGAGAGGAGCTCACCCAGTGCAGCCTGTGAGCAGGCTGAGGATGAGTCTTCCTCTGACACCATGGGCATGAGGAGCCTTCTTTTCCTGGTGACAACTGGGCTGAACCCCTCAGTAAACAGGCAATAGTGGATGACAGGGAAAGTTTAATCCTGTGCCTTGTTTAAAATTGGCTTTCCCCTTGAGGTGTGTTTTTTGAATGCTCAGTATCCTGTTCCTTATGGATGTCTTCCAGTGTGAGATATCTGATGATCTCAAGGAAACGTTGTCAGCTTTGTAAAAGAGATGCATTGCCAAACAGGTGCTGTTTGTATGCACCTCTTTGTTTTCTTGTTTGTGTTTGCAGTTAATTCATGTTTGATACTGTTTCAGTTTCTGTTCTTGGCAATGTTGACTTTTTTTTCCTACTAAAGACACATTGAAAGTATTGATATTTACAATGTTTATGGAAAGGTGCTAGCTGAAATGGGAAGCTTCATTTCTGAAATTCCAGTATTTATAAATTTATTTTCCTCCACTGTAAACCACCAAGACATTTAGAAGTTAAATATGTGATACAGGTATTTTGTAATGGAATTATGGTCACTAGTAAAATCAGAATGTTTTATTTCACTTTCTGGTGTATTGTCATTTGTGGCTGTGGGAAAAGTAAAGCATTTTGGCCTCCTGATAACCTGAAAATTAAGTATTCTTGATGCTGTCACAATTAGGGACCATGGAAATTCTGTTCTAAAAAAGTAGGAAAATTATTTTATTTGGCCAGATCAGAACGCTAATTAATAAAATTTTAAAATCCTGTTGGAACCTGTGCTTGGATAATGTGCGTGGGACTTCTACTTGACCTGAACCCTGGACATTAATAATATCACATACTCTTTAAGTTCCACAGGTGGATAATGCATTCTGTCTATTTTGCAGTCTTTTATTAGTCTTGAATGTACCCTTGATCTTACTTTATGAAAGAGACTGAATGGTAGACCTTGATTTATCTTTGCTGTATCTTTTATCATATTGTCTTTTTTATTTTCATGTCATCTCTACCTTTGCTTTTGCTTCTCTGATCTAAGAAGTTCCAACATCTTCAGTCTCTGCTGATACAGAAGAATCAGCATGACTTTAATCAATGTGGTTGCCTATCTTTGGGACTTTTGTAATCCTGCTACGTCCTTTTGGAAGTGGTGTGACCCAAATTAAATAGAACACCTCATTCTTTTTTATGTGCTCTCTTCCCCTTTGAAGTACATTTTGAACATGAGTATTTCTTTTTCTTCTTTGTTCTTCCTTCAGTTGCAAGAAAAAGATGCATTCAGCAAGGCAGAGACAGTATCTCTTTTGAATGGGAGATTTTTCTTTGCAAAGACTTTGGGCATGTCACTTGAAATCAAGTGGAAGACAGTGCCAGTAGCTTGCAAGTATTGTACCCAATGTGGAAGTACAAGTTCCTTTTGAATAATGTATTATTTATCATGCATTAAACTATTAATAGAGTGAAGAGTCTAAGATTGCCTAAGACAAAAGTTGGGAATTTGGTTGGAAGGAAAAATGCTGTTGTTAAGTGAAACTTTTAAATGCATTTTCTTTGACCCACATTTTTGAGGATTCTGTTGTTGTTTTGGAAATGGATTTCAGTTAATTTGGGGAATGAAGGAGGACTGATTGTCATTTCTATATTTATCTTCAGAGCCTAAATGTCCTTACTAGCCACAGCAAGTGCATACAAGATGACTGGTAAAAATACTTTCCTAGATTCTTAAGGAATGAAGTAATAAGAGTAAAACTTCTCTTATTCCTTTGTATTTTGTGGTTGGAACTGGCTATCATTGGCCACTGATATGGCTTTTGCTTTTTCCAAAGCAAGAAACACTCCTACTTGAGTTTAAAGACTGAGTCCCCTGAAGAATGCAAAATTTTGTAGAACCAGAGAGTCAATGCCTTGCAAGATCAGTCTTGCAAAATGTGCCAAATTTTACTGTATTTCAAGTTGTTTGCTTGCACTTCATGTTGAAGCATGTTTTGTGGAGGGCCTCAGTTTACCTTTTTGGATGATGGATGGCTGTTTGTGGAGATTTATCTAATCATTGAAGTTAAAAGAGAAAAGTGAAGAAAAGTAGATATTTAGAACCAAAAAGGTTGAAGTTTTCCTAACACAAGCAGCGCTGCTTTTGCCAGCCTGGAATGACTCCTTGTTCAGCAGGGAGGCTTTGTTGAAATGAGACCAAGGAGGAGATGAGGACCCAGCCAAACTTATGGGACTGATGTCTGAGGAGTCTTATAAAAGCCTGTGCTTACCCTGTGATTTATCTAGTCAAGTTTGAGAATGGTACAAAGATGCTTTAATTTTCCTGTGTCATGATCATGAGAAGGACAAATGGTATAGTGCAGAAAATACCTATCCTTCCCATCTCATCCATTTTAGCCATGTGAACTGTTTTTAAATAGAAAAAGAGAATTTCTTTTTTTTTTTCTTTCCCTTTTTTTTTCTCCCCACAAAGAGCTTTCAAGTGTGAAGAATTCATTGTGCATCCTTTGGTTTACTTGTTTTGAATTTCCAGTAACTGGATCCAGGAGCATGATTGATGCATCGTGTCCAACAGAAACACTGGACGTGTTAACTGAAGAACTAGTCTGCACCACTGACTAACCTAATTCTGGGAGCTTTAACTGGTCTGAAAGGACAGGAATGGAACTGTGAAAACTGTCTTGACACTTGGTCATTTCTTTTTGATGCTAATGGGGTTAACATCCTCCTCTGTCATAATGAATTAAAAAATTTTATTGGTTAGTTTTTAGCCCACAGGGCTATTAAATGGAATCATCAAATGCAAATGAAGCCCCTGGTAAAGTCTCTTGAAGTTTTTCTCTTAGTAAAATAATGACACAAATGTATACATTGAAATGTAGATCATTAGAAGGTAGCAAGACCAGAAACAGGAAATAGTATCAGTGATAAAAATAGTAGTTGTGGTAGGGAAACAATCTGTTTTCTCCAGCAATATCAGCCTAGTATGGAGCTGTCCCTCAAATGCTTGAACATTTGTTAGGTATTATGTTGCATTTAGGTCAGAAAAGACCCTGAAGATGATGGTCCAACCATTAACCCAGCACTGCCAAGGCCACCACTAAACCACGTCCCCCAGGTGCCACACCAACATGTCTTTAAACATCTCCAGGGGTGGTGACTTAATCACTCCCTTGGGCAGCCTGTTCCAGTGTTCGACAAACTTTTCAGTGAAGAAGTTTCTCCTAATGTCCAATGTAAACCTTTGCTGTGCATGTCCACCCATATACAGACAGATTTTTGAGGTGTACAATGTTAAATGAAGATAACAATTCAATGTCCCAACTCTGGTTTGACAGACAGGCCAGTACCTGGGTTGTCTTCTCGTTCCAGCCCTGTTCTATGTTTCTTTGAAGGTATTTTACATGCAATGGAAAAATAAGGTGAAACAATATACCAACTGAAGTGATTCAGTCTGTCTCACACAGGAGTGACTTGTGGTTTTTTGTTTGTTTGTTTGTGTTTTTATTGAGAAAGGTGTGTATGCAAGAGGCAATTTAATAAAATGCCATGTGGAAACTAATCCCGTTACCACCCTTTCCCACAGAAAACAGGCTCAGGCATGTGGTGCTCTCATCACTGCAGGACTTCTTCCAGCACAAAGGCATCTTCCAGTGCTCCTGGCCTGTGGGTAATCTCTCTCCTGTACTTCTGCCTCCAGGGCACTTTCCAACATTTTGTACTTAGCGTTGCAATTTGGTGAATGCTAATTACCACTATAAAGATGGCCCTTGTGTGCTGATTAGGACGTCTTTATCCCTAACCAAAGGAAGATTGCATATCACTGTCAGAGCGTTTAAGCTGCTGAACTTGATTGATCATTCCAACGTGTCACTCGGTACCCGTGCCGCGTTTGAGTACGCTAAAGTTGATGTAGATGACTGTAGAAACATGATGAGTAAGGCTGTATGAATCTTTCATAATGAAGCATGAAATAGGATAGAATTCTCCTGGACTCCAATCTTGCAGACACTGATTTAATGGAGCAATATCCCCTAGTAAAAGAAAATTGAAGCCAGTAATAAGCACTGAAGCTGACTCAAAATTTGTTGTCAAAACTGGTTTTGAATTACTGAAGAGTAAAAAAAAAAAAGAAGAAAGTGGTGTGGACTGTATATATGTGTGTATATATATATATACGTGTGTGTATTCAAATGTAGTTACCTTTTCAAAACAGGAATTTTCTCCTATGTTTTATGATTTAAAGGATTTTCTTTTTGGTGTTTTGTAGGAGTTATTACAGGAGGGGAAAAATAGCAATTTCAAAAGAATGATACGGAAGTTATTTGGGCAAAAGCAACTGGTGAAAAGGAAACTAAAGTGTTCTTATTAGTATGAATTTTCTTGAAATTTGTAGACTTAGTCCAAAAATGTCAAACATAAAAGGACACGTTTCAGTTTAACTGGAAGTAGCTTGTGGGAAATACAGTTATGTGAAACATCTCAATTTATATCAAATTGGCAATTTTTAAGTAGAGAAGTCTAAGTGTCAAGTGAGTCAGCTTCTGAACTGTGTGCCAGGCTGTATTAATAAGTGAGAAAATGAAAATAATAATTTCAAGTGATTCACAATGTCCGTGGGTATCATATGTGCTTTCACTTGCCAGAGCCATCCTTGTTTAGGAAGACATGGAAATAAATGGTGAGATTAAGAGAAATATGACAGCTGAAGGTACTCAGGTTAATGGCAGATCTGGAAGGCAGCCCCTGCTCGTCTTCTCAAATACAGGTGGGGGAGCTGGGGGCATGGTGAGGTAGATCTGGACCCTTGTCTGGGCACTCTCCTACCCCACAGCTGTGCCTGGCTCAGGTGTCCTTGTGGAGAGGCACCCACTTCCAGTGGAGGCTTCTCCGAGTCCCCAGGGAGGGGCTGGGACATCACAGCACAGGGACTGACCAGGGTGTATTTTCATTTCACCTTCCTTTCCCTATCCTTCCTAGCCTCTGTTATTTATACAATAGACCAGCAAATTTAAAGCAGGAAAACATTCTATTTTTCCTGCTTGTATATCAATCCTTTTAATAAATAATGCTTCTCTTGTCAGGAGTTTTATTAACATCTATAAACTGCTTGGGCTGTATTTAAAAAAAGGGACAAAAACCTTGTTATGTTGTTTTTGCTGACCTTCCTCCTTAAAGTGATGTGACTGATGGCATAATAGGTAATAGGGGGAGATTGTACATTAATATTTAATAGGGATAGATAGGTTTATTACTGAAACATGTAAAATGCCCTCACAGCTGCCAGCTGTAATTACAGCCTCTGTCTAGATGGTACATGTGCATTTGTGTGTTTATGGAATTAAGTTTAGAAAGTCAAGATGTCCAAAGTTAAGCTTTTAAAAAGCATATGTTTGTCAGAATTACCTATTATGATTGGAGGATTTTGAAAAAAACAGTGCATATTTCAGAGCTTTAGGAATTTAGTTTTTACCCTTATTAATCCATCCTGTTTCAGAAAGATGGAACTTCCTGCTGCTTTAAGGATTGATGCTGATTTTGAAGAAACAGCAGAGCTCTCTCCAGGTTACTGAATTTTGTCCATAGGCAAGCCCGCTGTGGTCTTTGTCTTTATGGGCTAGTCTTCAGCTGGGGTTTTCATGCCCCTTAGCATTGAATCTTCTTCATGCCTTGTTTTCAAATTCCAGACTTCAAATTCTAGCTGTGCAGGGAGTTTGAGACAACTTTGAGGTATTGCTGCTATATTCCTTGGCAGATGCAGAATATTTGCATCCCCAAAGCAGAAAGAAACTTATGAAGTGGCTGAAACAGAAAAGGCCTAAACCAGATATTATTGCAATTCACAATGGAAATAGATGGAAGATTTCTATTGGCAGATAAAACTGATTTTATTTATATTTATTTGATGTTCAAGTGACAGATTTTAGCAGCCTAGAGGTTCTCTTCAAGTGTTTCCATTCCAACAAGCATATAGTAAAATCAAAGCCTTCCAAGCTTTCTGTCACTTCTGCTTTCTGTCAACATATACACAATCCAAGATTGTATCCTGTTATTAAATGAGCGAGAACAGTGTGCTGGAAGCATGGTTATTCTCACCCAGTGGGCAGAGATCTTATGAAAAAGTGTGTCTCTTCACATTACACTGTTGTTTGTTTGTTTTTCTTTCCCTTGAAATCCCACCACATTGTTATGAAGTTAATTTAGTTGCTGTTGCTTATGATACACACTTCACAGGAATGTGTGGTGTGGCTGAAGAAACAGCTTTTATGCTTTTTAAAGATCAGCCTTAAAATAGAAGTTGTGTTTTGGGGAAAGGAATAGGAACTGTATTTCAGGGGCTGAAAAATTTCCTTATTTTTTTATCAGTGGTCAAAAGGACTTCTCAAATCAAATTCAGAAACTTTTCAGTGCCATCATGATGTCCACTGCATGGCTGTGTACACCCCAGGGTGAGGAGATCTGCTCCTACTTCTCTTCTGTTTACTGCTTAAAGTCAGTAGAGTTTTAATACACACAGTCTGACAGCGTTTACCATATCAAGCACGTCCCCTGGACTGTGCAAGTAAGGCACAGGCTTGTCAGCCTTGAGCAGCGCTCAGACATGCAGCTCTTGAGGTGCTCTCACTCAGACAAGTATTGCACTGCATTCCCCAGGGATTTTTTTTTCTTTAAAGGCCTTTAAAAGTGGGAATGAATTAGGCATCTCTTCCCTGGCTCCCACAGGTCCCTGAGTTTCACATTTAAATGGGTCCCAAAAGCAAGCTTTGTGAAGTTTTAGCTTTATAAAATTCCCCAATCTCCTATCTTAGCCCTTGTCATTTGGAATGCAGCCCAGATGTGTTACAATGCTCATACACCTTGAATTTCTCCTAGTTTTAAGGAAGTTGTCCTAGTTTTCTTAGGAAATCTTCATGGTCTTTGTCAAATGCTGGAATTTATTTTAGTTGTACAAAAAAGCAGACCTGGTGCTTCTGGATAAAGGGTTGGTCTGGAAGGATATGAACTTTGAGGGGGTCAGTTCAAGAGTCAGTCTTTGCTGATGTTTTGTATATATATAAATATAGTATTTGGATATGTTGCCAATATCTCTCCTGAGATGCGGAAAATTCTCAAATGTAGAGGAAAGTCTCTATCTTGAAATGGGCCACATGCCATCCCAGCTGAGTGGTGTATTCCAAAACACCTGGAAGTGCAGTATCCCTGCAGGCCCTGAAGAAGCATTAGAGGAGGGGATTCTTTCCCAGGCTCCATGTTGGCAGATCCAGAGCCAATGTGCTGGCAGCAGGGGTGGGCTGTGGCAGAGTGAGTGTAATTGCTGCCTGTGTGGATTAATCTAATAATCGTGCAATTATGCAATCATGACACTTGCATTACTGTATTGTCTGCATGGTGTATGGAAATGATATGATGATTATAAAGTCATTATCCAGTATAGCAGAGTGCCTTTGAAATCCAGTGCCCTCCCTGCATTGTTGATAGGTATCTGCACTGTGCACAAGGGATGGCTCTCCCTGGAAGGTTGGTGATGTTTGCTTACTTTTATCTGTTACCCTTTGCTGTGAAAAATTTAACCCATTTCCTCAATTCAGGGTTTAATGATTTTCTCTAACTACTGAACATCTCTTGTAGTACAGAGATTTCCTACAGGATTTCCATTATTTCTATGGTTTTGCCTTTGCTGCTGTATCAGTAGTGTTTTCCTGTTATCTTTCTGTTGTGGTCAACTATTTCCAAATTGACAGCTGTCACATATGTGCTTAGGTAGCGATTGGGAAGATCCATTTATGGACTGTATCTGAATTCTTTCATTTGGTCATAGCAGCTGAAGAAAGGAGGAACAGATAAAAGGTTTTCTGTGACATTTTAAAATGAACTATAGAATTTAATCAAATTTCTGTAACTTATCAAAATTAGTATACAGCAGCATTTCTTGCTGTAACAAGTCAAAGAGAATCACTCATACTGCGCAATTGACCGGACATGGTCATGCCTAATTTTGTAGGCACAGAATTTCATTTATTTCAGTAGGACATCATTTACACATAAAATGATTGGTCATTTTGTATAAAAAGTTTTCAAGATGTATTTTATATGACAAATTGTAATTGCTTAATATTTTCTCATTTCCTGAATTAAGATTTTCTGATGATTTTACTGTAAACAAGCTGCTGGTGTTTGGAGCCCAGTGGCTGTTTGGAGACTTCCAGAAGCAAGTCCAGTCTGAGAAAAACAGCATGGGCTGAAAAGTAATAAGTCTTTAAGAATGACAACAATCCTCTATTTAGAAGAGTGTCTCCAGTGTGGAGACTACCTTATGTATTACACTTAAGTGAGGAAAGAAGCTGGATGGGAATGGATGTACAGAGGGTTGATTTTATTTCAGCCTTGGTGATGTTTTGGAGCTTAGCACCTTTGGGGTTTGGTGCTGTCAGGTGGAGGCATTGCTAGAGGATGTCTTCTGTCTGAAGTCCTTCCCTGGTGATTGTGTCCTGCTCAGGCTGTGTGCAGCCAGTGCCAAGGACAGCACGGCGGTGGATGTATGGATGTAGCATCAGGGAGTATGTGCTGCCTGGCCTGATGTGTCTAAGCAGAGAGATACTGTACAGGAGTGAGACCTGATCTACAGCAGTCAGCTCTGTGACAGCCTGGGGGCTAGACTCAGGGGCAGGCAGAAAAGCAAACAAAATGTTGTGGGTTTTTAGGCGAAAAATAGAGAACAAAATGGAGAAACACTGTTGTGCCTCCATATCTGTGTTGCTCCAGCACTTTGAATATCTCATGTGGTTTTGGTGCCTTTTTAGCAGAAAGAGTAGGATAGAGTAGGAAAAATGAGGGGGAGGGTTATGAGGCAGTTTGGGAGAGGGAGCCAAGAGGTGCTAAGACAGGTCCTAGGCAAGTAGGGAAGGAATTAACACAAAACACAAAACAAAGCTCAGCTGTAGTTGAGCTGGGGAGGTAGATTTCTACCTGCCATTTTGTCTGTATAGCTGTTGGGTTCCCCTCCCTTATTCCTGACTGCTGCTCTGTAAGGACACTGCTGACAGTGTCATAGGAAAACAAACTGCCCTTTCTTCTGTTCTTTCCCTCCCTGCACTGGCTTCTCCCAGCTCAAGCCTCCCCTTTACTTCCCAGACTGTCCCCCATGAAACTGCCATCTCATTTGAGGTGCCTGACTGTGGAGCACCTCTGTAGGGTGCTGGGGGTCTGTGTAAACCCACCCAGGCAGCACAGAAAACCCTGCAGGGCCACACACCAATGTCTGCAGTCAGCCTGGCAGTGCCAAGAGCAGTCTTTGTTTCCAGACAGCACGGATGGGCTCAGAAACCTTCCCCAGCCACCCTCAGTCAGAGTCCCAGCATGCTCTGGGAGACAAATCAGACCCAAGTGGGCAATTTGGCATTTTGCAATGGTGCATTTTTGTGGATGGTCAAATGTACTTTGGAGAAGAAAATGCTTGTGGAGAGCCACGTTTTACCCAAGTTTGATAATTGAGTTATTACGGAAGTGTGTAAAAAATGGGGTTTAGAATAGAAGTGCTGACACTAGAACAGCATGAACACAGCTGTTATAATATAGTAAATTTGTAAGAAATTGTATAGCTAACAAAGTAGGTCAACAGCTTCAGAGGGAAAACTGTTTCAGATGCCAGGCTACTCTATCTTAGAAATCTTGATGTTTTTTCAACATGAGAACAGAGATGTTTTCCCTTCTGTGCTATTTCCCATCATTTTCACTTTTAAAAATTTTCATGCTGGAAAGTGGAGCTGACCCCCAGCTGTGAGTGAATACAAATCCAGCACATACAGGTACAGCACAATGGATCACAGACCAGGAGACATAAGGAAGACTGTTCCATGCCAGATCACAGGTCACTCTTGCCTTGTCTCCCACTGTGACAGTGGCCAGACATGGCCCCTAACCTAACCCTAACCAACATTAAATTTTCATTAGCTCATAACAAAGCTGATGACTTGAATACTTTGCTCAAACCCTTTTATCTGGGCATCTCTGGTCCCTCAGGGTCCACCTCAGGTCTCGACTTTCCACTTTGTTCTCCTGCCCTGCTTGCCCATCTGGCTTACAGCCCCCCATAGCTACTTAGTCAGACTTACTGGGGTTGGAGAATGACAGTGTCAAACTAGAGGACAAGGTTTATCCAAATACTAAGTACAGCCATTAGACTTTCTGTGAACACTTTTTTGTGTTTGTCTTAAAAAATATTGCTGCATAAAGGTGGCACTTCTCAGTCTCTCCATCCATCTGCAACTCTGTTTAATTCCAGTGCCTTGATCTCATCTTCCTTGTCCCATTTTGCTTTCTTTAGTCTGCTTCTGGCAAAAAGGTTTTGAGGTGCTTTTCTTGCCCTCTTTCAGCCTTCCTGTATATTTCCATTGCCAGCCAATTTGTTGCTTTGGAATGTGTCATTGCTGCTGGGAAGGTTCAGCAGTGATTCCTGCCTGGCTCAGTGTTTTTTATAGGTACAGCTGTTCTTGGGAACCTCCAGTTCTGAACAAATAAATACCAGTGGTAGTGCCTTGACTGACAAGTTTCTTTGCTTAATGGCATAGTTTCCATGAGAAAGAAGCCTTGAGTGCTGAAGTGGTAACAAGACTGGGACCACTGGAAAGATTTTAAGAAATTCTGCCTTCCCTTCTCAAAAGTGATTTATTTAATGAGGACGCAAAATTCAGATGTGTTTTGATGGGTCAAAGACTGAATGTTGAAATCACTCATGACAGTGACACTTAATTGCTCTGTGGAGCCCATGATCTTTGATTTGGGACTTTTTAAGCAGCATCTTATTTCACTCAAACTTTTTATTTAAGCATTTGAAAATATTTAGTATTTTATGACATAGGAAACAGCCATGTTTGTTGTCTTTTCTATATTGTGGCTTGAGTGTGTCATGTTATTTTGAAACAATTTTGTCTCAGAACAATATTATCTCTTTTTTTAAAAAAATAACACTGCAAGATTTCCAATTCTTATTTTTTTATGTTCAGCAGTCTTTTGATTGTTTTAATATCTACACAGCTTGTAATTTTTTTTTTTATAAACTGTAAACCACTGCAATTTTATTATGTGCTATGAGGGCTCTGTTCTCTGTAGATAATATTCCTACTATTCCCATTTTGTATGATACCATAGTCTGGGAGCTGAATATTTCAATGAAATGTATCTGTTCTTTGCAGAAGCTAATTCCAGTAGTTTTTGGGGTTTTTTTTTTAAATTTTTGTAATAGGCCATTGTTTTGTTTGCACAGAAATGGACTCAGATGTGACTTGCAGTGCCAGTCTCAAAATCTGAATTATTCCGTGTTTGAGACATTTATTTTCATGCTGACTTGCAGTTAGATATTCACACTATTTTTTTCCTTGGCTTACATAATCCTTATCTAGGCAGCTGACATTGCAATTTGAGTTGCAGCAGTACTTAGCAAGGAGTGGAAAAATGATTAGAATTATATGTTTTAACATTTCAGAGTCACAGGATGTTCAGCTTATGCTGAGTAACTTTATTAATAACAAGAGTGTTACTGAAATACTGACCCTTCTTAATAATACAGCAAAGTCGTGCTATTATGTGCTACCGTGTTTTACCAGTAGAGAATTGTAAAAATTAGTAACTCCTTGGTCTAGTAAATAGGTACTATTATTCAGAGGAAATCAAATAGCATGAATAGAACCTCTTCCTTGCAATGAAATTAATGTTGTACTATCAGTTGTGTTTCAACTTAATGTTCTTCGCTTTGATTTTATATTTGCCAAGAAGTTTGTTCACATAGGATGTAATTTTGTCTACATGATGTACAACAGGTAATGAAAGACTAATATTCAGTACATCTAGTACAAATAGCGTACTAGAATTGACTCATCAACATGAACAAGTATTTTGGCTGCATATAAGTTTTAAAGGCGGGCGAGCAGTGGCTGATAAAGAGCTTGCTAGAAACCTTACCAAAGTTGTGAGTGAGTCAGTAAACTGGGACCATGCTTGCCCAGACCGTCTGGGTCAGGGGCTGTGAGCAAAATGAAATACTTGTTTTAGAACTGAACACTCCTTTGCAATGTGTGGAGAATATAACCTTTCATGTGTGAAGGCCTTGAGCTCAGCCTTAGTCATCCATCACTTCACAGTGCCCAGCTGGAGAGCAGCTTTGCAGAAAAGGACCTGGTGGTCCTGGTGGGTACCAAGTTGACCATGAGCCAATAAATGTGCACTTGTCAGGAAGTTCAGTGGTATCTTGGGCTGTATTGGAAGCATTACCAGCAGGGCATAGGAGATCACCCTTTCCCTCTATTCAGCGCTTGTCAGGCTGCACCTGGAGTGCTGTGGCCGATTCTGGGCTCCCAAGTGCAAGAAAGAAATGGACATACTGGAAAGAGACCAACAAGGGGCCACAGTTAAAGGGACTGGAACAGCTGAGGGAGCTCAGCCAGTTCAGCCTGGACAAGGAGAGGCTTAGGAAGTATCAGCATGTGTAAATACCTAAAGGTACTGGCTCACTGCTGTAGAAGGGGCAGAGATCAAGAGTGACTAAGAAAGGGTCAAAATTAATTTTGAAATTGTGAGCATCACTGAACTCTGTGAAAGTAAAGAATCCCAGTTGTTTGGAAACCTGTACATGTCATGTTAGAACCTGTGTTTGTGGCTGGAGTGTGTGTTAATGCTGCCAAGGGCAATGGACACTCCACTCATTTTCTGAATCTCAGCTATTGTACTGAAGTGTGGAGTTGGAGTAGCACTTAATCAGTAATAATCACAATCAAGATTGAACTTTAATGAAGTTCAGGGTAATTATCAAACAGCTTTGGTTGGGGGCATGTGAAATGCCTGACAGCACAAAGCTGTGTTCTTCTAAGTTTCATTCAAGAACATTTGGAAAATTATTTAAATGAGCAGTTTTTGGCCTGTAGCTCATTTACAAATGGAATTTGTGTGAGTCTGTGATGGGTCATGTGTAGGTTGGGAGGTGTTTGTGTTGTCAGTGTCTGATGCATTTCAGTCAAAGCTGGGGTATAAGATGGGCAGAGCTCTGAATGATGATCTGCAGAAGAGTTTGTGTCAGAGGGGTTGTATCCAGGTTCTTTGCCTTCCTAGGGTGCTGGGAAGAGATGCAGCAGAACAAAGGAGACCCAGTAAACATTTTTGAATAACCATTTAGATCTGCTAATTGCTGCTAAAATGAAATTTTGCAAATAAATTTTTTTGGGACTGACGAATTTGTGAAAATAATTCCATGAAATCAATTGAGAGAGTGCCTCAAAGGACACCATGGGAGTTGGGAAAGTGTTTGAAGATGTTTGAACAGATGCCCAAATGTCACCCACGTTACCTAGCAATAAAAGTACCAGGAGTAAGGAGAACAGGTAGTGTATCTGAACAAGGATAGGCAAAGTAACCAAGGAAAAAAGATCCTTATTTTTATAGCATAAACAGTGGGTTTATTGCTGGCTAAAACAGTAATGGAAGATAAGTGTGTGCAGAAAGGTGGCCAGTGAAGTGCTGGTGTGTTACTGGTGTTGTGTTTGCAGTATCCACTGGGGACTGGATCTGTTTGCTGGGTGAGATGTAACCTACAGCTCCTTCTGTGCTTGTTCTCAGGGAAAATGATGCCATATTTCAGGAGGAAAAAAAGTCTTCTACCAGGGACAAAGTGGCCTTTTGGTTTCAGTGCCTCAGAAATTGAATGATCTCCCATCTGGTCAGCTGCAAAGCAATTTTGGGAAGTTTTCTACACTGGCTAGAGTTTTAGCTAAAAACATGAAGTGAACATTCACTGCAAACATGAACCTCTGCAATCCTCCTGGGCCAGGGAGAGGGTAGATAATGCTATAGAGAAACAGGGGCTGAATGCCTCTGCATGGCCCACAATCCCCAAATTATTGCTGAATCAAATATGTGGAAAAAAGGATTAGATCGGGCGTTAAGGATGATGCAATAGCAAGATCAAGGGAAAATGCAAATCAAGGGGTTGAAATTTGCTGGACTGTTTGGAAAAGACATTTTTCCTATTAAGGGTAAATAAGTTTTTAAGGTTTTAAACTTTCTTTCGACCCTGCATAAGATTAAAACCCACTAAGAATGTTCTTTGCTAAATAAAATCTCTCTTATTTTTCTCTGTTGGAATATTTGAATAAACTCTCAGTGTGTTCTTTAGATTTTATTTCTCTCATTCTTCTTAAAATATTTTACTTAGAAGTTTAGTGGATTGAATAATGTCTACTTGAAATGAAAAATTGAAACCTGCTGCTTGATAAGTGCAGAGGAGAGGTGCTTTGTTTGCATTTTCCAGATAGTTTCCATTTTTTTCTAAATAAGAATGTGAAAGTGGATCTGATGCTGTGCAAATCAGCTGTACGTTTGTTCATCTGATGGGAAATGCTCCAGTGGAGTTATGTTTGACCTGCTCTGAAGGAGGGGTATGGAGCATGCATGTTTCTGAGGCATCTGAGGCTGGAGCCTTTCCCTGGGAACCAGCTCTTTGATTTTGTATTCATATGTGCTTCAAAGGACCATAGAAGAAATAGTAGAGTTTTGAGGATTTTATATTTATTTTTTATTTTTAAAATCATGCTCAGTTTAATCCAATTTGTCTTGTCTGTCTTTGGATTCATATAGGGCAAAGGTGGTGATGTGGGTAAAGCAGGCAGACATTAACTCATTTTTCATTTAAAATTAGGGATATCAAATGCACAGATGTTTTAAAATCACACTTCAGCATCTTATCTAATTTTTATGGTTAGTTATTGCTGTAACTACCTCAACAGAAAGGAAAGAGAGAATTGGTATGGCTTCTAAAATCAATGAGCCATTAAATAGGTGACAATAATCTTGATATAAACTTAGAATATTTATTTGGCACACAGAATGCCTCTAGAGAGCATTACATTTCAGGCTGTTCTCTAAATGCCAAGTGTTTGTCCCCTGCCCGTGGAGTTCAAGGGCAGCCAGCCCTGATGGGATCACCCCAGCCCTGCTCCCATGGGACAGGATCGTGTCTCTCCCTGCACATTTCTGTGTGTCTGTGCTTGCTTTTGTGGTTTTCTGTCTTCATTTCTGTGTGAACAGCTGGGGCAGTGACATTGTGCCAAATTATACCAACTGCTGTAAATGCCCCCACTTTATTTTGCTGAGCAGGTTATTTCTTACACTGCATTTTCAGGTGTGACTTTGCTGTTATGCATAATACAAAGAACAGGATCTCCACTGCACTTTTCCAGAGAGGCCTTTTTAGCTTGGCTGTGAGCAGCAGTTTGGGTTTGGTTTTCCGGTTGGTTTGTCTTTGTTTTTTCTAGCTGATTTTCTTCTTTGTCCCAAGTGCCACCTGCAATAATTTCTGGTTTTATAGCGCTGGAGAACATCTGTGCCCACCAAGGGTGCTCAGCTGGCCCCATTCTTTGGTTTATGTTGTAGAATGCATTTCCATGTTGAGCCTGATGTTTCAGGAAAAAACATCTAGACAAAGAAAAAGAAGACAAAATATTGAGATGGCAAGTAGAAGCACAATGGCTTGTCCAGAAAAGTGGAGTTGATGGAATCAAGGGTGGATCTCATGGTATCTCAACCTCTATGACCTGGTGGCCTGACCAAGTAGGACTATGTTGATAGCAAGTGCTGTTCTTGATGTTTGCATTGTTGTCTGTGTTGTACTCCCAGTTTGCAAACTAATTTCATATTGATAATAATTGAGGGGTTTATGTTGTTCTTAGTTGAAGCATTGAAACTGTACATTATGCTGCCTGATCTCCTAGAAGTGAGACAAGACAGCATAACCAAGACTCAGAACTGAAATCACATGCAATTGAGATTGATCCTTTCCCCTCAGAAAATGGCAATTTTAACCTCTCAAAATTGTTTACATGGAGATAGGCAAAAATGCTTAATGCAAAAACCAAATCATATAAAGAAAACATTGTATTTCAATCTCCTACAGTACTAAATTTTCAAAGCCTTTCCCCCTTGCCCTGAAAGCATTTTCTCATGTGTTTGTTGTGCTCTGTTGTTGAAAATCTACCCTGGGAACATGCAGAACCCCTTTATTAAGTTGCCAAATGATTTTAGCGATCTTATTTTCCACATCTGGTTTTTAAACCTCTTTGAAAAGCAGCCAGGCCTGTGAAAAGAAGTCATGAATTGCAAATGTGTGTGTCCCTGAAAGTTACCTCACATTTTAAACCTAGCACTGCTGCTCTGGCATGGTGCAAACAATGCCTGCACTGAGTGGTGCTGCCAGCAGCCCAGTGCAGGGGGTGCCAGTGCAGCTGCAGAGCTCTGCAGGCACTGTGGCTCAGGCAGGAGAATTCCCTGCAAAGGCCATCTCTGCTTAAGTGCCCGTGGGCTGGGATACCTCAGAGACATGGTGCTTTTAGCCTCTATTTCTCTTGCTGCTTCTACTCACTCTCTGGTCTTCTCAGGGAAGATTTTCAACTGCTTTTACTTCAGAGGCTGGGTTTACAATTTTTTAATGTTTAAAGTAAAGTCAGCTTTCTACTATGATTCCTTCCAAACAAAACCCTAGTTTTCTTTCTGTGTCATGAGATGATACAGTGATGCCAGTCAGCCCCTGTAACACACAGCAGGACAAACACGTATACCCACAAGCCCTCTCTGCCAGCCTGGAGGAGCAAAGGAACAAGATGTAGGACCTGAAAGCCCCAATTTCAGCTGAAGTTGCTTACTGATCACCTCCACTGCCTGCCCAGAGCCCCATTCAGAGTTCAGAGAAGCACAAACTTCTCCTTGCAGAGCTGAGTGCTGTGCCTTTTAGAATGTTGGGACAAAGAAATTGCTTCTCTGCTTGCTGTAGCTGTTGTGTGGTATAAATCTGTGCTGTAGATGATTCATTAAACTGCAGCCCTAATAACCAAAACTCTTAAGGTCTGAAAGCAACTTTGAACCCTTTATTACTGTACAGAGGTTGCTAGTACTGTACAACTAGTACTAGCATTTACATTAGCAATTAAGAAGTCAGAAAAAGGGAGACATGAACAATAGTCCAGCTGTTCAACAGAAATAACTCTTAAGATCAGTATGTATTTAGATGCTCCTTTAGTACTTAAATTGCTCTAATGGATAGTTTTCTTGTGGTAGCATTGCCTCGTTAGCTAATGAAAATTCTTTGGGAAACCCCCAGGAAGAAGAATTGTGACATTCCAGGCAAAAATTAAATATTGATTATTTTTAATGCATCAAATTAAACTTAATCATACTTTAGGAAATTCCTAATGTTTCTCAGAAATAATTTAAATCCCAGTGATGGCTTTTGTACAAGGCGGATTCATACTGAAATGAGTTGCAGTACAATAGAAGTTACTGCCAACATGTAATTTGTGAAATTCAAAAAAGTGTTAGCATATCATTTAGATAATGAAACCTTTACACCCATCTAGATTTGTAAGTACCAACTTGAGCAGAGGAAATGCTATTCCAGGGCTATTATATTAAATTATATACATTTGCTGGGGGGTTTAGATGGCTGTATGTTTAATTTACAAGCTTTTCATTCCAAGTTTTTCATTTTTTCTTAGCAATTAAGGGTTTAAAAGACTACGGATAGCAGTGTTAAAATCAAATGCATATTCACAAGACTGACCAAAGTCTGAATATTCAAAGTAGTCAATAAAAATGAATAATTTCCTAGATACTTTTAATAGCTATTTTTTTTCTGGATGTTTTAATTGCACTTTCCTCTTTTGAGCCACCATCACTCTCCCCTTCTTCCCCATTTGATTTAGGAGCAACAGCTGAATGTCTGCAAGTGGGGAGCAGAGGGAGGAGGGCAGCACACAGCAGTCTCTGGCTGTGGCGGTGCTGCTGAGAGGTGTCAGTCGAGCCCACGCGTTTTCCATGGACAGCTGAACTGCTGGGTCCATTCAGCTCCACCATCTGCTCAGGATATTTTGCTTGGGGGTTATCACAGAGCAGCCTCACGGTCTGACTTATCCATTCAGTGCCAGGACGTGTCTGGGAGCCGCTGCCCAGATGTCGCAGTGGGGGCACAGCTGGCTCTGGAGGAGACACCTGTGGGGCTGTGTGAGTCACGGCCACCCGTGGGGAGCACACAGCTCTCAGCTGCCATCTGCCCTGCCCCAGCAGCCAGCCCCCAGGCAGTCCTGCTGCACGGTCTGTCATGGGGTCTCACAGTTCAGTACCAGGGTTTCCAGGTACAGCCAGCACTGGGCTGGTCTGTTGTTTCCAGCACAGTCTGGTAGTCTCACAGGCAGCTTTGGAAAGGATCTGTGAAAGATTATGCATTTTCATATATCTCATGTGTCAAAGTCTTTGCTTGGAAAGTACTAGGAGCTCAGAACTAAAAAGGTAACTTGTTGAGTCTTTTCTGTAACTGTTGGATACTTAAATATCCTGGTGATAGATGCCTAAGGAAAAAGAAGAGCAAAACAAAGGGTTCAGGAGTTAGAGTCTACAAAACTGTTTGTAAAGTGTTGGGAGATTCTCACACACAAGTGTGAGAATTTCCAGCAGGTTTTGTTTACTTGTAAACAATCTCTTTATGGCTGAGTTTATTTTTGTGGACTTGCTGCATTGTTTGCTTGTTGAAAATAGTCTCTGAAGGTAAAGCTGAGGCTTGTACAGTGGTACAAAATTTTCAGCCTAGGGGAGGAAGGAGGAAGGTTTCAGCAGTGCTCAACCCTCCACCTCCTTGGGCTTTTGAAGTGAATGGCCAGTATTGAAGGCCTGGTGTCATTGTAGACTGGTTCTAATAATGGTAAATGTTTTTGAGATGCCTGCACCTGATTTAGTGGGTTTTGTGCATGCTGAATGTGAGTAGTTGTCTTGGAGTGATTTATGAATATGTCTATTCCATGATCCTCTGTTTTATGCCCAAAAGTGTTTGCTGTATCTCAAAACCTGAGCCCAGGTGTATGTGGGGCCAGGGAGAGGGAGGAGCTTTGAACTTTTTGACAGTGTTTGAAGCCTCACTGCTGAAGCACTCTGTGATGCGCTTCAGGTGGGTTCTGCTTGGCCAGCTTGGTTTTGTTGGCCCAGGCAAAAAGCTTTTCCTTTCCCTGGCTTGAAGAGGCTGCAGTAGCAATCTTTCAGCTGCTTGGAGGTGAACTCAAGAGCTGCTGGTCTGTTTCAGCCCCAGCCTTGAAAAGCCAAACCAGGGAGAGGAAACACACAGAGAAGCTCCAGCCCAGCTGCTCTGTCTGCTGTGGTGAGGAGGTTGGCACCAGAGAGCCACCAGGTTTTTGTGTCCTGCTGGGGCTCCTTTATGGAGGCTCCACTTCTTCAGAGTGAAAGCCAGCCCCATCTTGCACCACATGTCAGGAAGGGGTATTTCTTCAACATTTTCCCCACTCTGTTGTTAATAAACCATTGGATTGGGGTTTTGTTTCACTTTCCTCTATCAGTATTCATTTTCTATTGGTAGAGGGGGATTGTTGAAACCCTTTAGAGGAGACTACTCATTGTAGAATGTCTTCTCTGAAATTTGCCTCAAAATTGAGACAGTAGTGTTAGTGTGTGTTCCAGCAGAGCTAAGAGTTCAAGATTGCCCCCAAATAAAGAACCTTTGAAGAATGAATGCAGTAAGTGTTCTTGCTGTTTTAGTACCAGAACCAGATGACATGTCTGTGCCTGCTCATTTTCTGGTGCTATCTTTGCCTTACAATGCTGTTAAGAATCCATTTTGGAGGTATGATAGCACTTCAGAATCTGCTTGAGTAGGAAATGGTCGATAAAATGAGAAGGAGCTAATGATAACTGTATCCATTACATATTTACATTATGGTGTAGGCCCATAATCCTCATGAGTTGTCAATTTGAGCATGGTTGTTTCTGTTACTACCTTTGATGTGCTGTCAGCATATTTTTATCATCCCCCCTTCTAAGGAGGGATTTCCTTCTTTCTAACAGCTAAAATAATTTTGAATCTTAGCACAAACCACAGCACTTTGTTTGAGGTCATTAATTTTTATTTTATTTTGAGGGCCATAAGGTGGTCAAAAAGATTGAATCATTAAAGCAAACAGAGTGCAGAGATATTTCAGGAAAAGATTTCTTGTTCCTGTAATTTCATACTTCCAAAAGGAAAGGAGTGATTTGCAAGGATTCACTTTCCTATTCATACTCAAAGTTAATGCATTGCAGTGTTCCATAGTCAGCCATCAGTGCTCAGTGTCTCATGGAGAGGGAAAATGTTGGGGAATAAATATGGAGATGCAAAGTCATTTGTCCAAAGATGCACAGTGGATTGAGAGAGCTTCTGGTGTGTAATCAGGCCATGACCCCTGTGTGGTGTTTTGTCTCTGAGCTCTGTATTCAGCTGTGAGCCCTGGGCTTGGTCCATCCCTTCCTCCTCCTCTTCTTCATCCACAGCTGCCGGTGTCCTGGTGCTTGAAGCCAAAATGTGGCTGCTGACACTGCAGAGGTGGTAGGAGAGGGGACTGGTCACCATGGATTGGAAGAGAGAGCATGGAGATGCCAGATGCACACACGGCTCATGTCCTCATGGCTGTGGGGCAGGACCATCCTCTGCTATGCAGAGACATTTTGGAGAACTTACCATCCCGATTTCTCTGTTTGATCTTTATTTTGTTTGGTTTTTTTGGAGACAGTTGTGTGTGAGAATGAATTGGGAAATAAAACTGGCTCCTGCAGAGCTCACTGAGTACATCCAGTCTGTCTGGGCAGAGCACCATTGGTAACTACCTTCAAAGAAGGTTATTTTACTTGCTTTTGAACCATCTCTATAGTTGGTCATAAAGAGTTTTTGACCTTATGTCAAAAATCCACCTACCGAGCACTGAAAGTGCTCCCAGAGCAACAATGTAACAGAGGCTGTAACAATGCAAGAGGAGGAACTTCAAAAAGGTCTTGAAAGGCTTTTGTGAAACGCATTATGGTGGATTGTTTGAAGCTGTTACAACTGATCTTTAATAGTTGCACTCTTTAAAAGCTCCTGAAATCCATTCATGTTTACAAGATGAGACATGAATTTCAAGAGTCTTTTTTTCTCCTCTTCTTCATTTTAGTTCCTGAGTTAATAGGCACGGTTCCTGCAGAGAGATGAGCATTGCTGAGGTCAATAATATGTCTTTAATGTGAACTGTTAGGAGAATCACCTGTGCTGAAATTCACCTTGACCCAGAGGGTGTGTGCAAAGCCCTCACATTAGGGTAGTTCAGTGCAAAAACTCCAATTTTTTAGGATAATCCAGCACAAAATGCCTGGAATGGGCTGGGGGGGGGGACCACTGCCAGGTTAGTCAGACTGATGCATTTGGGTAAATTACAAGGTAGTGTTGCTAAAAGAAATAATGAAGATCTCCACAAATTGGATATCTAAGAGGTATCACACCTTTGGGCTGGGTTTCATAGAATAAAGGGAGAAATTTATGTAAGTTTAGGTTCATTTACTAAAACTTTGTGGAAAAAGAAATCAGTCTTTTATACATTGAATTGTAAGTACTTTTTTTCCATATTAGCTGAAGGTGGCTCATTTAGCTTGCTGGTACAAGTAGCCCTCTGAGAAGTGGGTTACCTAACCTGTAGGAAAATTACTGGAAATAAACTATCTGCTATTATAAAAATTCATTACAACTTTAATATGGAGTTTAAGAACCACTTCAATAATCTTCAACTTTTGGCTTCAGGTATTTGGCAGATTGACTTGAACACATTTTTAGGCAAATATTTTGCATGTTTGTTATTATCATCATTTGCAAATGAATAGCTGGAATCTTGTTTTGTGGTAGCATCGGTTAATAAAAGCTGTAGTACCCTGAGACAGCACTGGCAACTTTTAAGAAGGTAGGGTGTGGAACCAATACTGCAAGAGGCAAGCTAATTACTGTTAATTAAAGGTTGGCAAAAATAATGGACTTCAGGTCACAACCTAACAATGTCCCAAGGCTTATGTGGCTTTTTCATTAAAATGAAGTTTCAGTAAAGCAAAACTGATTCTGCAAAGAAATCTGGTAGTCTTATCCATAGTTCCTCAAGCAAAATTCTCATTAGCTTCACTGTCATGAGCATGCAGGCTGCAGTTCATAAGCTAAAAAGTGTAAATATTATTTGCTTTAAATTTTTGTCCGAGATCTAGTAACTTTGACACTAGGAATAACTGATTTGAGAAGGTGACTAGAGAGCAAATATTTATTGTTCCTCATTATAAAAAACCCAGAAGGCACTTGGTGATGACTGAGACAGCAGATTTAAAATAAGTAAAAGCAGTATGTTTTAGATGAGAGTGAGGTTAAATTGTGGTGCTCATTGCCACTGTGTGTTATGAAGATTAAATATATGGAGGGGTTAGAAGTTCATTGGCTGAGTTAATGGGGGATAGATATGTCAAAATCTATTAAACATGGTGCTCTGAGTCCAGCTCCTGCTTTGGGAAGTCCCAGGGCCTGCATTTCTGGCAGCGAGGAGGCTGTGCCAGTCTGTGCCCTTCCCTTGCAGCCCTGGCAGAGACCTGAGCCAGGGCACCCACAGTGGGCAGTGTCCCTGTGCATGGGGCTGAGCCCTGCATAGCTCAGGGCAGGGCTGCTGAAGGCTCCTGTGCAGCTGCAGCCCGGGTGGTTTCCCCCAGAGCTGTTAGCTGGGGGCTGGCAGTGAGGGCATGGCTGGAAGGGAGTGTTTTGGTTTGAATTGGTCTTGAGAACTGATGTGTTCAGCTGCAGCTGAGACAGCATGCATTTTTAAAATTCCACATGTCCCTACTAATGCTTTTCAAAGGTTTTACTTATGGAAAGTAGTGAAATTCTGGGGAAAATGGTGTTTGGACAGTGTAACAATTTAAATGTGTGTTCTGCAATAATTAGCTTATTTAGGTGTAGGAACTTACCTCTCTGCACAAACACAAATATTCTGATAATTTGTTGATGAAGAATACTTTGACAAGCTGTCACAAGCATTTCAGCTTTTTTAGATGTCTTCTATTTTGGTTGCTTCTGCCAGAGGATTTTTTTAACATGAACAAAATTCCGTAAATGGGGCAGATTTTTTTCCAGAAGATAATTTTAAATGTTTAGTTAGATGTAGTGGTTTTCCTCCAGCTGTCACTGCTTTCTTGTTCTTACATTCTTAAGAAAAGATTTTAAAAATAATTAGGTGTGAGTGTATCTGTATCAGCCCTTCCTTGCAAGGGCTTTTGTTTATTTAAATTTGCCAGCTTCTCGTGTTTGTACTGCAGACCCTGCACCACAGTGTTCCCCACGGGTCACAGACTGGAGGAATATTATTCAGTCCTCACCCTTGGAGTGTATTTTGGAGAGGCAAAGAAGAGGGCTGACAGAGACAGACCACAAAGTCAAGCCTCAGGTGCCATGTATGGGATTGTCAGATGAGTGCAAACTACCTCCTCAGCTGCTTTGGAGGAGTAGGGATAGATCCTGACTTGGTGTCCATCAGCAAGACCATAGGGGTGTCACCCAGAGATAAATATAATGGATTCAGGCTGGAAATGCCTCTGATGGAGGTCTGTCTCCATGGGCATGGAGCTGTAAGGCAACAGGGAAGAGAACCTACAGCAGTAAAAGCCAGGGCATAGCCTTGAGTTCAATTCCTCAGTGTTCTCTGATTTGGAAAACAGAGATCAAATGGCAAAAAATACATAAATTTCAGTAGCAGTATTATTAGTGGAGAAGTGTTGCTTACCCTGTTCCAATGAGGCTTGGACATTTGGAGTAGTTCAATAATTGACTTCTGCAGGTTTTCCTGAGGGAGGCAGCAGGAGCATCCCTCACCTTGCCAAAAGCAGAGGAGCCAGGGCTGCTCCGAGCACTGGGAAAGCTGCTCAGAGCCAAGGGGGTTCCCCACAGCTCTCTGCAGCCATTTCACTGCAGGAATTTGGCTGCCCCTTTTCTTCTCCCACCAGGAAGGGACTCACCTTTGGGGCTAGGATGGAAGGAGCAGGAAGGGCAGAGTGCTCATCCTTGGGTGGAGACAGCTTTGTACCATGTGAGAGCAGTCCCTTTCCCTCACTCTGCATTTCCCTCCTGGTTCTTTTGGCACTAGTTGGTGTTTGGGAATTGGTGACCCTTGTGCAGAGCACTTGGGGAATCATGCAGGCATGAACAATTAATCTTTTAAAAGGCCTGTTCCCTGGCAATGTGCCTGGGGAGCCAGTGTAGCCCCACTTTATAATAACAATTTTTAATGATGAGAACTTTGCTAAATTCAGCCCTTGATAAATCTTAGAGTTGGGTTTTCAAAGTTTGAAATCAAACAAAATCCAATTATTTCACTATTTGATTAAACTAAACTGCCACTTTGGTAAAGTGTTTAAATAAATCAGTATTAATATACTTTTCTACAGTAAATAAAGTTATGTCTGTATAGTTCAGGTATGAATATTCACACGGAGCTCTTGGAAATGAAGCAGTGGCAGTTTGCACAGAACATATATTAACTTAAGGAAATAAATATTTTATTGGTCTTTAAAGGGATTGTGATCTTGGTGGTCATGACTGAAAATGCTGTTTTTAGAACAGTGAAACCACTAGCTGTAAATATGTTTTAGGAAATCTATTATATTTTATTCTGTGAACTCTGAAGACCACCTGCTGTAAATGCCTGAGGGCTGGCAGACTCTGGGAGATGTCAGTGGGCTTTTTTCAGGTTGCTCTATGGCATTAGCTGCCAGGTGGCATTGCCAGGAGACTTCAAAGTCAATTCTCAAACACAAAATAGTTCTTCACCCATGAGGCTTCCTGGCTCCAGCTCCAGCAGCACCCTGCTCTGTTTGTGTGCAGGGATATCCCCTGTCCAATGGAACCTCATCCAGAGCCCTTTTGCCCCAGCAGGAACCTGCCAAGTGGCTGGGACAGCTTTGAAATGCATCTTTGTAAGAGAGAGCTGAGCACCAGGGCCTTAATATGCAGTTGAGTGCTCATGCACACAGAAATAATTCCAAAGAGTGAGAATTAGGGACTGCTGTGTCCCTCAGAGCCACCTGCAGAATGCTTGAAACTTCTCTGTCAGGAGCCATCAGCCTGAGGTGGCCCAAGGCCTTGCAGTTTGACCTTGGCTGCCTGTGGGATATTAAAGGGCACAACCAGCTGAGCTCTGGATAAGATTTCTGAGCTGTCAGGAATTCACATGCTGACTTACTTTCAATTGCTTGTCTCCCAGCTTCTTTCAACAGGTCTTACTAGAGACATGATCTTCATTTTAAGCAAATTATCAGCCTTCCAGAAATGCCATGAAAGGCAAATCTACCTATTTTTATGGAGTATTTCATTTTTCTAGGCTCATAAGATTCAGGAAATTAGATCCTTAGTTCCACATCTTAGTTCTTCAGTTCATGGTAATCTGAAGAAATGGGCTTTGCTCAGTACCTTCAGCTTGGCTTCAATGGAGCCATTAGTAAAAATAGACAGCAAGAAGACATTACCCCAAAATGTGAAAACTGTTACTGCTTTTGGATGTATCTGTCTTGGAGCCTTTGTCTCTACTGTCACAAAACATGTCTCTATGTATCCAGGAGATTTACTTTGTGCTCCAGGAGCAGCTTTCTGGCATCCAGAGGTTCTGGGGATGTTGTGTTTGTTTGAGGCTTCAAAAGTCTGTTCTGAAATCTTTCACATTTCAACCTGTGCCTGTTTCAAGCTGCTTAACCTGCTGTAACCCATATCCAGGATATCATGGTAGTCTGTCCTCTTTTAATTGTGTCTGAAGTTCCCCACTGAAGTGTGAAAAAACATCCTTCTTCTGAAGCTAGGCATGCTTCTCTGTAGCTGCCCATTAAAGGGACATCTTCATCCCAGGATGTTGCTGGAACATTCTTTGAAACGAGACTAAAAGTTGGAGAATATCAAGAGATACTCAGTAAGCCCACTAATTAGGGTTGACAAATTAAAATTAAAATAAAGCGAAATTGCACAAATCCAGAAAACTGGGTCTTTCTCTGATTGCTTTTGTTGAGAGGGTGATAAAACTATTTCTCAGAGCAGGAGTCTAAGAGACTAATGTGTCGTTACTTTCAACTCAAGAGATAAAACTTCTTGTTGCTTTTTAGAACATTCAATATTTTAGCATTATTTTATGATAAAAGAACATGTGCAGTCTCGGCTCATTTCTTATGTAGGCTTTTATGCCTAGTGCCTGTTTAAAGGCATTTTTTCCCCTAAAGGTTTATACCATTTCTTTTACTTCCTTGGGCCATCATGGGTAGTCATGCTGGATGAGGTTTCTGACCTGGCCTCCTGTGCTGTGCCCATGTGGATGAAAGGCTTCTACCTTGAAAACCAATTCCCATAAGTCCCACAATTGACTTTGCAGGAGGGAGTAGAGTTTCAGAAGACTTGAGCACAGAACTGCTTGGTTCCCAGGTGTGTTATGGAAAGGATCTCCTGAAAAGTGTGTAACTTGGCTTCTGGTGGCTGATTTAGGCAATTTCAGTCAGCATTTAATATTTCTGTGAGATTTCCTTTATTTCATAGCAAGGGACCTGAAGACATGTTTGATCCTTGAGATCAGCTGTATGTGCTGCTTTCCTGTGTTGCATCATTTTCTCCACTACTTTTTCTTCCCCCCATCCTCACAGGCGCATATTCTGATGCTCTTTATGGTGTCAGCCTCATCCTGCTAGATGAGCATGGCTGTGCATTGTTTCCCAGTTGTGTAGCCTCTGTGTGGCACTTCAGCATCAGCTTGGACAGGGCTCTGACAACCTGATCTCATTGAAGACCTCCCTGCCCACTGCAGGGGAGTCAGTCTGGATGACCTCTAAAACTGCCTTCCACACCAAACCAGCCTGTGATTCTGTGTGCTCTCATAGGAAAGCCATGAGAGCTTTTTGCTCTGCCATCCCCTGCCTGATCACTTATGTGGAACTCCTCTTTTCTTCTCTCATGACTCACAGTTAGTTAAATTCAGAGAAAAATGTTTAAAGGCATACACAGCCCTGTAAGACTAAGGCATGGGGACAAATAAAAAGTCTCTGTCCATGGGGGGAAAGAATAATGTGGAATTAAATCAATTCAAATGATGGCACTGATGTGTGGAAGTAAGTTTCAGTGTAAGGCTGACCATGGTGAGTGATGGCCTGTCAGATTTTAGAACAGAATTACAGTTACATAGATAAAAGCAGAGATCCATGTGAACAGTATTCCTGACTAATTGCCACAAATATTAACAGATACAGCCCTGGCCATGCATTTGGGTGTCTGGCAAGCCAGAGAAAAGATTTCTTTTTTGTGCTGTCAGCCAGAGATCTATATATTTCATAAGTAAACACAATTGATGTATAATTTTGCTTCCTGAAGAGCGATGCAAACGTGGCTGTGATTCCCAGCATTCCTAAATGTGCATTATCTGGGCATTGTTCATTTTTGCCTTTGGCAGAAATCACTTATGTCTTTTCAAAAAGAGCTTGACAGTGTTTGCCCCAACAAGATCTGTCTGCAGCACTCAGGCATAGATTGGTTTAAGCAGTTGAACTTCAGACTTTGAATCTGACTTCAGTGTTACATGAGCAGCTACAAGAGTTCTTTGTGTTTCTCAATTTTATTGCGGGTTAAAGCAAATCAACACAGGATTTGAGCCAAAGCTCATTATGGTCAATGTAAGTTTTGTCCAGTTGGTTTCTAAACAATGATTCTGTTCATGTAGCAAGGGCTGTATTCAAGGAAAAAAATCAAATAGCATTGTGTAATCTGCAGAAGTGGAGGGTTCTGCTACTTTAGTAATGTTAGTTGCATTTCTAATTAGTGTTTGCTGTCTTCCCAGGCTGTGAAGAAGTTAGGGAATAACCAGTGCTAGACTTTTTTCTATCTCTTTGCTATAATATAAACCAAAAAGGAGTAGGAGGATATTGCTATTATGTTCGTGCTTTTTATCTCCATAAGTAATTTGCATGCCAGATAATTGTTTTGATAGAGTTAGAAATAGACAGCAGTGTATACCTGTGCTTGTGAATGTGGTGCTCTGTGTGCTCCCAGGATTGACAATATTACATCAATACCTTCATAAGGGATCCTGCTCAATAAAAACCCATTGATCTGGATAGTCACTAATTTAATGTGACATCTTTGCTGATGGGATATCCTGCGTGAATGATTCTTTGCTGTGGTTAATTTGCAAAGTTCAAATTAAAAGTTCTTACAACTATAGTCTTTAGAGTAATGGAGGATTATGTCTCAGATCACAAGCTATGTGAAATGGTTAGAGATCAAAAAAGTACTAATGTTGTGCTTTTCTCAAAGGACCCAAAGTTAATTGGGAATAGCAAGCAGCTGGGATGTTCTGCAAAAAACCATGCTGGTCCTGCCGCACTTGTTCTTCAGTGAAGAAAAATAAAACATTCTTCTGATTAAGTTGGTAGAAGGATTAGATGTTGGCAAAGGGGTAAATAATGATTGATGCAAGCTCTGTCAGTGGGGTAACATTAATTTATTTTGAACAACTTTGAAGATACATCTAAGATTAAGAATGTAGCTTGTGCATATATGGGTAAAGAACTGTGCCTGGAGAGCAGCAGCTCTGAACATGTGAGCTCACATTGGAGAACCTATTGAACATGCACCCAAGGTATAAAGTTGTGGTTAAGAGGAATAGCAACAATATGTAAGCACTGAAAAACCAAGAGGGGAGAGAGAGGCAGTTGTTTTTGTTGTATACTTTACTAGAAGTTAGTGCAATATATCACATTCTGGTGCTTGACAAGAGCTGGAAAGAATTAGGAAAATAATTTCTACTTAATAAAGCTGCCTTATAAAGGGGTATTAAAGGATCTTTGTGTATTTATGTAGCACAAGAAAAAGAAAAAACAAAAAATAGATGTGTTTACACATAAAGATATATCAGGATATGTATTAATTTATTTGTGGAGATATTATCTGATTATTTGAAAACTACTAGTAGACCTGAATCTGGTCCTTGAAAAGTCTACTAGAAAGCACTTTGCTCTTCTGCCACATTATCAGTTTTCCACCTATCCTGTCACATAAGAATCAGACTGGATTAGTGTTAGTCGTCACCAGTAGGGTATGAGAGCCAGATCATATTAGCGACTGTCACACTGAATTAGCCAAAATTAATACGGAAAGAATACGATTTAAAAGAGTGCCAGTGTTTCAAATGCTGTATCTTATTAGCACAGGAAGCTTTCTGCTCATAAAGCCAGTGTTTTCTCCTCAGTCCCTCCTGTTGATGGGAGATGAAATGCCATGCTCCATTTACACAGGATGCTAATGCTGTGCACAGAGGACTTCACCAGAGGAGCTCAGGTGACAGGAGACTCCGGAGCCCGGTCAGGGTTTGGACTGCTGTTGACCTTATCTTTATAAGGTGCAAGGTAGGAATGTAGTTATCATTTACAGTTCCTGACATGTCACTTTACAGCCTGACTTGTTAATGTAGGGCAGCATCAGTTTTTTTCATCCTGTAGCAGACTGTAGTTTGCAGAGTTCAGCAGTTATCACATGAGAACCAGGAGGGACAACTGGGATTAGCAAAACCCTTCCTCCATCCTGGGGAAAGAGAAGCCAGAGCTGCATTACAATGAGAAAAGGATTGGGGTTATGTAGCATGCCTGGCTTTACACCCCAGTTTCTAAGAGCTAAGCAGCATGCCCTGCTTGTAGAAGGGAAGGCACAACTTTCCATGGAGTTGCTAGCACCTGGCTGGAGCTGCCAGTTCCAAGAGGTGCCAGCTTTGGGCTGTAGCAGCTGCTTGGCACTTGACAATGTGAGTCACTGTTCCTGTGTGCTTTTGACATAGAAATCTCTTTCCTCTTTGGATGAAATTAATTAGTTTTTTCCTATAAACTTGAAATAGATTTTGTAGGAATGACCTAGTATTTAGCTGTATTAGCTGCACAGAAAAATATCCTATCCTGCTCCTGATGCACAGTCATTGTTTTAAAGCTATCAATATTAATGCAGTGACCTGAAATCTTGTTCAGTTTTAGCTCAGAAGCTCTTTTCTCTGAGACACTTTGTATTAGTGAAACTCATTTCAAAGCTGGACAAAAAGCTTAAAAGAAAAAACTGAAATTAATTGTGGGAGGGGGGAAGCCCATAGAACTTAAGACAGAAAGATTTCTGGGCAAAAATTGGTTCCAGGCAAAGTGGAAAAGAATTTGTGAGCTGCTTTATCTGCTGCATGAAAGCTCCTATGAGCTGATTGCTGAAATTGGGATCTTCATTTCTCCCTCTGGGGAACCAGTAACTCCCAACTTCCCTCAGCTGCTGCATGAGACTCTGGCTGGCCCTGCTCCTGCTCCAGCTGCCTCTGCTGTTACAGGAAAGCTGTTAGCACAAGGTTTTTCTGGTTTGTTTTGCTTTTTTTCTGGAGGAAAGGGTGATTTTGCAAATTGGTGATTTTTTTGGAATGCCCCAGTGAGGAGAGCTCTGCACCAACCTAACCCCCCCATCAATGGTGCCGTGTTGCCCACAGTGAGCCTGTGGACAGGACTATGTGAATGAAGGAGGCTCCTCTTCAGTCTCAGGCATGAGGGGATACACTTGACTGAAGTGAGGATCTGGAAAGAGACTTGAAAAAACTGAGACTTGAAAAGCAGTTTCCAGGAGCTTTCTAAATAACTTGTTAGTACAGGTGGGGATGCTGTTCATTTGAGGTGAGGCTGTATGTGAGAGGCTGATGTCTGGTCTGTGGTGCCTTGGTTAGTCTGTGGTGCCTTTGTCAGTCTGTGGAGCCTTTAGCCAGTCTGTGGTGCCTTTTCCCTTTGTCCCTTTGCCAGCCTTTGCTGGCTCCCAGGAGCTGCAGGTCCTGCCCTGTGC
The DNA here is from genome assembly GCF_047830755.1 of Zonotrichia albicollis. Lineage (NCBI taxonomy): Eukaryota > Metazoa > Chordata > Aves > Passeriformes > Passerellidae > Zonotrichia > Zonotrichia albicollis. The sequence continues at coordinate 12,441,575 of NC_133832.1, forward strand.
CGAGGCTCCGAGGGGCCGGGCGGCTGCGCTGCTCTCGCAGTGAGCGGCTCCGAACTTCACTAGAAACAGATCAGAAACAGGGAGACACATCAGTGTATCTTGTAAGGGGAGAACAACTTACATAAAAAAAACCTAATTCCTGTAGACATCAAGGGAGCTGTTCTCTGTATCCTGCCTTTTACTAGTCAAAATTAAACAGTGAAGGGGCTTGGTTTTCTGTGCCCTATTTCTGATGAGAGAGGGTTATGCCATAGGAGTCTGGTTATGCTCAGCAGCAATGTCCAGTTAAGATGAAGAAATGTATTCCACAATCTATTTCCATGAGTTTGTGTGGTTGGGCTCTTGACTGTGCTGGGACTGCAGTTTGCATTGTGTGTGTCCTTTTAAAGTTCACTGCTTGTAGTGCTTTGATCACTGCTAAAATATGTACCTATGTTAATTCAGTGTATTGATACACCAGCCTTCTGTGTAAATCTCTGGGCTGGCTGGCTGCCTCCTCTGCTTAAACCTGTATGGACTGAGGCCAGGTCCTTTGTTTGTGCTGCCTGACCTGTGGGAGGGGATGTGGAACCAGTAGGGTTTAAAAGAACCAGAGTTGCCATGTGCAGGCCTTGTTGGATCTTTCAAAATATAAAATGGGATGAAAATTGCCTGATTTTTTATCACTCTGTAACTCTGAGGATTGTGTGTAAGTTATCATGGGGACTATGTGTTTCCATGTGATCCCTGCTGCATCTGTGGCCAACAGAGTGAAACATTCCCATCAGCTCACAAACATCCATCGGTTAATTTTTTGGTCTGTATGTCTGTGCTGAGGCTCAGAAAAGAGAAGAAAATGCTGCAGCTAATCTTTAGTAGTTGCAGCACACATAAGTAGATTATGCAAAACTGTTAATTTTTTATTACTAAATAGCACTTTAGGGAGTGGAAGGCCTTAATACTCTGGCTAAAGATGCTAGTCACACCAGATTACTATTGTTGTACATTAATAATAAAAATAGCTGGGTCTGATTAGTGTCAGTTAAAGTTTCCTGAATAAGAGATATAAGTCTTTGAATTAAACTACTTGAATAGCAGCTAAGGATTCCTGAGGAATAATTAGTATTAAAAAGTTAAGACCTTCACTACTTTTCTAAAGGAATATCTATGGCTAGTGTGGGAATTGCATGCCATTCATGTGACAGCATGAAAGGAAAGGATCTTCACAGACCATGAAGTGTAATAAAGGAACATCTAAAACTGATTTTCATTTAAGTAGATTGCTTGTGTTTTCTTCTAGACTAGGGAAAGCACACTCTAATTTCCATTACTTTTCACAAGTAGACCTACTGGTATCCATCTTTCAGTGCACCAGCCCACTCTTCCCAAGTACCTGCCTGTGACTTGGGACAGCTGACAGGGAAATCTGGAGGGAAGTGCATGGCATGGGTGCTGGCAGTTTTGAAGGTATGATGACAGACCAAGGGCTAATCTTGATTTTGGGTTCTCCTAATGTTTTGTTGTATTGTTGCTGAGTCCAGTAAACAGATCCATGCTCAAAGCTATTCAACTTTGTTGATGCTTTAGCTGGCTCACTCGTGTTTATTTTCAAACCACAAAATTAGGCCCTTTCATATGCTAGTCCTTCTCTGCAGTTGTTCACACTCCCTCTTCAACAGGTCTGTTACTAGACAGAAACATCTTCAGAGGCTGCTTTTATCACTGTAATGATGATTGTACTGCCTGTGCAGAGCTGGAAATGAGACCATTGCTATTTCCCTGTGCACAAGCAAACAAGTTGCTGTCCACATGAATTCTCCTTGATCTCTGTGACACATCTGCTGTAGGCACATCAGGAGAACAGTCAATTTGCCTGTGATCATGCCTTGCAAACAGGTTTTTTTACCCAATCAAAACACAACAAAGGAGACTAAAACCTTTGTAGTGAGGATGCATGCTTAGTACCCAGAAAGTTCCAAAGAAAATCCACAACTGAAATGGAATATGTTCATACTGTTTTAGAGAGACATAAACTGCTTTCACTCGGTTGTTGTAGTGGCAGGATATTCCAGGGGTGATGAGAGTGGGACCTCTCCTAATCTTACAAATTCCCAGTTCAAGAATAGCTGTAAATGTTTATTTGATGTGAAAGAGCTAATTGTACAAATAATTATTTTCAGTGTGATGTGCCTCTGCTGTTTATTCTGTGGCAGTAATTAATTCTATAATTAGAAAATGTTCTATTAGATAATTTCTCTGGGAACTCAGGCTATTGTCCAGTGCAGGAAACCTTCAAGGAGCTGGTTTGGTTATGACCTTGGCAATCTGACTACTTTTATTGGCAAGGGCTGGTTTGCTTCAATGGGGGATCATTACTGAAGAATTTAGCTTTTATGAGTGTGACTGGAGATGACTCTCTCGATGCTGAGATGTGGTGCTGTGGATAAATGGATTTGCCCTGGCCTTGCCCATCTCTAGGAGGGGACACCTCACCTACTTGTGAATTTGTGTCTGCTTTTGACCTGTCAGCATCTGCCATTCTATGAGAAGTTCGGACGAAATGAATGTACTTCATAAGGTATCAGTGAACACAAGAAAATCAATAAGCAATCTGTGTGATAATTAATTAGCATGCCAGGATGAATTACTGTTTCTTCCCCTCCTGATTTGGGTCACAGTCACATCTGATTTGGGAAGTTGTCAGTTTTTCAATTATAGCTTGGTCTTTGTTCTTGGTACGGCTTTTTGCCTTTTTTTTATTTGATGTGCTCAGAATGAAGGACTGGCAGAGAGAAACTCGTACTGTGCAAATTTGCTTGTTGTGGGAAGGAGACAATATTGAGCTCAGCACCTCACAGAACCTGTTGAGGAGGAGATGTACTGTAGGCTGTCAAAGCTGTCCTGAGCCTGAGTGTTTGAGCCCCCAGGAGCAGGGTTTTTGTTCAGGGATCTGACACCTGCTCCAGTCTGCAGGTTCCGATCTCTTCAGATTTCCCTGGGACTCAGAGGCCATTCCTGGGAAGTGGAGTCTCTCCAGCCCATGTACTCCTGGAAATTCACCCACTGCCATCCCAAAACACACAAGTAGTTTGGCCTGCTCTCAACTAGATTTAGCATGGGAATTATTCCTTAGGGTCAGTTCCAGGATTTTTACTGCCTTCTTAAGGAGGAGGGCTGGTATTGTGAGCTTTCCAGAGACTCCTGGGAAGGCAAAGCTACTACAAGCTTATTAACAAGCTTCAAGTATAAATTCCAGGCCTTGCTATCTTGTTTCCTTTCTGTGGTCACAAAAAAGACTAATTATATGAGATAGATTAATGAACTCATTTTGTGAATACACCAGGTATTGAGATAGATGCCTATTTAACTTTCTCAGTGAACTTCAAGAGCCCAGATTTCCCTTCTTCACAACAAATTGGTTTCTATCAACAGAATAAAGTCTCTCAAAGCATCTCTGCTGGGTCTCTAATGTTAACAAATAACTGCTCTTCACTGGGTAGTAGACAAAGCAAAAGCACTCTACGTCTGGTACTCTGAGTGTTCAGAAAGGATAGGAATTAAACTGGTGATGATCATGTGGAGCTTTAGAAATTAGCATTTGCAATAGAATGGTGGGGGATTTTATTTGGGTTTTTGTGTATGGGGGTTTGACAACCAGTTCCTATGGTGTCTGAAAGAATTAAGAGAAAATGAAATTACTCTGGAAATTTCACAAAGCCTACTTCAAAAAGCAGTTTTAATTTTCTTCTTCCTAATTCCCAAATTTTCAAGGATTTTTCAGTTTGCCTTCTCTTAAACATATTTTCCTTTTTGCTTTTAGAAACCTTGGAGAATATAGAATTTATTTCCTATTTGTGTCACTATAAAAATATTTTCAATATAGCTTTCAGGGCATACCATCTTTAATAAAGGTCACATATTGAGAGACACTGATCACCTGAAATTTATGCTAGGGATGGTCATCAATGTGGAGTAATTACAAGAGAACAGTTTTGGTCTGAAACAGTTTGCTTGATGTGTAAGAAGTTAATGATATTTTTACAGGATTTTATGACAACCTAACCCTAGCATGTAGCTGGTGTTACTATTACTCCTGCTCTCTGTTTATCTGTACTATTTCATCTGATTGCCATCCTTGTGGTATTTTAACTGCCTCTTCTTTAAATGGACCAAATGTGGTTTCAGAAGTATGATTAACATGTGAGGAAGGGAGATCTGATTTTTCTTTGTAATCCACAGCATAAAAAAGAACATCTCATACATACAGTAAATATTCTGAAAGACTCCTTCACACATCCAGCATTTCCTGGCCATGCTAAGGTAGCTCTATGTCACCAAGTTTAAAACTGGCAGATTTTCTTTGGGTCAATTGAAACACAACTTTGGGAAGAACCCAGTGGAGGGTTTCCTCCATCAGCAGACCACAGCTGGTGGCCATCAGAATAATTCTAACATGGCTATAAATATATTCAGGGAGAAAAGCCTCCAGCCCATTCATGCTGTTTCAGAATCAGAGGCATTACAAGGAAGCTGCAGTTTGGCCCTTGGTGCATTGTGGAGGCAGCAGCTTCTTACTCAACGTCTGTCTGTTATGTCTGTCACTTTTTCAGGAACTGAAAGCAGAGAGTCACATGCTGCCTACTCAAACCCAACTAAACTGCTGCTCCATTTGTAAAGAGTCATTTGGTTTTAATTAGCAGAACCTCTTGGCTGACTGAATTGATACAGTTGGAAGTCTCCTCTGGTTATGTGGAGTCAGGTTTTCTCCGGTTCCTGTGTTAGACTTCTTTTTTTTTTTTTCCCCAAGTACAAGAGTACAAGTCTTATTTATAAAGCAGCACTTGCCATAAGTTTCTTATCCAACCTCAGCTAGATAAGTTTAGGTTTCTAAGCAAATTGTATTTGGCATCAGTTGGCTGGAAGGCATCAGCTCAAATGTGAAGTAACTTTTATTTTAGAATGAAGCCAAGGAATTGCTCAGTATCTCAATGTTAAGAAACAGAGGGTGAAAGACCTTAATAAGACAAAAATGCAAAATAAGGGTACAAGGTACTACTGTGTGCCAAGTGATTGGAAAGAAATATAGAAAACCTTCTAGTTTTCCCAAGCAATGATGGACTAATTATCCTCCAGTTGCCAATAATTCAGGGTGAATGAAGGGATCTAAGCAGGAGCTGAAAATTGGAAGTAGTCCAGAGTGATGGAAGTGCACATCTGTAATGAGCCTCCCTGCCCTGATCTCTGACTGCTGTGGAGAAAAATTATTTTAGCTTCAGGCATCGTGTTCCCAACACGGTAGCAAAAGTAATGGATGTTGGGTAGCTTCTTAACTTCAGAATATCTCCAAGATCAAATTATTCACTTTAAATCATGGTAGTTACGTGTGAAAATGAAGCTGGAATTCTCAGAACTCAGTAGTTCAGACATGGCTGATTTTGAACTGAAATGGCGATGCTCTGACTGCAGTCCTCAGATTCTCCCTTCCATCTTGGCTTTACAACCTTTTCAGGCTCAATTTTCCACCTGAAATTTACTCCTGACCCTTCACATCTTGCCTTCACTCATCACCACTGTATCAACTCACACCACCAATGTGAAGTTCTGCTTTTGTTTTGAGTGAGTACTTCCAAAACTTGAGCAGAATCTATGTTTACAGAAAAGCCACTGAGTAGGGTTTTGATGGTGAAAAGGTGTGTAAAGACTCTGGGAGAGGAAGGTTCCTGGTCAGCCTGGTGATAGATGTGTAATAAGTGGCAGGTGCAGGCCACCCTTCATCCCCACCTGAGCCATACATCTGAACAGTGAAATAAATTAGAAAGACTTTATAAATGTTTGAGTCCAAAAACTCAAATTGCAAGACGTAAGTAGCATCATTAGATCTTCTGAGGGATTAAGCAACAAATTTTACAGGAAGCACTGATTATCCCACCCTCCCCCACCAGCTTGTAAACATTACTGGCTGCATCAGACTCTGAAATGTGAGTATTATCTGAGTCTTCCTATTAACATGAGCTATTTCAAGTTTTGCTTCAGGATTGTTTTTCTTGTGATTCTTTCATGATAATTATGCAATTAACGTTAATCTAATATTAATGCTGAAAATCCATACAAGTGAGTGAATTCCTCCAATTAAACATACTGACAGTTTTATTTGGCTGTGCTGTGTTTTATGAAAACTTTGCACACTTGATTAGAGGCAACAATAAATAAAAAAGAAAATTTCAGTAAAGAAAATTGATAGAAAATGCATAATTTTGCAGACCAGTGCTCTTTTTATCCTAGAATCACAAAATCATTTAGGTTAAAAAAGACCCTTAGAATCATCGAGTCCAACCATTAACCCAGCACTGCCACAGCCACCACTGAACCATGTCCCCAGGTGCATGTATTCCTCATTTTCTTTCCTTGTTTGATGTTGTTTTGTCAGAGGTATTTGATCCTGGTTGTTCTTTGCAGCAGGGCTGTGCTGGCTGTGGATTCCAATCCCATCACTGTCCACACTCTGGTCTATGGGTCACAGAGGTGAGGAAAATACTGAGGAGTTGGGAGCACCCACTGGCAGCCTCCGTGGCACCTCTGAGCTTGTCCCTGCTTGCCTGTTGGTGAATTGGGTCTGGTTCTTGCCCAGGAAACAAATGAAGAGCCATTACACACCATCCATCTATTTTCACTAGGATTATAAATTTAAGTAGTTAAACTGCAGGCTGATGGTGATCATTCGTTAATGTGGCAGTGTGAGAAGCCAGCCTCTTAAATCAGACACTTTAATGCTTTAGGCAGTGAGAATTTTTTAGAACTGTTACATTTTTGATCCTGTGTTATTTTGGTTTTTCTAGGCTTATTTTTTAACTTGGGTTGGATTTTTCATTAAGGAAGGTAAAGTGAAGAACAAAAGGTGTTGAAGATGTTATGGGGGTCCTAAGTAGCTTTAAAAAGAAGTTCTCAATGGGAGATTTGACAGTCTCCTTTGTCAGGTCAAGTGCCTGCATTCAAACTCCTTTGTATTTCAGGAAAGAGCTGAGAGGTGATTAAAAATTACCTAATCTGGTTCAAAACTCAATTTTTCAGCAGTGACGTTTCTACAAGAAAATTTTTCTTTTCTATTTCACTTTATGATGAAATATCAAAATTAAGTTTTCCCCTGAAATTTCTATTTATAAATCATAGGAACCTAACACTTTTCTTTATTGGTGGTGGTAATTTTTTCCTCTTTCCCTAATTTCAAACTGCTGCCCTGTCCCATTCCTCTCAGCAGAAAAAAGGTTAACTGCTTAGAAAGAAGGCAGTGGAGTCAACCACTTTCTCTCAGAATTTGACAGCTCTGTCCTTTTTCCATTTCCTCCTTTTAGAAAAATAGGAGAAGAGTTATTAAATAACTCTTATAGGGAAAGATTATTAAATAATCAAGTAGAAGCTGGGTTTTCTGGCTTCTTGTTTTTTGGTACATTTGGCAGTGACTTGAGATTCTGTCAAAACACCCTCTGGGCAATAACAGACTATGGAGCAATTCTACTGATGGTTCCAGGCCAGTTAAAGTTTGCCTTGCCATGATGGCAAATGGTTCTCTACTTTGTGTCAGCACCTCCAACATATCCTGATATCCCATCTGAACATTAAAAAGCGTATCAGTGTTGCAAACGGCATGGTTGACACAGGTCACTGCAGAATTTGGAGAACCTGAACTACAACTTCCAATTTCTTTTGGTGTTCACCTTTCCTAAAGAATTTGCAGTGGAAGATAAGTGCCAAGAATTTAAATCTCTTGTTGGTAGGTAGTTACTTTGCAAGAGTGAACACTGCAGTGATTTCTGTAAGCTGAGGATTTCAAATGGAGCAGTGCTATGATAAGGTGATAAACCTTCTATGCTTCCAGGTAGTGTTAGGGATTTTGTGTGATCTGCTCTTCCTAGGGGACTTATTTTTGCTATATTTGCTAGCACAGTGAGTGTGTTGTGCATATGGACAGGCATATGCCATGGGATGAATTTTTGGGGTGTGCTAGTCTATGTAATACAAAACCTTTTTGTCACTAGACCAGTCTGGCATCTCTCATCTCTCCCAGGGTAACTTGAGGGGTCTGACATAATTACTCCTGGAAACAGTGGATCAGTTTAAATACTAATGTTTTGGGAAAGATCTTGTATTTGATATAGAATTTCTATTCTGGGATTCTTTGAACATTAGTGTGGATGTGCAGCTCTTGGACTTGACAAGAAAATTTAGCCTAGTAGTGCACAGGTAAGAATAATTCAATTCTAGTGAATGTACGTACTGAAGATCAAGTCAAGGCAAATGAACCAGATCACTGAATTTGTGAGAAACAAAGTTATTGGATAAAATTCTACAGTACTTACCAACCCCATGTGCTGTCTTAGTAATGCTATAATTAAGCCAAAGAGTCATGTCAAATTGGCCTTTTCCATCTGCTCTGTGATCTGCTCAGGGAGCAATTTGGGAAGAATGACAGCCGACCTCAAAACTGACAAGTTCAGTTTCAATGTATGATCCACCAGAGCTGATACTTGAACAGAGCTCATCCACGTTCTTATACGGGTGCTAATTGTCCTTTGTTTAATTGGGGAAATCAAAATAAGGCTTGCCTGATGCAGGCTTGTTCAAAATTTTTATTTCAGTAAATGCCTCTTGGTACTAGCGGAGCCATTTTATGGCTCATAAAAACATTCTTCCATTTTATTTGCAGCTATGTAAACTGCAGTGAGGTGGTACAAGTTTAAAATAGCACTGTTGGGTTTTTCTGTTCATTTTTATAGCTTTTGCCAAAACAAATCTGTTAATAATAAAGTCTCAGAAGTTCATGTGAGTAATTGACATGTAAGACACATAAAGCTCAGCCTGCATTTATAATACTAATTGATTTCATTTATTTTGCATCCCCTGTGAATTTCTCACTGCCAGTCTTGTCATTATCTTAATGTTGTTGTTTCCAATACCACTCAGAAAAGTCGTTTTGAAGGCAGGGGGTCTTTCAGCACAGATGCATCAGGTGTAAAGCTTCCTTTGCTCTGAGGTGATCAAATTGGTAAAGGAAACCCCGTGGAATGGTACAGCTTAAAAACCAGGGGCTGTCCATCTGTTTGAATCTGTGTTACCTTGTGAAAATCTGCTTAATGCTTGCTCCCGTGAGTGTCTGCATTCAGATAATGCAGGTAGGGTTTTTTGTTGTGACAGGGAAGTGTGAACAATGTTACTGCTGGAATCAGTGCAGTATCTGGAAGGTCATAGTCAGAATATACAAACCTAAATAACATCCTCATATGTTTGTTCTGCTGGCCTGGAATAAGAAAAGTACTCTGAATATTTTGATGGAAAAATCTAGTTTCCATTTCTATTTGATAGACAGAGTGAAAATGTAAATGTGGTAGAGAGTACCCTCAGTTAATGGTGTTTTGCCTGTCTGGTGGGCTCTCCCTTGGTATCTGAAGAGCAGAGTCACCATTCTCAGAGAAACAAACTTAGAGTCATCCACAAATTTTTGCATCTGCCATAATTCAAAGTAATCTTTAAAACAGAAGTTGTCTTTAATCTGAGCTTTTCTGAGGTCTCCTCCCCGCTGCTTTTAGCAATTCTTTGCCTTTGCCATTTACTTTGTAGCCCAGTGCCAGTGATTTTGCTGGGGAGAAGTGCAGCTGGCTCAGGGCTGGTGTCCTGGGACAGCCTCAGTGACTCACACTGTTCTCTACCTGCTGCTCCTCTTGGCATCTCAGAGAGGAATTTTCTGAAGTCTTCAGCAGCTTGGCATTGAATGCTCCAAGTCACCACACACAGTGGGTTTTCACCAAGGGCTTTGTTCAAGGTGAAATTCAGGCAAGGAAATTTGAATGAAGCATGCTTTTTTTATATTTCTTTTTTTTTTTTTTTTTGGGGTTTATAGTTTGATTTCATGGACAAAACTTTGGGAAATATTTTCCACTTCTGTTCTCTCTCCTTTTCCTGACCCTTCTTCTAAAAGAATGAACAGCATCACCTGCTGTATCCTGAAGTGTCTTAGAGGACGGTAATTAAGGACCAGCAAGAAAATCAGAGTTAGGTGTGAGGAATATCCTGATATGTTCATGTTTTAAATACCAGATAGGGATACTCCTTTTCCTTTGCCTGCAAGCTGACTGAAGGGATGCAGTTGTGGCCCTCCTGCTGCAGTTGCAGGATGGGCAGAGCAGTGTGTGTTTGGTGCTGCCTTTTGCTGTGTGTTGAGAGGGGAAAGGCACTTTACACCCACTGCAGTCACTGGGGAAGCCTCAGAGCAGCAGTGTCTCGGAGCAGCTGGGGTAATGTTTTCTCAGAGCACAATTTCCCAGCTCTGCTCCTGGAAAAGCCAAATTGAGCTTCACAGTGGAAACTGCATTAGCAGTGTCATCAGTAATGAGCTGCACCTTTTAAGTAACAAGGGCTGAAGCAGCGTGAGTGAGAGTGAGCCAAAGCATGTCTGGAGTGACCTGCTGAGGCTTTCTGGGGGATGTCACAGGTTTGAGTGGCCACAGGCTGGTCACAGCCAGGCAGCAGCCAGCACCTCCATGCAGTGTCCAGCTTCTTTGCTTCAGCATTGGTGTGGAAAGGGAAAGGACTGGTGTCTCAGCTTCAGGTGGATGTTACAGAGCTGTTAACTCACATTCTGTTAATTATGCTGCACTGAAGCTTTACCTGTTTGAGGTAGCAGGTTTGCACTGAAGACTGTTGTCAGGGGTATTATGCAATGGTCTGTTATTTCAATGAAGTATTAAATAAAATTGTTTCCACATCAGGAAATAGGGAGATGACCTGCCAGAAAGCCTTAGATAAACTTTCAAACATGCCTGAACCTACTGACCTTCAAGATACAGTGCAAGGCTCATCTTTTCTTTTTCCTTCAGACCTTGGCTAGATGGGATGGCTGGAGGCACCATATCAGTGCATGGGGAAAGGCCTCTTAATGCTGTCACCATCATTTAAATATTGATCAGAGCATGCAGAAGGACCATGTTGGCCATGGGAGGTGAGTGAGCACAGTCCCTGTGGGCTTTTCTCTGCTGCTGTGAGCAGGAACTGTGTAACCACTGCCTGCTCATGGGTCAGCGCTGCCCCGCACCGCCAGCCGTGCACAGTGCTCAGCTGTGAGGCACCGGGTCCAAGTCAGATAGGCATCTTGGCATGGCCTGGGATTTTTATTCATCACACTAAGTGGGGAATGTTCGTTACAATCACACAGAGGAGATGACCAGGTGTTTTGTGCTGAACCTCAGTGGCTGTGCAAGTACCAGTTTGCACGCTTGAATTGCAGAATTGATGCTTTTTGAAAACTCTTGTGCATTTTAAAAATGCTAGTTAGGAAAGGATGGCCATTTTGTCCCCTTTGTAAATGTGGTTCCAGTGTCACAGCAAGACATTATTTTTTAAGTGCCAGAGTTCCCTAAGACTTCTCTTTGCAGCTTCATTTAGGTTTCTGAGCTGAGACTTAACAGCTGCTCTGTGTGCTCAAGTGACTGCCAGGGCATATTTTGTGTGAAAGCATGGAGAAATGGCACATGTAGGAATGGTCTTGCCAAAGACCAAATGGTTTTTCCAGGGTATTAGTTTACTACTGTAATAACCCTTTTTAGTCATAACCCATTTTTAGTGATAACCATTTTAGTAAACCAATAATATTATTTTTTACATGGCACATTTAGTCAGGTTTAAAGTGCAAATGTATTTTAAATAAGTCAAAAATGACAATATATTAGCACAGTAAAAATAATTTAAAAAGTGACCTCCCACATACTCCCATGGCTAAATATTAGAGGTTGGGAGGGAAATGCTGTAGTTCATTGCTAAGTGGCATAAAAGTACAGAACAAGTGGATGGGAAATGTCATATTAGCATAGTTGTTTTTCAAGTGTTAGTGTTAACAAAGCTCTTTTGACAAAGTCTGTAATACATAATTTTTCTTACAAAAGAAATCAGAGTTGATTAAAGCATCTTTAATGGCCAGTGAATTGTGTTAGCATATTAATCTGACTGGTGGGCAGACTTTGTCTCCTTGAGAAGGCTGTCCTAAGATAGCCTTCACCATCTGGGTGGACATAAGACCAGGGAATGCCTGGCCTTGGCAAAGCTGAAAGAAATGATTTTCAGATGCTTTTTGTAGGAGGACTTCTTTCATTTGCAGCTGATGCTTAAAGAGCCCAGCACTTGGTCTCATCTGACTGTGAAACTTTTGTCGAAGCTCAAAAGAGACTTGGTAAAGTTACAGGCATAAAAAATGCTTGAATGATTCAGCCACCTCTTTGTGAACACTGTCTTTCCATCCCCTAAGAATTCCCATCTCTCTTGTACATCACTCCACCAGGGAACCTTGGGTCTATATAGCCAGGATATTTTTTGTTGTTGTCTCCCTGCAATAAAAGCAGCAGTCCTCCTGCTGGCAGAGAGGAAAGGTCAAGGTACTTGTAGGAATTCCCACAAGAATGTATAAAACAGAGCAAACACTCATCTAAGGGCTCTTGGGGAGGAAATCAAACTTCAAATTCCAGGTCTTGAAGTTTTTACTATTGTACAGACAGCATGTGAACCTGGTTAAACTCTGTGGGTTGAAGCAATGCAAAAAAAGGTAACCTGTAGGAAACACAAGGGAGGAAAAAAAATCTTATGGAAGCCTGTTACTTGTGAAAGTTTCAAAAGTCAGAAGGGATGTGGTAAACTTTCTTCATTAAATGTGGGCAATGGTAATTAAAAGCAGGAGGATGTTAAGAAGTACAAGATTGCCTACTGTCAGAGCAGCCTGAGCTGCTCTGTACAAACTGGTTTTCTGGGAAATAGGATTTAAAATAGGAGTTCTTGAGCTGTGGTCCATAACACACCCAAAAGTAACCCCTGCATCAACTGTGAAACAACAGAAGAGAAACAGTGTGGTATAAAGTGGAGTCAAATAAAAGTGAGAGAAACATTTTAGATGTTAGGCTTACATGGATGTGAAAATGACTATGGCAGCAGGGTAAGTAGCAGCTGTTTATTGTCTCCCTCAGACCTAGCCCAGGTTTTCAGTTTGGGACTGTTCCAACTGCCAGCTGATGCCCTCAGTCCACGAGTAAGTCTTAGTCCCTTTGGCTTAGATCTAAACCCCAGCTGGGGTTACAGGAGTCACTGTGTCCATCTCCACTGCTGTCCTGAGCCTTCACAGGGGTCCTGTGGTGCATCTCACAAAAAATGTGCAATGGACTCCAGTCACATTTGTGTGGGGAAGGAAGGACTGCCTTCTGTTCTCCAAAAAAGTTTGTTAACATTGCTAAAATACATAGTTTAGAGGAACCAGCAATGATAGGTTAGATTCTATTAATTATTTCCCTTAAGATCCATTCAGGGATGCAGCTCCTGCAGTTTCAGTTGGTTTTGTCATGCCTTAGGCAATACCACAAATATAATGCTCATGTTTATTAATTTACTTAATAATTAAAGAATGGGAAGAACAAAGTACAAAACTAACCTAGTGTACCTGAGTTGTAATTTCCAAAATTCCACCCAAAGATTGTGTTTGAGAGCTGGCTTGCCTCTGGGAGGCAATCTATTTGATGGATTGGACTGGGAAAGGTAAGGGAGGGTCATGGTAGGATTTGATTCCAAGCTGCCCTACTGCTCTGAATTGTGATGACAATGTGAATAAGGTGACCACATTCATGGGAAAGTGGCCACAGCAGGATGTTGAAGGTAGGGCAGGAGATCTGCCAGGGATCTGTAAATCAGCTCTCAAAGAGGCAGATGTAATTCTTAGTTCTGTGAAACAGATGGATTAAGTTTAATTCAGTTACTTTAAAGAATCTCTTCTCACAAGGCACAGTCTTGTGGCAGGTGAAATTAATGTGTGTGAATGTTCTTTATTAAAAATAAATGCATCTCTTTGTAAATCTATCTTTTGCTTTAACAAAGCAAAGATGAAGCCCAACCATTCAGACGTGTTTGGACAAGTATTATCTCCCCTGGGAAGTGCTGTCCCAGTGAATTGGATTGAAAGAGAAGTGCTGTGCTGGGCTTTTGGTATTTGTTGTACCATATGGGGCACCTTTACATGTTCTTTGTCATCTTGGCATGCACAAGCTTAATGTGAGCCATTTGTTGCTTGCTTCATAGAGAAACTGCAGTTACCTTTGTTCCTGGTTTGCTGTTGGAGAGAAATGTCATCTTTAGAGCTGGTGAGGAGTTAAACATCACTGTGGTCACCAACAGCAGATGGAGGGCAGTCTGTGTGTGAGCAGGTGACACACTGACAGCCCTGGGAGCTGCTGCTGAGCAGCTCTATGCATAAACTGGCAATCTGAGCAGGTACCTCCCAGGGTGGGAACTGAGGAACCAGGCAGGGGCTTGGGGTTCCCCCAGGTGAGCTTGGTTTCAGCATCTGTAGGGAATTCAGCAATTTAAAGTTTTAGCACTTTCAGGTATCTCAGCAAATGAGCTGAATGTTCCTGTTGTTCTTATGGGTTTTGTCTGGAGCTTTAATTAATTATGAGATGAAATTCTGTTTGGACTGGGTCCAGGAATGCTTACTTTTTGTAGAAGTAGTTGGGTTTGAATGTCATTTGAAACTTGCTTGGAGGACCTTGCACTTCATCTGTTTTCTCAGCAGTTCTCAGAGAAGAAACTGTGCATGGTCACCATATTTAAGTGTCATAGGATCACAGCATTATATTCCTGAATTCCTGATAGGATGAAGTATCTTGTGATTGTATGAAATTATGTTTGAATGAAAAGATATGAAAACCATCAGGTCAAATTTCCTACCTATTTAGGGAATTTACAAAGAGCCCATGTATTGCCTTTTCTGGGAGTAATATTTTTTGTTCATATTATATAAAAGCTGCAGAGCATTCAGAGGAGGAGAATTTTTCCAATAATCAGTTAGTTAAACTCAAAATATAAACATTTTTTAATGAAGAATAAAGTGAAACATAATGCATTTCAATTTTTCAAATGAAGAATAGATTATAAACCCAGAAACCATGCAGGTGTTTAACTCTTATAGGGAACTGGTACTTAATTATCTTTACAGTCTGGGCCTTAGAAATTGTAATTTCTTTACTACCATAAACAGTTCACCCAAAACTGTGATTAAGGGCTTAGGGAATGCGTAGTTACCTCATAAAAATATGTACATAAATTCTGCTGATTAATTGGACTGTAAAGCACATCCTTATTTATTATTACAAATGAAACTCTAATGTAGTTCATGCAAAGTCTTAAATGAGTGCCATTCTTTTTCATTAGGTAGCTCTTTAAAATCAATAATGTTTTCTTTAAGGGAAAGCTTAGGCTGTTACTAATTTAAATCTCATTAACTTTTGCCTTTTTTTTCCTAAAGTTAAATTGGAGCTCTATTTTTCATTTAGATTTGGAGCTGCAGGCTATATGTAATTCCATTTAAAAACCCAACGTAGACAGGCATAATGTTGGGCTAACAGTTATTCAGAGAACCAAAAATTCATAATATTTAGTGTTCATTCTACACTTGTCATTTAGCAGTAAATGTTTTTCCCAGCACAAAGTTTGGATATGCTCTCCTAATTAATTTAGAGTTTGCAAAACCAGGTTGAAAGTCACTTTTCTTGCACTATATTCTTGTAACCCCAGCCCCCTCTGTCCATGGCTGTGTTTGCATGTTTGGTGGAGCACTGCTGTCATCCTTCACATCCCTCATCTTAGCCTTGCTCTCTGGAGTGCCAAGACTGTTTTAAATATATGCAAAGAGAAGCAAAGAAGTGCAGGGTCTGTGATTCCTGCTGAGTGGATTTGTCTCTTCTAACAGAGAAGCTGTTCAATAGCAATTGGGCTATTAGTGGTGCTTTTTGTTATCTGAAGTTCGTAGCTCGTTAATGAGGTTGTATTTGCTTATCTTTCTTACTGAAGACACACTAATCAGTCCCAGGGAAGAGGGAAAAAAATCCAACTCTCATGATTTTGATGACATACTTGGGAATATTTAGCATAAAACAATAATAAAAAAAATTGCATTGCAAAGGTTTATGCAGCCCTAGGCAGTCTGGAAATGGAAAGCTTAGTACAGTTTTTCAAAATAGTGGTTGGCTAGAAGGGTTTTGGCACCATGTTATTCACTGCACATCAAAATTAACACATTACAAGCAGTGGTTACTTTCAATTATGTAAAAGCAGACAAGTCTTTGGAGAGATTAAAATGGGATTTGTAATGGCTTAGGAGAATTCTTAAAATTGACAATTTGACACAGCATGATTTCAGATTATGGGAAATCTGGCATGAGGATATTTATATTTCTGTTTGCAAAGATTCTGTTCAAAGTCATCATGATGGAAATATTTACAATGAAGACATAATAATGTCTTTAATATGTAAATCATTCTAATTGCATTTCTTACACTGTCAACCTCCCAGTGAAATATCATTTATTTCACAAGTGACACATGAAAAAATGATTGCATTTGTGATAGTCTTATTTTTAACAGAAATACGACAGTCTTTATCTTTGAAGAAGTCCTCTTTATCAGCAGTTTCCTTAACACAGTTTGCATGACGCCTGCATCTCTATTTCTGATTCAGATCCCTGCTTCTAACAGAGCCTCTCTCTGTTTTATTCTTCTTCCCCTCTCACAAAGAGGGTTTGCTGTGGGGACGTGCTCATCCCCCAGCGCTGCAGGATGCAGAGGTTGTGTGGGGTGCACGGATCTCCGTGGGAGCTGGATGCCATCCACACCTCTGAGGCTGGACCCTGTATCTTGTGAAAACAAGAATTATTTGTGTGCCATTAAATTCTGCTTTAATCTTGATCAGAGCACATTCAAACTGCTTTTTTTTTGGTGCCCAAGTAACACGTGTTAGTCTGTCAGACACCTTTCACTTCACTTCCCTGTCTGTACCCAAAATCCCTACCCTGAGGTTACATGCCTCCTGTGTGCTTTTTCCTCTCCAGCTGG